>NW_026057576.1:18287557-18499703 GCF_023721935.1 Panthera uncia
CCCTCAGTTTGTTCTCAGTTTTTAAGAGTCTCTTATGCTTTGGCTCTCTCCCACTCTAACCTCTTTTTTTTGTTTTTTCCTTTCCCTCCCCCATGGGTTTCTGTTAAGTTTCTCAGGATCCACATAAGAGTGAAACCATATGGTATCTGTCTTTCTCTGTATGGCTTATTTCACTTAGCATCACACTCTCCAGTTCCATCCACGTTGCTACAAAGGGCCAGATTTCCTTCTTTCTCGTTGCCATGTAGTACTCCATTGTGTATATAAACCACAATTTCTTTATCCATTCATCATTTGATGGACATTTAGGCTCTTTCCATAATTTGGCTATTGTTGAGAGTACTGCTATAAACATTGGGGTACAAGTGCCCCTATGCATCAGTACTCCTGTATCCCTTGGGTAAATTCCTAGCAGTGCTATTGCTGGGTCATAGGGTAGGTCTATTTTTAATTTTCTGAGGAACCTCCACACTGTTTTCCAGAGTGGCTGCACCAATTTGCATTCCCACCAACAGTGCAAGAGGGTTCCCATTTCTCCACATCCTCTCCAGCATCTATAGTCTCCTGATTTGTTCATTTTGGCCACTCTGAATAGTCAGACAATTTAAATGACCATCAGTTGATGAATGGATAAACAAAATTGGTTTTTGCATACAATGGAATATTATTCAGCCTTAAAAAGAAGGATAATTCTGACACATGCTGCAACACGGATGAACCTTGAAGACATTATGTTAAGTAAAATAAGCCAGTTACAAAAGGACAAATACCGTATGATTCCCCTTATATGAGGTACAAGAGTAGGTAAATTCGTAAAGACAGGAAATAGAATGGTAGTTTCTAGTGCCTGCGGGGAAATAGGAGGGACAAGGAGTTGTTTAACAGGTATAGAGTTTCAGTTTTACAAGATGAAAAAGTTCTGGGGATTAAGTATAATAATGTGAATATACTTAACAGTATTGAACTGCACAGTTAACAATTAAGATGGTAAATTTTATAAGTACTTTACCACAATTTTTACAAGCCTGAATCAAAATAGCATTATGACCTCATGATTTTTAAAAATATGTTTCCCAGTACTATCCTTTGAAAAGGCCAGAAGCAAAGGCACCCTTGATCTTGGTTTCTAAACACTATTTCCTACCAAAAGAAAGCAGAACTCTTTAAAGACATGGCTGATTTCAGCCCTGGGCAGAGAAACGCAAGTTGAACCCAGGACATCTTAATGTGCCAAAAAGCAAGAAAGCTCTAAGTTAGAAAGACTAACAGGGATCTGCCAAGAGGACACAGTAGCCAGTCTGAAGAGGCCCCCACTGGATAGATTCAAACAGTTTGGACATCAAAAGGAATAACTGATTATAAACTATTACTTTGTTTTAAAACTCCATGAGTTAGTTCATGTATACAGAAATGATTATACTAGTGACTTACTTTAAAATTTAATAATTAGGGTGCCTGGCTGGCAGTGGGAATGCAAACTGGTGCAGCTGCTCTGGAAAAGTGTGGAGGTTCCTCAAAAAATTAAAATTAGAACTACCCTACGACCCAGCAATAGCCCTGCTAGGAATTTATCCAAAGGACACAGGAGTGCTGATGCATAGAGGCACTTGTACCCCAATGTTTATAGCAGCACTTTCAACAACAACCAAATTATGGAAAGAGCCTAAATGTCCATCAACTGACAAATGGAGAAAGAAGATGTGGTTTGTATATACAATAGAATACTACTTGGCAATGAGGGAGAATGAAATCTGGCCATTTGCAGCAACCCTATTTTCCTGGAACTGGAAATATTATGCTGAGTGAAATAAGTCAGTCAGAGAAAGACAGATATCATATATTTTCACTCATATGTGGACCTTGAGACACTTAACAGAAAACCATGGGAGAGGGGAAGGGGAAAAAATAGTTACAAACAGAAGGGGAGGGAGGCAAACCATAAGAGACTTAAATACAGAGAACAAACTGAGGGTGGATGGGAAGTGGGGAAGAGGGAAAACGGGTGATGGCATTGAGGAGGGCACTTATTGGGATGAGCACTGGGTGTTGTATGGGAAGCGATGAACCACAGGAATCTACCCCAAAAACCAAGGGCACACTTCACACACTGTATGTTAGCCAATTGGACAATAAATTATATTTAAAAATAATAATAATTAGGGTGCCTAGGTGACTCAGTCGGTTGAGCATTCAACTTTGTCTCAGGTCATGATCTCAGGGTTTATGGGTTTGAGCCCCACATCGGGCTCTGTACTGGCAGTGCGGAGCCTGCTGGTGATTCTCTCTCTCTCCCTCTTTCTCTGCCCCTCCCCACTTGTATATTCTCTCTCTCTCTCTCTCTCTCTCTCTCTCTCTCTCTCTCTGTCTCTCCTTCTCAAACAGATTGATAATTCATGGAGGGGAAAGTAGGTTTTTATCCTACCTTTTTGTAAGGAACTGTAGTTCATTGCCAGTGGATGAAGGGAAACTCAACCAAAAACACAGTTAATAAATGTGGAAAGAATAATAGAAACAAAAAACCACTATTTTGCTATCTCCAACAAATTGGTTGATTTAAGCAATTATAAATGGAATCTAAAACCATTAGGTAAAATGTTTTGGGGGAACAGGATGTGGACACAGTGCCCATGTACACCCTATCACCCACAGATTACTTAAGTAATTGCCAAGGGAAACATCAATAATTGTGAAGGGTCTGAGAAGACCCTACTTGCAAATAGACAAATTAGTCTGCCAGTTTTTGGATACCTTAGTGAGGGTTCATTCCTCAAAATGTATCAGTATTTTTGTTCTGGTTTCCCCAAATCCACAGGGCAAAGTGAAGAGGGCCAGAAGATACTGGCACACAGTGAACTGTATAACAATAAAAGAACCCTGAGCTTAAGGAACCCTAACTTTTTATACCAGACAGTAAGCATGCCTTCCCTTGGCTGTAGATGGAGAAAGGATCTGTATCTTCCAAGGCTGCTTGCTATTCAAACTTCCTTGAAAAGAAGTGGGGAGGGGGGAGGAGTTGTGGGAGGAGGCAGTCAGTGCCTTGCTTATAAGTTGTACAGAAAAGTGAGAGACCATGGAGAGTTGTTTCCCCATTCATATTTATAGTGGAGAGATCTGGCCACTGCCTCCTTAATCGAGAGTTCAAACCTAGCGTCATTAATAATAGAATACTTGTGCCTCCTGATGTGATGCAACCCAAAATACAGAAACTCCTACGAATCTTCAGTTGAATTTGGTTAAGTCTTTAGACATAATTTCCAAGTTACAAAAAATACAGGGAATAGAGGAGTAAGTTACCACCGTCAGGAAGCAGTCAGACAAATCTGCACTGGACAAGTGACCCAATTTAAAAAGCCAATGTCATTTTTTAGTTTTTAAATTCTTTCAAAAATTTATTTATTTATTTTAAGAGAGAGAGAGAGAGGCAGAAGAGGGAGAGAGAGAATCCCAAGCAGGCTCCCCACTGGTAGTATGGAGCCTGACATGGGGCTTGGTGTCATGAACCGTGAGATCATGACCTGAGCTGAAATTAAGAGTAGAGCACTTAACTGACTGAGCAACCCAGGTGCTCCTCAATATCATTTTATAAAAAGAGTATGTGGAGGGATGATCTAGTGTAAAAGAATACATAAGCAAATGCAATGCATAAATCTTGATTGCATCCTGAATCAGAAATAGACTCCGTGGGGGCAATTGGAGAAAATTGAATATGGATTGGATATCAGATTATTTTAGAGAATCGTTTTCTTAGGGGTGATAATAATATGGGTTTTGTAGAATGTCATTCTTGGGAGATACATTTTGAAGGGTCATGTAAACCTGCAACATATTTTCAAATTGTTCAGCAACACACACACCCAAGATTGAACTCTAGGAAATTGTTTCTATTCAACTGTTTCCGATCAATGAAACAAATATACCAAATGTTAACAGTTATTGAAGTCTGGTGGTGGATAGATGAGTGTGACTGTACATGCCTTCAACTCTTCTGATTATTTGAACATTTTATTCATAAAATTTTGGGAAAAAAATAAGAAAAAAGATGAGAGTTTGACATGAAAATGCACCAAGGCAGTGAATCCTGTCTTTGCCACTTAGTAGCGGTAGGAGGGCAATGATGCCAAGAGAAGGTTCTTGGAAAGGGAAGTGGAGGGGAATTGGGAGAGGCTTTATTCCATTCACATCTTCTGTGGGGCCCCCACCCACATCGCCCCACTAAGCACAAGCCTACCAAAGAGCAGTGTGCTTTAACCTAAGCCTCCTAAATACTAGATTTTGACCCCTAGGGCCCACCCACAAGAAGCTACGTGACCTGGGCAGGGTATTTAATTTCCCCAAGGCCTTAATACTGAGTAGATCTGAAGAATGAAGAGGAGGGAGAAGTTTAGGATGACTTCCAGATTTCTGGCCAGAGTGACACCTCAGAAAGAGGAGATGTAAGCCTCCCTGGGGGTTTGGGAAGGATTTCAGGCCAAAGGATTCAAGGAGGAAAAAGAGGCTCTTCTTCAGAAGTGGTACAAGGGCTCAGGGTTACCTAATTTTAACACAATGGGATTTCTTTTTGTGCCCCAAGCTGATGACGATGAATGGAACAAGTACATCTATTTTTC
Source organism: Panthera uncia (assembly GCF_023721935.1). Lineage (NCBI taxonomy): Eukaryota > Metazoa > Chordata > Mammalia > Carnivora > Felidae > Panthera > Panthera uncia. The sequence goes on from NW_026057576.1 coordinate 18,292,165, forward strand.
AAATCTTCTATAACGAGCATACAAAATGAACTTTGTTTTTAAAGCAGTTCTGCAGTGTAAAGCTCAGAAACACCAAAAAACAGATACAAGGTTTTGTATATTTTGAGCTGTATTTTTAATTGAGTAGTTAGTTATATGATTGGGACCTAAATATTAAATTTTCAGTGCATGCATTTGAACTTATAAATTTATGTCCATCAATTAAGAAAAATAAAATGCTGCTTGATTGTTTTGGCAACAGCTGAGGGAGAAACTGACAACAGCAGTAACTTCAGGCAGGATCCTGCGGGGGTGGCATCCGGGGCAGAGGTGGGCAGTGAGAGACAAGTCTCACAGCTGATGCTGGGAGAAAGAGTAGACAGGACAGGGCAGCTGGAGGTAGGAGCCATCCAGTTTCCCCAAGGAAGGGAAAGCAACAACAACAACAACAACAAAACACACAAACAACAACAACAAAAAACAAAAAACAAAAAACAGGGTGGGGAGGGCCAAGGTCCAGCAACAACACCAGGAGCTAATTGTGCTAATGACAGCCACAAGATGGCTCACGGATTAGATTTCCAGACATTAGTAATAGGTTATCCTGACCCTCACCATAACCCTGTAAGGTAGGATTGTTATGTTTGGGTTTTGTATTAACAAGCGGGGAGGGGAAAATAGTACAGGAAGATTTACAACAAAAAGTTCCTTGCTTGTTAGTTCCAGCCTCTGTCTTACTTTGTACATGCAAACCTCTTTTAACTCCCTGGCTTCAAATTCTCTTGCTGGTGCTCTCCAACCATGCAAATATGACCGAGCCACATTTTTCAGACATTACTTATGGACTCTTGCAATGAATGACAGGTAAAGATGCAGCTCATTTAATATCACCCCCCACTACACACACACACACACACACACACACACACACACACACACACACGTTTCATCACTATTTTTAGTTCTATTTTTTATTTTTGCAACTTTAATTTCCTTAAACTTTTGCTTTCAGTTCTTTTAAACAGAAACAGCATCTCTGGTGCTGTGGAGGAGGATTTTTGTGAGAGGATATTTGAGCTCGGTGACTCTTAGAACTCCCACCTCCACTTCTATCTTTTTTTAAGTTTGTTTATGTAAGTAATCTCTATGCCCAGGTGGGGCTCAAACTTACAACCCAAGATCAGGAGTCACATATTCTTCTGATTGACCCAGCCAAGAACCCCCCATCTCCACTTCCATCTCCAAACATTTCGTAAAGCTGTGCTCTGAGCCTTAGATTTCCACGACTGAGAACATTTACATTCCATTCTGTAACCATTATTGTCTCCTAAAGTTTGTGCTTAGGGTAGAGTCAGAGCAGTCTATAGACTATAGTCTAATAGACTTACTGTAATAAATGGCATTAACACAATTATATTTATGAAAACTTTCCTTCACAGCAGAGCCAAGAAATGTGACCCCTTGGCTGTACTCAGTGTCACAACCCTGTACTACTCAACTGTTCAAAGTTGCTTAGTTTCCTTCTTTTTCTTTTCCTAGTGTTTTTTTAATCAAAGAGAAAATCTGTGCCATCTTGCCCATGCTATACTTGGAATCCTCCAGCTCTATGCTCTATGAAATTCCTTTATTTCCTAGAGCCCTATTCTTCAAGTACGAGACACCACACAGCTAATATTCTTGGTAACATGTGTTTCCTGATCCCATGAGCCTTTACTTGGCTATTTTACTAGATGACAGGCTCAAATAACTTCCTAAGAAAGGTGTATGGCCAGTAAGGTTTCTGAGTTTCTGCATGCCTGACGTGTGTGTGTGTGTGTGTGTGTGTGTGTGTGTGTGTGTTTTAATGTTTATTTAGTTTTGAGAGAAAGACAGAGACAGAGACAGTGTGAGCAGGGGAGGGGCAGAGAGAGAAAGAGGGAGACACAGAATCTGAAACAGGCTCCAGGCTCTGAGCTGTCAGCACAGAGCCCAATGTGGGACTCCATCTCATGAACCTTGAGATCGTGACCTGAGCTAAAGTCGGATGCTTAACCCACTGAGCTATCCAGGTGCCCCTGCATGCCTAACAAAGTTTTTATTTTGCCCTCACAACTAATTTGACTGGGTATAGGTTTCCAAAGTTGAAAATCATTATTCCCCCAAATGTTGAGGCTATTATGCCACTGTTACTAGTGGGGCTACTGAGAAATCTAATGCCACTATGATTCTTGTTTCTTGTAGGAGCTGCAGTTCCCTCACCCCAGGAGAATTCTTGGGATCTCCTCTCTATAGCTTGTTCTAAAACTTCCAAATGATGTGTGGCCTTTTCCACTCCCCCTAATCAAAACTCAGGAGGCCCTTTTTTTCAAACATTGTTTTTTAAGTGTATTTATTTTGAGAGAGAGAGAGAGAGAGAGAGAGAGAGAGAGAGCACAAGTGGGCGAGGAACAGAGAGAAAGGGAGAGAAAGAGAATCCCAATGTGGGGCTTCAACTCACAAACTGTGAGATCATGACCAGAGCCAAAATCAAGAGTCAGCAGCTTAGCTGACTGAGTCACCCAGGCGCCCCTCAGGCAGTTATCTTTAATTGAAAGCTCATATCTTTAGTAGTGGAATTTTCATTGTATTACTTCTTTGGGATCTTTTCCCTCTCAGTTTCTCTGTTCTTTCTGGAATTCCTTTTAGTCTCTTATTGGATCCCCTCTGGATCTACCCTTTGTGTTTTTGTGTGTTCATGCTGTCATATTTTACATATTTTTTGCTCCAGGTTTTGAGAGATTTCCTTTAATCTATCTTACAATCCTCTCTTGAATTTTCATTTCCAAGGGTTCTGTCCCATTTTCTTTTTTTTTTTTTTTTAAGATTTTATATTTAAGTGATCTCCACACCCAATGTGGTGCTTGAACTCACAACCCCAAGATCAAGGATCGCATGCTCCACCAACAAAGTCAGCCAGGCACCCCATCTATCCCATTTTCTGATTTTTCCTTTTTATGGCATCATAGTTTTGTTTAATAGAATATCATTTCACATCTCCTTAGGGACAAATAGTTAATTTTATAGGGTTTTTGTTTGACTCTTGTTATACTCCCTGAATTCTGTTTTCCTCTGGGGTTGGTTTTTCTATGTTTATCTTTTTTTCATCATATTGTAGGCTTTTCTCAGGTGATTCTCAGTTATCAGGCTGTTCCTAAAGATGAGACAGGGGTAAGGCCTCCTGTGGACCTTGCTGAGTGGCAGGCGTCAATATAGGGTGACTAGTTAGAGGCCTGATCCTTATGCTGAGGTCTCTCAAAGGCCAGAATGTAGATGGCTTTGTGCTAGACGCCAACCACGACTCCACTGCCCATGTTTTCTCAGACAGATCCTTCAGTGTCTTTCGGAAGGTCCCCTCTGGTTATTTATTGGTTGGTTTCTGTGTGTAGTTGGGCACCGAGTTCCTGGGCGTTCTTGGCACCAGACTTGAGTAGTGTGGAGGATGACTGTTTCACATACAGATTTTCACTGTCCTCTGTCTTCTCTGCACTCTACTAACTTCTCCGAGTCCCCAACCTCTGCCAGGTCCTAGCACATACAGAGGCTTCCTCGTCTTCTGCAAGACCCTCCAAGCATATCCTGGGCTACAGCTTCTTGCACTCAGTCTTGTCCCATTTGTCTTCCAGAAATTCACGGATAGTACTTATCCTTTGTTCTCCAAACCATTTTTGTATTGTAACTTTTATATTCCTTTGTATAATTATAATTGAGTCCTAAGAGGAAGAGGGAATAAATATGTGTGTTCAAGTCCCCATCTTGAGCCAGTTAGAAAAGGTAGGGACTATTCCCATTTTACAGTTGGAAAACAGAGGCTCATGTGATTAAGTGACTGGCCTCAGATCACACAGAAAGGGCCAAAATTAAACTTCCATGCTTTTGACTATGTCAAACTACTTCTTTTTGTCCAAACCATGACTCAGCTGGTATGACCTGGAGAATAAGGCCTTTACATCATACTATGAGTTTTAAATACAATGTTATTTATGTACAAAAGTAATTCGGAAACTGTCCAGACTAAAAACTGTGAAATATCATTTTATAAGTTACGTGTCTAGAATAAAATGGGAAATCATTAAAATCATAAGACGGTTTTGTATTTTGGGGGTGACCTTGGAACAGAATACAGCTTGAGGAGACAAAATTGGCAGGTAGGGCAGGATTAATTAATACTTGGGTAGTTATGGCAAAGGCATAGCACACTCAGGCTATCTCACATCCATGAAATCCACTCTATCTGTCTGTTGGTTTAATCGAGGTAAAATTGACATTATATTAGTTTCAGGTGTACAACATAATAATTTGATACTTGTATAAACTACAAGGTGATCACCACAATAAGTCTGGTTATCATTCACCACCGTAAGACTGACCCCTTCACACCTTTTGTCCACATTCCAGCCCCTTTCCCTTCTGATAACCATCAATCTGTTCTCTGTATCTGTGAGTTTTGTCTTGTTTGTTCTTTTGTTTTGTTTTTTAGGTTACACATGTAAGCAAAACCATCAAGTATTTGTCTTTATCTGTTTAACTTATTTTACTTAGCACAGTACCCTTTAGGCCATCCATGTTGTCACAAATGATAAGATTTCCTTCTTTTTTGTGGCTGAGTAGTATTCTGTGTGTATATATGCCACACTTTTATCCATTCATCCATCGATGAGCACTTAGGTTGTGTCTATGGCTTTGCTATTAGAAATAATGTTGCAGTGAACATATGGAGTGCATATATCTTTTCAAATTAGTGTGTTCCTATTCTGCAGATCAATACCCAGAATTGGAATTGTTGGATCATATGGTATTTCTATTTGTAATTTTTTGAGGACCCTCCATCTGGCTTTACATTCTGGCTGCACTAATTCACAATCCCACCAACAATGTAGGAGGGTTCTCTCCTCTCCACAACCTCTCCAACACTTGTTCTTTCTTGTCTTTTTGTTAATAGCTATTCTGACAGGTATGAAATGATATCTCATTGTGGTTTTGATTTGCATTTCCCTGATGATTAGTGATGTTGAGCATCTTTTCATGTGCCTCTTATCCATTTATACGTCTTCTTTGAAAAAAATCTATTCAGATCGTCTTCCCACTTTTTAATCAGATTGTTTTGTTACTAATTTGCATAAATTCTTCATATATTTTGGGTATTAGCTCTTTGTCAGATATATTTTCTCCCTTTCAGTAGGTTCTCTTTTTATTTATTTATGTATTTTTTAATGATATCCCTCACTGTGTAGAAGCTTTTTAGTTTGATGTAGTCACACTTATTTATTTTTGCTTTTGTTGCCACTGCCTTTGGAGTCAGATGTAAAAAAAAAAAAAAAAAATGTTGCCAAGACCAATGTCAAGGAGCTTAATGTCTTTGTTTTCTTCAAGGAGTTTTGTAGTTTATGTTCTAATTTTAAGTCTTTAATCAATTTTGAGTTAATTTTTATGTGTAATGTGAGATAGCCATTTCGTTTCATTCTTTTGCATGTAGCTGTCCAGTTTTCCCAACACCATTAATTGAAGAAATTGCCCTTTCTCCATTGCATATTCTTGCCTTTTTTGCCATAAATTAATTGACCATATATGCATGGGTTTATTTCTGGGCTGTATTCCATTCTAATGGTCTATCTGTCTGTTTTCATGCCAATACTATATTGTTTTGAACACTACAGCTTTGTAGTATAGTTTGAAATCAGGGAGCATGATATGTCCAGCTTTATTCTTATTTCCCAAGATTGTTTGGGCTATTGAGGTCCCATGCAAATTTTAGACTTATTTGTTCTACTTCTGTAAAAAAAAAAATGCCATTGGAGGTTTGCATTGGGTAGTATGGACATTTTAACAATATTAATTCTTTCAACCTATGAGCATGGAATATCTTTCCATTTATTTGTGCCTTCTTCAATTTCTTTCATCGACGTCTTAGAGTTTTCAGTGTACAGGTCTTTTACTTCTCTGTCTAAATTGTATCTAAGTGCTTATTCTTTCTGATGCTACTGGAAGCAAGATTGTTTTCTTCATTTCTCTTCCTGATAGTTTATTATTAGTGTATAGAAACAAGCAATTTTTGTATATTTATTTTGTGTCCTGCAACTTCTACTGAATTCGTTTATTATTCTAACAAATTTTTGGTGAAGTTTTTAGGATTTGTCATCTGCAAATAGTGGCAGTTTTACTTCTCCTTTCCTATTTTGGATGCCTTTTATTTCTTCTTGCCTAATTCTCTGGCTAGGATTTCCAAAGCTATGTTGAATAAAAGTGGTGAGAATGAGCATCCATGTCTTCTTCCTCATCTTAGAGGAAAAACTTTCAGCTTTTCACTGTGGGGTATGACGTTTGCTGTGGGTTTGTCATATACGACCTCTATTATGCTGAGGTATGTTCCCTCTATATTCACCTTGTTGAGAGTTTTTATTACAATGTTAAATTTTGTCAAAAAAATTGCATATATTGAGATGATCATATGCTTTTTATCCTTCATTTTGTTAATGTAGTATATCACATTTATTGATTTGCAAATGGTGAACCATCTCTGCATTCCTAGAGTAAATCTCACTTGACCATGATGTATGATTCTTTTAATGTATTGGGGGAATTAGGTATGCTAATAGTTTGTTGAGGATGTTTACATCTATATTCATCAGGAATATTGACCTGTAATTTTATTTTCTTGTAGTTTCCTTGTTTGGGTATCAAGGTAATGCTGGTCTCGTAAAATGAGTATAGAACCATTCCATCCTCTTCAATTTTTTGGAAAATTTTGAAGATAGCTATTAAATCTTTCTGAATATTTGATAGTATTCATCAGTGAAGCTATCTATTCCTGAGCTGTTGTTTGTTGGGAGGTTTTTGTTTATTGATTCAATCCCTTTACTAGTAATTAGCCTATTCATATTTTTTATTTCTTCATGATTCAGTCTTGGAAGATTGTATGTTTCTAGGCATTTATTCAGTTCTTCTAAGTTGTCCAGTTTGTTGGCATATACCTGTTCAAGTAGTGTCTCATTATCTGTTGTATTTCTGTGGTATCAATTGTAACTCCTCTTTATTCTCTGACTTATTTGAGCCTTTATTTTCTTCTGAGATTTTATTTAAATTCAAATTGGTTAATATATAGTGTAGTATTGGTTTCAGGAGTAGAACCTAGTGATTCATTGCTTACATATAACACCCAGTGCTCATCCCAACAAGTGCCCTCCTCAATGTCCATCACCCATTTTCCCCACCCTCCCAACCCCCCACCTCCATCAACCCTCACTTTGTTCTCTGTATTTAAGAGTCTCTTATGGTTTGCCTCCCTCTCTGTTTGTATCTTATTTTATTTTTCCTTCCCTTCCCCTATGTTCATTTGTTTTGTTTCTTAAATTCCACATATGAGTGAAATCACATGGTATTTTTCTTTCTCTGAATGACTTATGGCTTCCCAGGGGAATTCTACAAATGTTTAAAGAAGAATTAATACCTATTCTTCTGAAACTGTTCCAAAAAAATAGAAATGGAAGGAAAACTTCCAAATTCATTCTATGAGGCCAGCATTACCTTGATTCCAAAACCAGACAAAGACCCCACTAAAAAGGAGAATTACTGACCAATACCCCTGATGAACATTGATGCAAAAATTCTCAACAAGATACTAGCAAATTGAATCCAACAGTACATTAAAAGAAGTATTCGCCACGATCAAGTGAGATTCATTCCTGCGCTATACAGGTGGTTCAATATCCACAAATCAGTCAATGTGATACACCACATTAATAAAAGAAAGGATAAGAACCATATGCTTCTCTCAATAGATGCAGAAAAGGCATTTAACAAAATACGGCATCCTTTCTTGATAAAAACCCTTAAGAAAGTAGAGATGGAAGGAACATATCTCAATATCATAAAGGCCATGTATGAAAGACCCACAGCTAATATCATCCTCAATGGGGAAAAACTGAGAGCTTTTCCCCAAAGGTTAGGAACAACAGAGATGTCCACTGTCATCACTGTTGTTCAACATAGTACTGGAAGTCCTGACCTTGGCAATCAGACAAAAACAAAAAATAAAAAATAAAAGACATCCAAATCGGCAAGGAAGAAATCAAACTTTCATTCTTCATGTTTGATACTCTACATGGAAAACCTTGAAGGCTCCACCAAAAATGTGCTAGAACTGATACACGAATTCAGCAAAGTTGCAAGATGTAAAATCAAAATACAGACATCTGTTGCATTTCTATATGCCAACAATGAAGCAGCAGAAAGAGAATCAAGGAATCAATCCTATTTACAATTGCACCAAAAACATATCTAGGAATAAACCTAACCAAAGAGGTAAAAGATCTGTACTCCAAAAACTATAAATACTTATGAAAGAAATTGAAGAAGACACAAAGAAATGGTAAAACATTCCATGCTCATGGATTGGAAGAACAAACATTGTTAAACTGTCTATACTACCCAAAGCAATCTACACATTCAATGAAATCCCTATTAAAATACTACCAGAATTTTTTCACAGAGATAGAACAAATATTCCCAAAATGCGTATGGAATCAGAAGAGACCCCGAATAGCCAAAGTAATGTTGAAAACGAAAAGCAAAGTGGAAGGCATCACAACTGCACACTTTGAGCTGTATTAGGAAGCTATAATAATCAAGACAAGATGGTACGACCACAGAAACAGACACAGAGATCAATAGAACAGAATAGAGAACCCAGAAATGGACCCACAACTGTATGGTGAACTCAATTTTGACAAAGCATGAAAGAATATCCAATGGAAAAAAGACAGTTTCTTCAACAAATGGTGTTGGGAAAACTGGACAGCGACATGCAGAAGAATGAAACCAAACCCCTTTCATATACCATACACAAAAACAAATTCAAAATGGATGAAAGACCTAAATGTGAGACAGGAAAGCTTCAAAGTCCTAGAGAACAACACAGGCAGCAACCTTTTTGAGCGCAGCCACACTAAACTCTTACTAGACACATCTCCAGATGCAAGGAAAATAAAAGCAAAAATGAACTATTGGGACCTCATCAAGATAAAAAGCTTCTCCACAGCAAAGGAAACAATCAACAAAACTAAAAGGTAGCCTACAGAATGAAAGAAGATATTTACAAATGGCATATCTGATAAAAGGCTAGTATCCAAAATCTATAAAACACTCATGAAACTCAACACCCAAAAAATAAACAATCCACTTAAGAAAAGGGCAGAAGACATGAATAGATACTTTTCCAAAGAAGACATCCAGATGGCAAACAGATTCATGAAAAGATGCTCAACATCACTCATCATCAGAGAAATACAAATCAAAACCACAATGAGATGCCACCTCACACCTGTCAGAATGGATACAATTAACAAATCAGGAAACAACAGATATTGGCAAGGATGTGGAGAAAGGGGAACCCTCTTACACAGTTGGTGGGAATGCAAACTGGTGCAGTCACTCTGGAAAACAGTGTGGAGGTTCCTCAAAAACTTAAAGATGGAGGGGCTCCTGGGTGGCTCAGTCGGTTAAATGTAGGATTCTTGGTTTCAGCCCAGGTGATGATCTCACAGTTTCTGAGTTTGAGCCCCCACTCAGGCTCTATGCTGACAGTCCAGCGCCTACTTGGGATTCTCTTTCTCTCCCTCTCTCTGCCCCTCTCCTGCTCATGCCATCTCTGTCTCTCTCAAAATAAATAATTGAACTTAAGAAAAAAGTCAAAGATAGAAATACTTACGATCCATTATTTGTACCACTAGGTATTTATCCAAAGGATAAAAAATACTGATTCGAACAGGGCACATGCACCCCAATGTTTATAGCAGCACTATCAACAATAGTCAAATTATGGAAAGAGCCCAAGTGTCTATTGACTGATGAATGGATAAAAAAGATGTGGTATATATCTACATATAGATATATACACACACATATCCATACAATGGAATATTACTGAAGCCATCAAAAAGAATGAAATCTTTTCCCATTCTGAAAACTCTACATTTCTTCCTATTTTATGTTTTTGATGTCACATTTTACATCTTTTTATTTTGTGTATCCCTTAAGTAATTATTGTAGTTATAGTTAGTTTTACTGCTCTTGTCTTTTAATTTTTATACTAGCTTTATAAGTGGTTAATTCACTAACCTTGCTATATTTTTGCGTTTACCAGTGAGATTTCCACTTTCATATGTTTTCTTGTTACTTAGTGCACTTTATTTTCTGCTAAAGAATACACTTTAACATTTTTTGTAAGACCAGTTTAGTGGTGATGACTTTTTGCTTTCACTTGTCTGCAAAACTCTTTATCTCATATTCAATTCTGAACAATAACCTTGCCAGGTAAAGTATTCTTGGTTGTAAATTTTTTTTGCTTTTAGCACTCTGAATATATTGTGCCACTCTGTTCTGGCCTGAAAAACTTCTGATGAAATATCAGCTGGTTATCTTATACATAATAAGTTGTTATTCTCTTGCCATTTAAAAAATTATTTCTTTAAATTTAATATTTTAATTATAATGCACCTGGTGTGGATCTCTTTGGGTTCGTCTTATTTGGAATTTTGTACATCTTGCGCATGAATATCTGTTTCCTTCCACAAGTTAGGGAACATTTCAACCACTATTTCTTCAAGTAAATTTTCTGCTCCTTTCTTCCTCCCTTCTCCCTCTAAGATCCTATATTGCAAATGCTATTCTGCTTGATGTTGTCTCACATTTCCCTTAAGTTATATTCACATTTTAAATTTCCTTTTTCTTTTTGTTGCTCTTTTTTGGATGAGTTCCACTGACCTATCTTCCAGTCACTGATTTGTTCTACTTCATTAGTCTGCTGTTGAATCCCTCTAGTGCATTTTTCAGTTCAGTTATTGTACTTTTTAGCTCTATGAATTGTCTAGTATCTTCACTTTAAAAAAATCAAGTATAATTAACTTACAGTGTGATAGTACTTTCAGGTGTACATTCAATATGATGATTCAACAATTCTGTACATTGCTCAATGCTCATCAGGATAAGTGTACTTTAACGCCCTTTATTATTTCACCAGTTTCCCCACCCACCTCTCTCTGGCAACCACCAGTTTGCTCTCTGTATTTAAGAATATGTTTTTCTGTTTGTCTCTTTTTCTCTTTGTTCATTTATTTTTTCTTAAATTCCACATATGAGTGAAATCATATGGTTATTTGTTTTTCTCTGACTGACTCAATTCACTTAGCATTATACTCTCCAGGTCCACCCATATAGCTGCAAATGACAAGATTTCATTTTTTAAATAGCTGAATAATATTCCATTGTATATATATGCCACCTATTCTTTAGCCATTCATCTTTGATGGATACGTGGGTTGTTTCCATATTTAGGTATTGTAAATAATGCTACAATAAACATAGGGGTGCAGATATTTTTTAAAATTAGTGTTCATGTTTTCTTTGGGTAAATACCCAGTTGTGGAATTACTGGATCATATGGTAAAACTATTTTTAATTTTTTGAGAGACCTCCAGACTGTTTTCCACAGTGGCTTCACCAATTTGCATTATGACCAGCAGTGCATGAAGGTTTTTTTTTCCCTCCACATCCTCACCAACACTTGTTATTTCTTGTCTTCTTGATTTTAGACATTCTGACAAGTGTAAAGTAATATCTCATTGCTTTCATTACATTTCCCTCACGATTAGTGATGAAGAGTATCGTTTTGTGTGTCTGTTGGCCATCTGTATGTATTCTTTGGGAAAATGTCTATTCAGGTCCTCTTCCCATTTTTCATTGGATTATTATGGGTGGAGAAGGGTTAGTGTTGATTTGTAGAAGTTCTTTATATATTTGGAATATTAACCCCCTATCAGATATGTCATTTGCAGATATCTTCTCTAATTTAGTAGGTTGCCTTTTTGTTTTGTTGATGGTTTCCTTCACTGTGCAAAATGTTTTGGTGTACTCCCAAGAGTTTAATTTTGCTTTTGTTTCCCTTGCCAGAGATGTATCTAGTAAAATGTTTCTCCAGCCAATGTCAAAGAAATTACTGCCTGTGTTTTCATCTAGGAATTTTATGGTTTCAGGTCTCATATTAGGTCTTCAGTCCATTGTGATTTTATTTGTGTGTAAGGTAAGAAAGTGGTCTAGTACCATTCTTTTGCATGTAGCTGTCCATTTTTCCCAGCATTTGTTGAAAAGACTATCTTTTTCCCTTTGGATATTCATGCCTCCTTTATTGTAGACTAATTGACCATACAAGTATAGGTTTATTCCTGAACTCTTTATTTTGTTCCATTGATCTATGTGTTCATTTTTGTTCCTATACCATACAATTTTGATTAGTGCGACTTTGAGGTATGTCTCAAATTCTGGGATAGTGATAACTCCAGCTTTATTCTTCTTTCTCCAGATTGCTTTGGCTATTTGAAATCTTTTGTGGTTCCATACAAATTTTAGGAATATCTGTTCTAGTTCTGTGAATACTGCTGTTGGGTATTGCATTTAATCTGTTGATTGTTTGGGATACTATGGACTTTTTCACAAGATTAGTTCTTCCAATTCATGAGCATGTTATATCTTCCCATCTGTGTGATCTTCAATTTCTCTGATCAGTGTTTTATAGTTTTTGAGTAGAAGTCTTTTACCTCTTTGGATAAGTTTAGTCTTCTGTAGTTTTTATTTTTGGTACAATTGTAAATGGGACTATTTTCTTAATTTCTCTGATACTTCATCATTTTTATGTATTTTTATTAAACAAAATAAATATTTTTATTAAAGTAAATATTAAAATATTTAATTATTAAAAATTATTTATTAAAAATAAATGTTTTTATTAAAATGTTTTTATTTATTATTTTTTATTATTGTGCAGAAGACAGATTTCTGTATATTAATTTTGTAGCCTGCAACATTGCTGAATTTATTTATCAGTTCTAGTAATTTTTTTAAGTAGGCTTCATTCCCAGCATGGGGTTTGAACTCACAACCCTGAGATTAAGAGTTGCATGCTCTATCAAATGAGCCAGCCAGGCCTCCCCAGTTCTAGTAATTTTTTGGAGGGGTCCTAAGGGATTTATATATATAATATTATGGCCTCTGCAAATAGTGAAAGTTTTACTTCTGCCTTGAAAATTTGGATGCCAAGGGTGAGTCAAGGTGGCAGAGAAGTAGGGGGATCAGAATTTCCCTCCTCCCTCAAATGCAGCAGTATTGAGGTCAGAACACTTGGAATACCAGGAATCCCAGATACAGGGTGACAGAAAAATATCCACAGATGGAAAAAATTTGGCGGGACAGAGGTGTGTGTGTTTGCAAATTGGGAGAGATAAAACGGGTGGCATAGGCACTGGAGGGGGATCTTTTTTGGTGGAGAAGCAAAGGGAAAAGAGAGGCTGTGGAAGTGTGGGATTGTAGTTGGACAAGAGAAAAACCTCTCTAGACTATGGATTGGGGGAAAAAAATATGGACAGAGCCAGTTCCTACTTTGCAAATAGCCTTAGGAGTGAAGATCGGAGTTTTCAGGGTTGCACAACTTTCTCCCACCAGAGCAGCTGGCCGTGTGCATGCCCCTGGGGGAAGGGGAGCCAGCCCGGGGCTCAGTATCAATTTCCTGCGGTGCACTGGGAAACAGCAGTCCCCTCCCTTGAATACTGTGGGAAGAGGATATATTGCCCCTCCAAGGACAAAAGACTTGCAGGCGCCAGCCAGAGGCCCTTTGTCACCTGGGCAGAGTGGCACTATTCCGGAATCGGGTCCATAGGGAACAGGATTCTTTAAGACATCGGGTTTTAAATCCCAGCTGAGCACCTAGGAGGTGTGGGAGACTGGAACAGGACAAGTCAGCCGGCCAGTGTTACTCAGTGAGGGCTGCCTGGACTGCATGATTTGAGACACCAGGTGGGGAGAGGAGAGATTGGGGTGTCACCATTGTTCTCCCCATCACCAGCACGGTGGGACTTCAGGGAACAGGACAGAGGCCCCCAGTGGAGGCAGGACTGCTTACACCAAACCCAGCCCCTCCCGTGCCTTGTAAATGCTTATGTACGAGAGTGAGATTGACCCTGACTGAACCAGACGGCCTCTCCTCCAGAACAGCACAGCCACGGGTCCCAAGCACCAAGAGACAACTGTCCTGCAGTTTTGCATGTTAGTCTGGGGTTTTTTGTTTGTTTGTTTCTTCTTGTCTTTCTTTCTCTGTTCTGGATGTTTCTTTGTTTAATCAAGCATTTTTACTCTATTATTTTTATACCTTTCCTGTATCTCCTTTATTTTCCTTTCTCTCCCTCTCTCTGGATTAAGCCTTATAGTTTGTTTGATTCTCTGCCTGGTCTCATTTTTTTCTGCCCCTGTCATTTCTGTCTTTGTATAGGATAAGACTTCTTCCCTCCCCTCACCCCTTTTTTTCCAGGGTTACTTCAACGAACAAATCAAAACACACCTGGTCCAATCCAACACTACAACCAGTGAGATAAAGCAACCAAAGACACAACAGTGTACCAACACACTCCAAAAACACTTCTTGAATTGCCAGGTCCTGGACAGTGTATGATCCCCTTTTAATATAGTAGTACTCTCAGGTTCAGGACACATAACAAGCTATTAAAATACATAAAAGACAGAAAACTAGCCAAAGTGTTCAAAAGGAAGAATTCTGCTCAAAAGAAATTCTAGGAAGAAATAACAGCCAGCAAATTGCTCAAAACAGATATAAACAATATATCTGATCATGAATTTAGAATAATAGTCATAAGACTAATAGCTGGGCTTGAAAAAAGCATAGAATACGGCAGAGAATCTATTGCTGCATAGATCAAGGACCTAAGAAATAGTCACGACAAATTAAGAAATGCTGTAATTGAGATGCAAATGCACAATAAGCTAGATGCAGTGACAGCAAGGATGGAAGAAGCAGAGGTGAGAATAGGTGAAATAGAAGATAAAATTATGGAAAATGATGAAACTGAGAAAAAGAGGGATAGGAAATTACTAGACCACAAGGGGAGAATTAGAGACCTATGTGATTCAACAAAATGAAGTAGTATCCATATCATAGGAGTTCCAGAAGAAGAAGAGAGAGAGAAAGGAGCAGAAGGCTTATTTGAACAATTTACAGCTGAGAACTTCCCTGATCTGGGGAAGGAAGCAGACATCCAAGTCCAGGATGCACAGAGAACTCCCTTCAAAATCAACAAAAACAGGTAACACCAAGACATATCATAGTGAAACTGGCAAAATACAAAGATAAAGAGAGAATTCTGAAAGCAGCTCGGGACAAATGGGCCTTAACCTACAAGGGTAAATACAGAAGGGTGGTAGCAGAGCTGTCCACTGAAACATGGCAGGCCAGAAGGAAATATTTAATGTGCTGAATAGGAAAAATACACAGCCAAGAATCTATCCAGCAAGACTATCATTCAGAATAAAGTCTTTCCCAGACAAACAAAAAACTAAAGGAGTTCATGACTACTAAACCAACCCTGCAAGAGATCCTAAAGGGGACTCTGTGAGTGGAAAGCAGCAAAAACTAAAAAGTACCAGAGACATCACCACAACCATGAAACCTACAGATAACACAATGACACTAAATTCGTATCTTTCAATAATAACTCTGAATGTAAATGGACTAAATGCCCCAATCAAAAGACACAGGATATCAGGTTGGATAAAAAAAAAAACAAAAAACAAAAACAAGATCCATATATATGCTGCCTACAAGAGACTCATTTTAGACCTAAAAACATCTGCAGATTGAAAGTGAGGGGATGGAGAACCATATATCATGCTACTAGATGTCAAAAGAAAGCTGGAGTAGCCATACTTATATCAGACAGACTAGATTTTAAACCAAAACTGTAACAAGAGATGAAGAAGGGCATTATATCAAAATTAAGGGGTCGATCCATCAAGAAGACGTAATAATTGTAAATATTTATGCCCCAAATGTGAGAAGCCCAAATATATAAATCAATTAATCACAAACATAAGCAAACTTATTGATAATTATACTGTATAATTCTACTGTAATTGTAAGTGACTTTAATACTCCACGTATAGCAATGGAAAGATCATCTACACAGAAAATCAATAAGGAAACAATGGCCTTGAATGATACACTGGACCAGATGGACTTGACAGGTATATTCAAAACTTTTCATCCCAAAGCAGCAGAATACACATTCTTCTCGAGTGCACATCGAACTTTCTCCAAAATAGATCACATATGGGGTCACACAGCAGCCCTCAAAAAATATAAAAGAATTGAGGTCATACCATGCATATTTTCAGATCACAATGTTATAAAACTTGAAATCAACCAAAAGAAAAAATTTAGACAGCCTCCAAATACATGGAGGTTAAAGAACATTCTACTAAGGAATAAATGGGTCAACCAGGAAATTAAAGAAGAAATAAAAAAATATATATGGAAGCAAATGAAAATGAAAACATGGCAGTCCAAACCCTTTGGGATGCAGCAAAGGCAGTCCTAAGAGGAAAATACATTGCAATCCCAGCCTATCTCATGAAACAAGAAAGATCCCAACAACAGAACCTAATCTCACACCTAAAGGAACTAGAAACAGAGCAGCAAAGAAAGCCCAAAGCCAGCAGAAGATGAGAAATAATAAAAATTAGAACAGAAACAAACAATATAGAATGCCCAAAAAACAGTGAACAGATCAATGAATCTAAGAGCTGGTTTCTTGAAAGAATAAACAAAATTAATAACCCCCTAGCCAGACTTCTTAAAAAGAAAAGAGAGAGGACCCAAATAGATAAAATCATGAATGAAAAAGGAGAGATCACAACCAATACCACAGAAATACAAACAATTATCAGAGAATACAATGAAAAATTATACTCCAACAAACTGGACAATCTAGAAGAAATGGACAAATTCTTATATACCCACACACTACCAACCCAAATGGGAAGAAGTATAAAATTTGAACAGACCAATAACCAGCAAAGAAATGGAATCAGTTATCAAAAATCTCCCAACAAATAAGAGTCCTGGGTCAGATAGCTTCCCAGGAGGATTCTATCAGATATTTAAAGCAGAGTTAATACCTATCCTTCTCAAGCTGTTCCAAAAAAATAGAAATGGAAGGAAAGCTTCCAGACTAATTCTATGAAGCCAGCATTACCTTGATTCCCAAACCAGAGACCCCACTAAAAAGCAGGCCAATATCCCTGATGAATATAGATGCAAAAATTCTCAACAAGATACTAGCAAATCAAATTCAACAGTATATTAAAATAATTATTCACCATGATCAAGTGAGATTCATTCCTGGGCTGCAGGGCTGGTTCAATATTTCTTCAAATCAATCAATGTGATCATCACATTAACAGAAGAAAAGATAAGAACCATATGATCTTGTCAATGGATGCAGAGAAAGCATTTGACAAAATACAACATCGTTTCTTAATAAAAACCCTCAAGAAAGTCGGGATAGAAGGAACATACTTTAATATCATGAAAGCCATATATGAAAGGCCCATAGCTAATATCATCCTCAATGGGAAAAAACTGAGTTTTCCCTCTGAGATCAGGAACATGACAGGGATGTCTACTTTCACCACTGTTGTTTAATATAGTATTGGAAGTCCTAGCCTCAGCAATCAGACAATAAAACAAAAGGCATCCAAATTGGCAAAGAAGTAGTCAAACTTTCACTTTTCGTGGATGACATTATACTGTAGATGGAAAACCCAAAAGACTCCACCAAAAGACTGCTAGAACTGATACATGAATTCAGCAAAGTTGCAGGATATAAAATCAATGTACAGAAATCAGTTGCATTTCTATACACCAATAATGAAGCAACAGAAAAAGAAATAAAGGAATAGATCCCATTTACAGTTCCACCAAGAACCATAAAATACCTAGGAATAAACCTAACCAAAGAGGTGAAAGATCTGTACCCTGAAAACTATAGAAAGCTTATGAAAGAAATTGAAGAAGACACAAAGAAATGGTAAAACATTCCATGCTCATGGACTGGAAGAACAAATATTGTTAAAATGTCAATTATTACCCAAAGCAATCTACACATTCAATGCAGTCCCAATCAAAATAGCACCGATACTCTTCACAGAGCTAGAACAAACAATCCTAAAATTTGTATTGAACCACAAAAAAACCCAAATAGCCAAAGTAATGTTGAAAAAGAAAACCACAGCTGGAGGCATCATAATCCCAGACTTCAAGCTGTATTACAAAACTGTAATCATCAAGACAGTATGGTACTGGCACAAAAACAGACACATAGACCAATGGAATAGAATAGAGAACCCAGAAATGGACCCACAAATCATGTCCAACTGATCTTTGACAAAGCAGGAAACAGTATCCAATGGGGAAAAAAAGTCTTTTTAGCAAATGGTTCTTGGAGAACTGAACAGCAACATGCAGAAGAATCAAACTGGACCACTTTCTTACACCAAACACAAAAATAAATTCAAAATGGATAAAAGACCTGAATGTGAGACAGGAAACCATCAAAATCCTAGAGGAGAAAACCTCTTTGACCTCAGCCTCAGCAACTTCTTTTTTTTTTTAATTTTTTTAAATGTTTATTTATTTTTGAGAGAAAGAGCACAACCTGGGAAGGGGCAAAGAGAGAGAGAGACAGAGACAGAGGAAGACATGGAATCTGAAACAAGCTCCAGGCTCTGAGCTGTCAGCACAGAGCCCAACGTGGGGCTAGAACTCATGAACCATGAGATCATGAGCTGAGCCGACATTGGACACTTAACCAACTGAGCCACCCAGGCACCCCTACTGCAGCAACTTCTTACTTGACATGTCTCTAAAAGGAAGGGAAATAAAGGCAAAAGTGAACTATTGGGACCCCATCAAGATAAAAAGATTCTGCACAGCAAAGGGAGTAATCAACAAAACTAAAAGGCAACCAACAGAATGGGAAAAGATATTTGTAAATGACATATTGGATAAAGTGTTAGTATCCAAAATATAAAGAATTTACCAAACTGAACACCTGAAAAATAATCCAGTGAAGAAATAGGCAGAAGGCATGATTAGACACTTTTCCAAAGAAGACATCTAGATGGCCAACAGACACCTGAAAAGATGCTCAACATCATTCATCATCAGGGAAATACAAATTGAAACCACATTGAGATATCACCTGACACCAGTCAGAATGGCTAAAATGAACAACTCAGGAAACAACAGATGTTGGCAAGGATGTGGACAAAGGGGAACCCTCTTGCACTGTTGGTGGGAATGCAAACAAGTGCAGCCACTCTGGAAAACAGTACAGAGGTTCCTCAAAAAATTAAAAATTGAACTACCTTATGACCCAGCAATTGCACTACTAGGAATTTATCCAAAGGATATAGGAGTACTGAATCGTAGGGGCACATGTACCACAATGTTTATAGCAGTGTTATCAACAATATCCAAATTATGGAAAAAGCCCAAATGCCCATCAACTGATGAATGGATAAAGAATATATATAGTGTGTGTGTGTGTGTGTGTGTGTGTGTGTGTGTGTGCGCCTTGTATACACACACACACACACACACACACAATAGCATACTGCTCAGTGATGAAAAAGAATGAAATCTTACCATTTGCAACAACGTGGATGGAACTGGAGAGTATTATGCTAAGTGAAATAAATCAGTCAGAAAAAAAGACAGATACCATATGTTTTCATTCATATGCGACATTTGAAAAACTTAACAGAATACCATAGGGAAAGGGAAGGAAAAATGTTATAAACAGAGAGGGAGGCAAACCATAAGAGACTCTTAAATACAGAGAACAAACTGAGGGTTGATGGAGGTGGGGGGATGGGAGGGCAGAGAAAATGGGTGATGGACATTGAGGAGGGTACTTGTTGGGATGAGCACTGGGTGTTGTATGTAAGTGATGAATCACGGGAATCCACTCCAAACCAAGACTACACTGTATACACTGTATGTTAGCTAAATTGACAATCAATTATTTAAAAAAAGAAGAAAAGAAATACAAGATGTCTTGTATTTCTTTTTCTTGCCTGAGTGCTGTGGCTAGGACTTTCCATATTATTTTGTATAAATGTGGTCAGAGTAGACATCTTTGTTTTGTTCCTGATCTTAGAGGAAAACCTCTCATTTTTTTCACCAGTAAGAAGTTAGTTGTGGATTTATCCACAAATGGATCATATATGGCCATTATTATGTTGAGGTATGTTCTCTCTAAACCTACTATGTTGAGAGTTTTTATCATGAATGAATGTTTTACTTTGTCTAATGTTTTTTCTGCATCTATTGAGATGGTCATATAGTTTTTATCCTTTCTCTTATTAAGGGGATATACCATATTGATGGATTTATGAATATTGAACTATCCTTGCATCCCTGGAATAAATCCCACTTGATCATTGTTAGTGAATTTTTTAATGTATTATTGGATTTGATTTACAAATATTTTATTGAGGCTTTTTGCATCTGAGTTTGTCAGAGCTATTGGCTATAGTTCTCTTTTCTGCAGTGTCTTTATCTAGTTTTGGTATAAGGGTAATGGTGGTCTTGTAGAATGAATTTGGATGCTTCCTTTTTTCTATTTTTTTTTTTTAATAGATTGAGAAGAATAGGGATTAACTCTTCTTTAAATGTTTGGGAGAATTCACCTGTGAATCCTTCGGGTCCTAGACTTCTGTATTTTTGGAATTTTTTTGATTACTGATTGAATTTTGCTGCTAGTAATCAATCTGTTCAAATTTCCTATTTTTTCCTAATTTGGTTTTGGGAGGTTGTTTCCAGGTGTTTATCCATTTTTCTAGGTTGTCCAACTTGTTGGCATATAATTTTTCATAATATTCTTTAAAAACCTTTGTATTTCTGTGGTATCTGTTATTTCTCCTCCTTCATTTCTGATTTTATTTATTTCTCACTCTTCTTTTTTTGATGTGTTTGCCTAAAGGTTTAAGAATTCTGTTGATCTTTTCCAACAAGCAGCTGCTGGTCTCATTGATCTGTTCTATTGTTTTTGTTTGTTCATTTTTGTTTTGTTTTGTTTTGGTTGTTAGTCTCTATTTCATTTATTTTTGCTCTTTGTTATTTCCTTCCTTCTTCTGGCTTTGGCCTTTGTTTTTCTTTTCTAGCACCTTTAGATATGAGGTTAGGTTGTTTATTTGCAATTTTTCTTGCATCTTGAAGTAGGCCCTTGCTGGTATAATCTTTTCTCTTACAACAGTTTTGCTGCATCCCAAAGATGTTGGACCCTTGTGTTCACATTTTCATTTGTCTCCATTTCTTAAAATTTCCTCTTTGATTTCTTGGCTGATCCATTCATTTTCTAGTAGCATGTTATTTAACCTCCATGTATTTGTGTGTTTTCAGATCTTTTCTTGTGATTGACAACTAGTTTCATACCATTGTGGTCAGAAAAGACACACGATATGATTCAAATTTTTTAAATTTATTGAGTCTTGTGGCCTAACATATGAACTATTCTGGAGAATTTTTCATGTGCCCTTGAGAAGATTATGTATTCTGCTGTTTTTTGATGGAATGTTCTGAAGATATCTCTTAGGTCCATCTAGTCTAATGTGTTATTCAAAGCCACTATTTTGTTGTTGATTCTCTATCCAGATGATCTATCTATTGATGTAAGTGGGTGCTAAAGTCCCCTACTATTATTGTATTCGTGTCAATTTCTTCCCTTATATCTGTTAATAGCTGCTTTATGTATTTAGGTTGTTTCCAGGTTGGGTTCATAAATATTTACAATTGTTATATCTTCTTGTTGCATTGTTCTCTTTATCACTATGTAGCGTCCATTGTCTTATTATAGTCTTTTTTAAAAAAGTCTATTTTCTCCAATATACCAATATACCAATTGCTACCCCTGTTGCCTTTTCACTTCCATTTGCATGGTAAAAGTTTTTTTCTCTCTTCACTTTTGGTGTGTATTTAGGCCTGGCAGTAGTCTCTTGTAGGCAGCATAGAGATTGGTCTTGCTTTTTTTCCATTCCATCATTCTATATATTTTGAATCAAGTGTTTAATTCATTTACATCCAAAGTAATTAATGATAGGGATGTACTTACTGCCATTTTGTTATTGGATTCATGGTTGTTTTTATAGTTTTTCTTTGTTCATTTCTTCTCTTTCTCTCTTCCCCTGTGGTTTGATGGCTTATTTAATGGTATGCTTAGATTCTTTTTTCCTTATTTTTTGCATATCTATTACAGGTTTTTGATTTGTGATTACCAGTCTGTTCATGTATAACATTTTACGTATACAGCAGTCTGTATATTAAGTTGATGGTCACTTAAATTTGAACCCTTTCTAGAAACACTACTCTTTTTTCAACTCCCACCATTTTATGTATATGATGTCATACTTTATATCCTTTTATTTTGTGAAATCCTTGATTAATTTTTATAGATTTAATTGACTTTACTGCTTTTGTGCTTTAACCTCTGTACTGGCTTTATAAGTGTCAATCTACTACTTTTATTATGTTTGTATTTGCCTGTGGAATTTTTTTCCTTTCATAATTCTCTTATTCTTGATAATGGCCTTTTATTTTCGCTTAAAGAACTCTCTTAATGTTTCTTGTAAGTCTGGTTCACTTTTGTTTGTCTGGGAGACTCTTGATGTCTCCTTTTTTGAATGACAGCCTTGGTGGGTAGAACATTCTCGATTGCAGGCTTAGTCATTTCAGCACTTAGAATATATCATTCTACTCCCTTCTGCCTGAAGAGTTTCTTCTGAAAAATCAGCTGATAGCCTTATGGGGTTTCCCTTGTACATAACTGTTTTCTTTTGCTGCTTTTAAATTTTTGTCTTTATGACTACATTTTGTAATTTTAGTTACTATGTGTCTTGGTATGGACCTTCTTGGGTTGATTTTGTTGGGGCCTTTTGTCCTTTCTGGATCTGGATGTCTGTTTCCATCTCCAGTTTCAGGAAGTTTTCAGCTATTATTTTTTCAAGTAAGTTTTCTGCCCCCTTTTGTCTCTCTTGTCCTTCTGGGATTCCTGTAATACAAATGTTATTTTGCATGATGATGTCACCGAATTCCCATAACCTATTCTTTTTTTATTATTCTTTTTATCTCTTGCTGTTCAGTTTGGTTGTTTTCTATTACTCTTTCAGCTCACTGATCCATTCTTCTGCCTTCTCTAATCTGCTATTGATTCCCTTTAGTGTATTTTTCATGTCAGTTATTCATTTCTTCATCTCTGATTGGTTCTTTTTAATATTTTATATCTCTTTCTTGAAGGTCCCCTGAGGTCCTCCACCCTTTTCTCAAGTCCAGTAAGTATATTTATGACCATTATTTTGAATTCTGTATCAGGAATATTGCTTGTCTTTCATTTAGCTCTTTTGTTGTGGTTTTGTCCTATTCTTTCATTTGGGACACAGTTCTCAGTCTCATTTTGTCTAACTCATTGTGTCTATGTATTAGAAAAGCCAGCTCTGTCTTTTTATCTTCAAAGTAGTAACCTTATGAAAGAGAAGTCCTGTGGTGCCCTGTAGTGCAATGTCCCGTTTACCAGAACCAGGCACTTCTGGTTTCCTGTATGGGTTGTGTGCACCTTATTGTCGTGGCTGAGCCTGGTTTGCCTTCAGTCTAGTCATCTGCAATGGCCCATTTTGTTGTAGGCAGGGTTTGGACCCTGTACTGTTAAGGAGCCAATTTGGAGTTGCTATGGGCTTCTAGTTAGGCGGTGTCAGTAGCCAGACCAGATGCCTGCCCTCAGCCCATTTGCTGTCACTGCTGTCACTCCAAACTGCAGGGCATTCTCCCCACTTTGTCCCCTGAGAAGCTTTCATTGGTGATGGGGCCTGCAGTCAAACCGGATGCCTGTCCGCCATCTGTCTTTTGGGGTTACGGTAGCGCCAACCTGTGGCGTGTTCTCTTCCCCAAGAGGATTTTGTTGGTGGATGGGGCCAGCAGTTAGACCAGATGCCTGTCCCCAATCTACCAGGGCTGCAGCCTCCCAAACTGCAGGGCTTTCCCTGTGTACTGCACCTTGAGAGGTTTTTGCTGGTGGGTGGGGCCAGCAGTCAGATCAGACGCCTGTCCCCAGTCCACCTGCTGGGGCTACAGACACACTAATTGACAGGGCCCTCTCTCTGCACTGCCAGTTATAGGGTTTGGCTGCTGGCACTGCAAGTGTAGTGGTGTGTGTGTTTATCTTTCCCTCTCCCCAAGGCAGGAGCCACTTTAGAGTGGCACCAATTCCTGCCAGAGCTGCTTGCAGGATGAGAGGAGGCAGGAGGAACTTTGGAGGAACCTCTGCTGCGTGGGGCAGGTTAGAGGGATCCTCAGGAGAAGGTGGGGATGGGGCACGTGGTGTTAGCAAGGTAGGTGGAGTGTCCATGCTGGTATCCACAGGTGTCCAGGTATCTACGCTGGGAGGGCAGGGGAGAGAAATGGTTCTCTACTAGATATTTGTTCTTGGAGAAGTTGCCTAAAGATCCCTGCTCTCCAGCACACACTCTGAGATTAGTAAATAAATCTCCTTCAGAAAAATCCCAGACACTTTTGAACTGCTGCCTCTATGCTTATCTTGGTGGGATTGTCATTCTGTTTCTTCAAGGGTAGGGACTCAGTTTCTGATTGTCCTCTTGCTCTCAAAGAGCTAAGCCTGCTGGTTTTTGAAGAACTTGGAATTAAGCTCCACAGTTTAAAAGGTCAGTAAGTTAAGCCCAGCTGGTTTTCAAAGCCAAGTGTTATGGGGATTCATCTTCCCAGTGCAGGTCTGCTGTGCCTGTGGTGACTGTTGTGGGGTCTGCTCCTCTCTCTTCTTCCTCCCATTTGTGGTAAGTCTCACTGGGAGTGTGGTTCTTGACCACATCTCCACCTCTCCCACTCTTTTCAGTGTGGTCTCCTCCCTATGATTAACTGTGGCAAGTCTGTTCTGCCAGACTTTGGGTTGTTTTCTGGGTTAGTTGCACGGATGGGGCTGTTATCTAGGTGTGCCTGTGGGATGAGGGAAACTCAGAATCCTCATACTCCTCCTTCTACACCATCTGCCCAGAAGTCTGGTTGGTATTTTCTTATGTTTTCTATCTATTTAAGTTCTCACTGTGTTCATCCATTTTTGTTCCATTTTCAATTAGCACCTTTATGACTATTACTTTGAACTCTTTATCACGTAACTACTTATACCCATTTCATTAAGGTCTTTTTCTGAGGTTTTATCTTATTCTTTCATTTGGAACATATTCTTCTATAGGAGATTATTTCTGATGAAGTTTATCACTTATCCGCCAAAGACAAATATCTACTTTTCTCTTTCTCCGAGACAAGGGCCAAATTAGCTTAACTTAGAATGGTAAAGTTGGCTTTTGATTAGAGCCACAGAAAACTGTGCTAGGTAGATGGTGAACAGGTTACACACTGATATTATTTCACGGTTACATTAATTTAGATGCATGATATGTTGGGAAAGAACATCACTGGAACGCAAATCTTTCTGTTCATAGTGTTTTCCTCTAATTTTCACCTTCTTTTTGTCTGTTTCGGTTTTAGTCTGACACTGTAGGGAAATTCACTGTGAAGTATGGAACAAGTGAGCATGTGCCCTCTGTCCTCAAAAGTTGGCATGCAAGCCTGTGAACCTGGAAAGAGAACAAAGCTTTCTAATATGGTAAACCAAGAAAATGTAGATTAAGAAGCCTGGTTTCCTCTTCTTTGCATCAGCACATAACAGCTGTCAGATACCACTGAATAATCTACTCCTCCTGTTCCTGAAAGGTAGATGTCATTATGAAAGCATTTCCAAAAGGAAGTATGTTTTAATTTGGGACAATGGCACAAATGAAGTGGCAATGCAACAATAAAAGAGAAAATTTAAAAAGTACAGTATTTGCATTTGTGAATTTTTTTTTTTTTTTTTTGTCCCACCTCATTCGATTCTCTCCGTTGGTCCTTGAACCTTCACCAGCAGGCTGATATCCTGATAAACTCTACAAGGAAGAAGTAAAACAATGTAAAAGGCAAGGTGGGTGTGGCCGCGAAAGAGGTCATGGTGAACCAGAAGTGCAGCTACTCAAATGTATGCAGATAAGGCATTAGGTTCTAGGGCTGAAAGGAAGTACACCAGATTGAAGACTGCCCACATGATACCTGATGACAGACTTCCAGGGAAAGAGCCCAACCTTTAGGTTTTTCTGCTTAGCCCTCGCTTCCAAACAAAGCAAGCTGCAAGACCAGTCGTAACATCAAGCAGTAGAAAGTTTTCCTTCCTTTGGGAAAAGCTAGTAAAAGCATCTCTCTATGCCCTCCTCTTGCCGAAAGGGCCAGCTTTCTCCTGAGGTCCCTGCTGTCAGAGAAGAGTTGCAAAGGCTGTGATGGCATCGTGCATAATGGCCATTAGAATAAAAATAGGAGTCTCTGTCCGTTAATTCCCTTCCCTGAGCCTCCCATTCTTCACCTGAAAAGGGTGGTAGGCAGATTGAACCAGAAAACAAAAGATTTATTTCTAAAAGACTTATTTTTTCTACTTCCTTTACTTCGTTCTTCCAATTAAAAAAGTTAAGCACTAAAAACAGTCTAGTCTACCTGCTTTCCATGTACCTGAGATTAATTCACATACTTTGAGTAACATGATAAAGTCATCTTTAGAAACATATACACACTGGTTTCAGAAGGACACCCTCTGGGGTCTTGGCTGCCAGTCTGGTCCAGGCACACACGGTCAGAATCTTAATGCCAGTCAGCGTCCTTATCAGCATTCACTACCCATGTTCTAGTTGATACTCTCTCAGGAGACAATACTTTCCTTTCTAAAATGTATACTCTTTGCTCCGAACAATGAGTATATGAATAGGTCTTCATTTGACTACCTGAACAATCAGCTTCTTATATTATTTATCCAAAGCAGAATCAACTCACCTAATTTGTGTCAAGTCACCAGGACTCTTTGTTGCATAAAAAACATTAAGATATCACCCAACTCTAGCATGAAAGGTTCTTCTGAAATCTCTTGTGGCATCAGCATTTTCTAGGTAGTCTAGTACATACCAGTCAAAATTGACTTGATCTGCCAAACATGAAACTCATTCAGTACTGCCCCTGTAGGAGTCAAATTCTTATTTACAACTTAATAAACAAAGTTAGCTTTGTTCCAGCCCTTATTATAGTTGAGACTTCCAAATTTCCTTCATGTCCGACACCGCCAACAAAGTGTTCAAAGCACTTAATACTTACAAGTCACATCTTGTCCTTTCACATCCACATGAGAGACCAAGCCCTATTTCACTCTTGTTTAAATTTTATTATTGTGGTTATTGGTAATAAACCAATAGAACTAGGATAACAAAGGGAAACGTTCAAGATAAGTAACTTCTTCCTTATGAATGAAAACACATGCACACACTTGAGTTACTCCCTCCCCACCCAATCCTGATGTACAGACAGCTATACAAAACAGTCCATAGAGCTCTGTGAGCAGCTGATACCAGGAGCTGGGCAAAGGACCCCAGCTGTATGAAGTCTCAGGCTGATGTGGGTCTAGATGACTAACTTCTCCACACTGAGAGTACTCGTGGTTTCATCCTCTTCATTTGACCCAAAATAGCCCGGGAGGTCCAGCATCCTCTGCTCAGCCTCCGTGAGGCCAAATGACGTATTATCATAGAAGGCAAACTCAGGGTGGGCTGGGAAACTCTGACACTTGTCTTTTCTACCCTGAGAAGGGCTCAGGGGGCTGACCCTCCGGTAGCTGTCTTTGGGGGCAGTGGGGGAAGGCTGCTTCCTTGAGGCACTCCTGTGACTGGGGGACGGTCCCCTCCGAGATCTGTGAGGCTCTGTTCTCTCACCTCCTACCACGAAGCTTGCCTGGCTGTCCCCCAGGTCTGGTTTCCTCACGGGCTGCCCCAGGGTGTAGGACTTAGGGGCAGGGCTCAATGGACCTCTGGTTGCACCCGCCCCTTCCGGTTTCTCGGGAAACGGGGCGGCGCCTCGACTGTGAGGCCGAAATCTGTCTTCCGCCTGGTCCCAGGTCCGCGTCCTAGAACTGTAGGCCGGGGCCTGGCGTGGAGTCAGGGTGGACATGCTCCTCTCCCGGAACGGCCGGGCCTGCTTGGCTTCGTGAAAACTAGCGGTCCTCCTGAAGTGGGAGCCCCTGGGGTGGCTCCTCTCCGGCAGCGCCCCTCTGCCGCCCACGTGCCTCGTGGCTGACTTGCGGATCACCGTCTGGCTGGGGCTGACGGCGCAACTGGCCTGACACGCCGGGTGGTCGGGCCTGGAGGGGGGCCTGGCCGCGGCCCCGCCCGCCGGCTGCTCCAGAAACGGGGATTTGATCCGGAACTTGTTTGCCGCGGCTTCGTCTGGGCTTTCTACGTCTAAGGGGGGCACGGCGGCGGCGTCGATGGCCGTGTCTGTCAGGGGACTCTGAGACACGTGGTACACCTTGGTGGTTTCCGTCAGGCCCTTCTTCTTCATCTCCTTCAGCTGCTGCTGGGCCAGGCGGTAGCTGAACAGCGGGGGGATGATCTTCTGGGCGTTGGACTGCACGCTCTCGCTGCCGGAGGCGTCGTCCTCGGGAGCCGCGGGCACACTGCGCCTGTAGGTCAGGGGGATGCCCGCGTCCCCCGGGCCCCCCGCGGGCCCGTCGCCCCCGTCCGAGAAGCTGCCGCGCTGCTCGCTCAGCTCGCAGATGTTCTCCTCGTCCGAGTTCTTCCGGAAGCTGGGGGAGTGGATGGAGTTGTGTCGAGCCGGCGTGCGGCACTTCGGGGTGCGGCCGAACTTCCGCCACAGCGTGATGAGGACGGTGGCGAGGATGATGAACAAGCACAGGGAAATCCCAGTGACGGTCACGATGTTGTTGGACTTCACCGGACCCTGGGGCTGAAGAGGGGATGCACTGGACGGCTGGAAAGCTACAAGACAAGGGAGAGCAAATGTATTCTCTGGTATTGATTTCTCTGCGTGGTTTTAAGGTTCTGATTATCTAGCAGTTCTAGAAAAAAACGTAAAATAAACAAGGACTGGGATTTCGGGTCTTAACACACGTGTCTCTGCTGGCAGCTTAAACAAAACAAAACAAAACAAAAAAACCCCCCAAAACAGAAACAACAACGACAACAACAACAACAACAAAACAAAAAACACCAAGGCACATGGAAATGAGGTGAGCAGATAAACCACAATCAGGGGTGACTTCGGGGCTCACTGGCTCCTGCTAACACGTGTCTCAAATGTTCCACATAGAAAGTAGCAGCATAAGGAAAGTGTCAGGGTAAAATCAAGATATGGTGAACACGGGATAGCTATAGTTAAATGTACCTTTGAGATGCACAGCAGAAAATTCCTATCAAGTATTAAAACCTGACATGCAAAATGATTCAGGTAGGTTGTATCTCAGTTCGCATATCTGAAGAAATTAATAGGTGAAAATAAGTCTTTAGGCAATAGCGAACGCTCCACGAATGCGTGTCATCCTTGCACAGGGGCCATGCTGATCTCTGTATGGTTCCAATTTTAGTACATGTGCTGCGGAGACAAGCACAAGTCTCTAGGTAATGTAATGCAACTCCAGTTTCCCTTCTAATGTCAAAGAACTTGCTTTCCTGGTTGAAGCCTCTTCGGCTCACTCTTCTCTTTCCAGCTGTCCTCTCCTCTTGCCTCCTTCCGTGGGGTGTTGATTTGTCTTTTTCTTCCCTGCTGTCTCCAACTGCTTTGTCCCATGGTCATCAAAATGTTTCACCAAGCTTCAGACACCAGCTGGGGCCTCAGCCTGTACTGCCACTGAAATACCCAGGAAACTGAGGCCACCTAATGCCACCAGGCCTCCCCTCTCTTACCTCTTTGTCACTGACCACCCTTCAGGGGCTTCCAGTCACCTGTCCTGTCCCATTGCCCCCCTAAGTCTTACCACTACCAGCTCTGTGTGTCATGTCCATAACTCACTTTCCCACTGCTTCCCTGTCTTTTCTGCTTCCCCCCACCAATGGGATAACCAAACTCCTCAGCATCCAGAACCTTTCCCTTTGCCTCCTTCCTTGCCTTACCTGAGGGGACTGGATCTCCCGCGGGGCACGGCTTCCCCTGCCCACCCTCTTGTGTGGAAGCTGTGATGCACACTTGTTTGTAATAAGCAAACAAGACCAGCAGCACGGAGTGTTCCTCACTCTTCTCATCCTGATTGCCATTTTCAGCTGTTTGATACCTCCGTATCAAAATTCTACTTAAAAAAAAAAAAATTCTCTATGCTGTACTTTTCACTTCCATGACTTATTTATTTTATAACTATAAAGTCTGTACCTCTTCATCTTCTTTATTTTACCCATCTGCCCCCACTCACCTCCTTTAGGCAACAACCAGTCTGTTCTCTGTTTAAGAATTCATTTTTTGGGGCGCCTGGGTGGCGCAGTCGGTTGGGCGTCCGACTTCAGCCAGGTCACGATCTCGCGGTCGGTGAGTTCGAGCCCCGCATCAGGCTCTGGGCTGATGGCTCGGAGCCTGGAGCCTGTTTCCGATTCTGTGTCTCCCTCTCTCTCTGCCCCTCCCCCGTTCATGCTCTGTCTCTCTCTGTCACAAAAATAAATAAACGTTGAAAAAAAAAAATTAAAAAAAAAAAAAGAATTCATTTTTTTGTTTTGTTTTTTAGATTCTACAAATAAATGATATCAGGTGGTATTTGTCTCACTTATCATAATACCTCTCCTTTATCCATTCCATCTACTGATGAGCACTTGGGTTGCTTCCATATTTTGGCTACTGTAAATGCTGCTGCAATAAACAGAGGGTGCATGTATCTTTTAGAATTAGTGTTCATTTTCTTTGGGTAAATACTCAGTAGTGGAACTGCTAGATCATATCATATTTCTATTTTTTTAATTTTTGAAGATCCTTCATAGTATTTCTGCAGTAGCTGCATCAATTTACATTCCTACCAACAGTGCACAAGATGCTCTCTTTTCTCCATATCCTCACCAACACTTACTATTTCTTGTCTTTTTCGTACTAGCCATTCTGTCTGCTGTGAGGTGATATCTCATTGTGGTTTTTATTTGTATTTCCCTGATGATGAGTGATCTTGACCATCTCCTCATGGGTCTGTTGGCCATCTGTACGTCTTCTTTGTAAAACTGTCTATTCATGTCCTCTGCCCTTTTTGAATTGGATTCTTTGTTGTTGTTTTTTGTTTTTGTCTTTTCTTTTCTTTTTTTTTTTTTTTTTTTGGTGTTGAGTTTTGTCGGTTCTTTATATTTTTTGGATATTCACCCCTTATCAGATATATGCAAATATCTTCTATTCAGTAGGTTGCCCTTTTGTGTTGTTGATGGTTTCCTCTGTTGTGCAGCAAAAGCTTTTTATTTGTAGTCCCAATTGTTTATTTTTGCTTTTGTTTCCCTTGTCTGAGGATAAATATCCATAAATATGTTACTAAGGGTGATATCCAAGGTGTCTTCTACTCTTCTGATGCCCATGCCATCTACCCAGACCATCCGCCTAATGCCCCCTCAACATTGCCATCCTCCAACCTTGTGGCAGCCATCAGTCACTAGCACCTGGGTCTCAGTCTTCCTTACCATCGTACAGGTAGGCCCAACTGGGCAATGTCAGTGCCCATCCAACATATAAAGCCTTACCATTGTTTGCAGCTGCTCCTCTTCTGAAATACTCAATTTCAGAGCCTATTTTCAAGCTATTTTATGAATATTCAATTTCATAGCCTATTTTCTTCTCCTCTCACTCGGCCAATATTATTACACTGGTTTCTCAACCTCACTGCAATTTCTGATTCCCCAACTCATCCATTTATTTTCTCCCCATATGCCAGCCAACTCCTGGCCTCACTTCTCTCCCTACACTTATGATCCATTACATAAACCATTATCTTACCAATAACCTCTCTCTGACCTTTAGTAGTGAGCCATACTCCTTTCCCTGATCTACAGCAAAAGTCCATCCCTAGGTAAACCAAAACGTGAATTACCAGCTGCTGCACCAAGGTGCGGAGCACTGGTGGAGAAAATAATGCACCGGTGTGGGTCAGCGCCTTGCATACCGACAGCCGCCAACCTTAGCTGCCCACAGCATGGGCAGCATGGGCTCCTAAGCAACTCAATTCTTTCATTCCCTACAAGTTTCACCACTTTTCTCAAGTCCCCTACCAACCCTCCTCCTCAGAATGCCACTGATTCACACAAAAATAGAAGCTATCTGGAAAGTACACCCCCAGCTTCTTTTGCCATTTTCTTTTCCCATGCAGACTTGGGAGCAGCCACACTTCTATTTACTTCTTTCTCTATGGAGTGGAAGAAGTATCTTCCTAGAAAGGTGGGTCCACCAAGTGCACTCGGTCACCCTTCTCCAGGGGGATCAACCCTCTGTACCAGTTCTCTCCAGCTTCTCCCCTATGCAGCTCCGTGCAAACATGCTTAACCTCTCACTTTAAAAAGACCCTTCCAGAACCCTCTCACTACTGCCACAACCATATCTTATTCCTTGTCCTCCCAGCAAAGCTTAAATAAAGAAGAGTCTATATTTGCTGACTTACTCCTTCCACATCATCACCTCTGAGTCCTGCAACCTGCCTTCAGAATTAGTTTCAGTGAAATAATTTCTGCTGAGGTCATTAATGATCTAGTAGCTAAATTCAAAAAAATTTAGTCCTGATATTCCTTGACTGCAGTATTGGCTACTTCCCAACACTTCCTGAAACTTTTTCTCTTCTTGGCTTCAACGATAGTACTCACTTAATTTGGAGCAAAGAACATCGACTTTGGAGCAAGGAGATCTAGATCCTATCCTGGCTCCATTAGCTCTACTCTCTCCACCAATGTCCCATCAACACCTTCACTTTCACATGCCCAAGACTCATCCTCTTTCCCCAGAACCTGGCTCTCATCCAATATATCCAATCTCAAGGAAATGGCACTGCTGTCCATGAAGTTGCCAGTACTAGAATCCTGGTTTTAATCCTTGATACTTCCCTCTCCATCCCTCTCCACATCCAGAGTCTTTGACCCCTTCCCTCCTCTGCCTCTCCACTGTCATCATTTCATTTTTCACCCGAGTTTTCACCTGAAAAACACTTAACAGGCCTTGCTGCTGCCATTCCTACCCCTTCCAATGTATTCTCCATACTATAGCTAAGAGATCCCTCTGAAATACAGGCCAAACCTTGAAAGTCCCTTAGAATCTGGCTCCTACCTACCTGTCTGGGTTCATTTTTACCACTCCGTCTGGTACACTATGCTCTAGATACATTAAACTATTTTCAGTTCTTTGGCTCTCTTAATGTGCCATCTTCTTTCATGTTTTCATCCATTGTTCCCCTTGCTAAATTCCCTTTCTCACTTGGTTCACCTCAGTGACACCTACTCAACTCTCAAACTTTAGCTCAGATATCACCACCTCCAACAAAGGAGTTATTCCCAGTATGGATTTTCACCCCGGAAAGCTTCCATAGTAAGCCGTGGATACTTTTTTCATTGTAGGCTCTACACTGTGCTGTATATTATTCCTGTGTGACTGCTGAGCTACTATATCCTAAGTGCCTTCCAGATAGGAACAATGCCTTATCTTCATACAGTAAAACCTTGGTTTGCGAGCATTCCAGAATGTTTCATTCCAGAAACATGCTGGTAATCCAAGGCACTTGTATATCAAAGCAAATTTCAAGAACCATTGGCTCAATTGTGATCATGTGGCATTTGGCATCATGTACTACTCGTACTGCAAGACATTGCTTGTTTATCAAGTTAAAATTTATTAGAAATGTTTGCTCGTCTTGTGGAACACTCGTAGACAAGTTACTCGCAATCTAAGATTTTACTATATTCCCAACCCCAGTCATAGTAACTTACACATAGCTGGTATCCAATAAATGTTAGATTAATTCATTATTAAAAAGGTAATAGCAAAATGATCAATATCCCACCTGACAGAATGTGGACATATGGCAGTGGATCCTCCCATTCTCAAGTTTGAACGAGATGGTCAAATTAACATAGAACTTGACAAAAAAACATCCTTCAAAGCCAAATAAAACTAAACTCTTAACCAAGTGAACCTGGCTGAATGATGAAAGACTTGTTTCCTGACATCACTTCATTCAAGTACAGTGGCTGCTTACCTCCATGGGGAGCAGCAATTCAATTGCACATCATGGTCGCTTTATTTAGCTGTTATCTTTGACTGTGCTGGCTCCCTTCAAAACCATGGCTGGAGAAAAGCCCAAGAGCTGCTGACCTCACCCCTCTCTGCCTCATCTACTTCCCTCTTTCACTTGAAGTGAAGATTTCCAGATGCTAAGCAGCCTACGAACAGATCTTTACATTTCCAAGGAGTGTGAAATAGACTGAATACGAAGATGAACACTTGGAAGAAATTATCATCTTTATCCACATAAGCATGTATCTGAGGACCTTTTTGCTAATTTATAATTTCTAGTTCCCAAATTTTCCAAAAATCTAGTACAAATTTCTAGTTCCCACCCAATATTAAAGAGTTAAGACAAAAGAACATGAAATAATTCCATATATCCTCAAAATTAATTGCTAATTCCAGGTTGTTGATGCTTCCAGAAAGCTAGACTGGCCGGTGCAGAAAGGCAAGTTATTCAAGATAGGTAGCTTAGAAGGGTCAGATCTAATCCTCTGCTTTCTAGCTTTATGGTCTTGGGCAGGTCAGTTATCCTCTCTATGCTACAGAGTCCCAATTAAGTGTGATAATGTATTTAAAGTGCTGGCACATAGCAAATGGTCAACAAACCATTTATATCTTGTCGCTTCTAAGGTACAGAAGCCAGTG
This sequence comes from Panthera uncia, assembly GCF_023721935.1. Taxonomy (NCBI): domain Eukaryota; kingdom Metazoa; phylum Chordata; class Mammalia; order Carnivora; family Felidae; genus Panthera; species Panthera uncia. The sequence continues at coordinate 18,326,846 of NW_026057576.1, forward strand.
ACAATTGATTTTAAATTCAATTGAGTTCATCCATTCATTCACTCATTTATTCCTTCATTATGGAACTCTAGATAGAATATCTTAACACAACATGCCATCCCAGAATTGAGAGGAACAGATATATTTGAAGGTACTCATACCCAAGAAAGGAGCTGTGAAAGTGAAGGGGGCTTATAAAGAAAGAGTAGACAGAGAATAGAGCCTAGAAAATTATACAAAATATAACTCGAGATAGAACAGATTCAGAGTGGGGTCAAGGGCTTATGAAAGAAGAGGGGCAGGCTAAGGGCTAGCAGAAGAGCTTAAGTCTGAGGGAAATCAGAAGAAAGAACATCCTCAGGATGCTGGAATAAAGGGAACAAGTCTGGCTGGAAAAATGAGACAGCAAAAATGAATTTGTAAGATCACATGTGGGGGACACTGGCCAAGGTGTTGCCACGTGCCTGTGGTTTTTGCTTAAAGATGCTCTGAGATCCAAACACAGAAAAAAATCTAACTCCCCCAGATCTTAAGGGACAAAGAACTAGGGATGGTTTTCTAACCTGGAATTGGAGAGTGGAAGAAGTCAGGACTTGACAGAAGGACTTTATCTAAGGGTCAGGACCAAAGCAAAGGCTGTCAAATTAAATGTGGGGGGCTGTTTGTAGATCAGTAGGTGAGATGGTGTGTGGAAAGAACAAGGATTAGTATTACTGTAACCTGTAGCAAACGAATGGAATTCAACTCCATAAGCTGAAGCACACCTAACCGAGCTTGTCAGCATTACATCTATAAACCATTCATATCAAAACTCACTGAACACCCACGAATGCCTTCAAGATGCTGAGAGGATGACAGAAAGGCCAGTCTCTAGATGATGACAAGAAGAAATCTCCCCACCTTCTCCTCCTGAATAGGGGTAATAAAGAGGAAATGTAAGGCCATTCAGGGATAAGACAGGGTGACTTGACCCATTTTGACAAATAACCGTCTATATGGTCCCCTCGAGCTTCTCTGAGATGATGAGAAAAAGCATTTTTTACATGTTCTTCCACAATTTTAGCAGGAAGCAGTAAAGGATAAATAAGAAAACAAAAGCACAACCAAAAATATCTCAGGAAGAAAAGATCATCCCTCCTATTTTTGTATTTTTAAAAATGATTTCCTTGTCATTTCCCTGTCTTCCATAGTGTGAAATCCCCCGCCATCTTACTGGCCAGCTACTTCCAGTCATAGAAAAACTACTGAGCATAGCCTTAGTAAAGCCAGCAGCAATAACAGAGTGTCAATGAGTCCACCTCTGAACTCAGGTTGGTGATTTTCAGGCAGGTCTAGGTTCAACAGTCCCTCTGTGGAGAGATTCCCGAAGAAAGAAGCATACCTACCAGCACACTCCTCCAGGGAACACAGGGAGGTCTCCGAGGACATTCCAGGGCAGCCAGGTCTGGAGGGGAAGGAAGTCAGGCACACGCGGCGTCGCTCTCTGACACCATCCCCACACGTGGCACTACACTGGCTCCACGGCTGCCACAGTCCCCAAGTTTCTGCAAGGACATTAGCCATGCTTTTAATGCTAGTTCATTTGAGAATCAGAATTTAACTGTACCCAAATGAAGCAGCAAACTCAAATCTCAGGCCTTGAAAAGTCAGTAAATAAAAATATTCCCAAAGATGCAGAAAGCTGGAAAGGGTGTGTAACCACCCTTAAAACAAAGGAAAGCTGTATAATTTACAAAATATTAACCTTTTTGGAACTCATCAGAGAGCAAAGGTCACAGGACAACCAAATGGCCTGAAGAAAACACAGCCTCCTCTAAGGCAAGACAGGATGCAAACCTTGCTTCCTGAGATAGATACCAGGCCTCATAAAAGCTAGTGAAAAGAAGTCATCTGAAAACATATGAACTGCTAGAAGCCTAGTGTGGGCTAGCATGAGAATATAGAATCCCTGGGAGCCACATATCCAATGGGAATTTGTACCCACTTGCAGGTTCTTCATGGATCTCATCAAATGCTCACAAGAAGGACTGAGGGTAAGTGCAAGGCCAGAGAGGGCCTTCCTTTTAGTTCAGGCCTGAGGATAGAAGGAGTGGCACTGTGGGAAAGACAAACCTCATGTGGATTCTCCTCCCCATCTGCTCTACCAACAAAAGCCTCAACCACTGGGGGGAAAGCAGCAGCCCTGTCACTTTAAGGGCACCAGTTGAGACACAATGCTGCTAAGGAATGCAAAAAGAAGGAAATCTTTCACCCCTGAAGAGGAGCAGAAAATATACTGAGTCCAGACTATTAGAGAGCTTCCACCACTGAAGAGAGGCAAGATCAAGAAGGCCCCATCCCTGAGACTCAGGGGCACAGCATTTATCTAAGACTAAGGATGAAATGGAACAAGAAAAAGCTCTCCAGCTCCCATCACCCAAACCCTACCCTGCACCATGCTAGCAATTTCCAAGTATCACTAATAACAACCCACTGCTAGTGCAGGGGCAAGAGCGACAGATGACAACCTCTCTTGTGTGCAGGCTCAAGCCTAAAGCTGAGGGTGGAGAAGCCTGGCAAGCCAACTCCTACCCTAACTGCAAAGTAACATTAGAAAATTCTGAACTCTATCATGTACTGAGGAGGGCCATAGCAACAGCACAAACCCAAACACAGCTTAATTCCTTAGTGCACTGACCCAATCCCCACACTAATGGACTAGCAAAAATAGGGTATGCCCATTTCCCCACATAAGTACTATTTATTGTTGTCTACAGTTCTAAATAAGATGTGCAACTTTCAACCAAAAATTATGAGACACACAAGCAGCAAGAAAAAAACTACCAATAAATAAAATAATCAAGAGAACCAGACCCAAATGTGATCCAGGTATTAGAACTATCAGAGAGAAGTTAAAATACTATGATTAACATGAAAGACTTTAGTGGAAAGATAAACAAGATGAATAGATAAAAATTTTCATTAGAGAGTTATAAACTAAGAAGAGGTGAATGGAATGCTAGAAATGAAAAACACAGAACAAAGATGAAGAATGCCTTCTAGAATGCTCATAAGTAGACTTACTGAGGAAAGAAACAGTAAATTTAATATAGGTCAATAGAAATCACTCAAACTGAGACACAAAGATTAAAAAGAGAGAGTGGGGGTGCCCGGGTGGCTCAGTTGCTTGAGTGTCTGACCTTGGCTCAGGTCATGATCTCATGGTTCGTGGGTTTGAGCCCCATGTCGGGCTGTGTGCAGACATGCTCAGCCTGCTTCAGATTCTGTGTCTCCCTCTGTCTCTGCCCTCCCCTGCTTGCGCTCTGTCTCTGTCTCTCTTGAAAATAAAACATTTTTAAAAAATAAAAAAATTAAAAAATAAAAAGAAAGAGTGAATAAAACAGAATGGAATATCCAAGATCTGGGGGACAATATCAAATAATCTCTTGCTCATGTTATTAGAATCCCAGAAGAGAAAAAGAGAATCAAATAATGACCAAGAATTTTCCAAAATTAATGAGATATACTAAGCTCTATCCAAGATGCTCAGAAAACATCAGGCAGAATAAATACAAAAAAGCAAATAAACTAAAAGAAGTTAGACACACTATATTTAAACTGATAAAAACAAACAAACAAACAAAAAAAACTTTTAAGGCTGTGGGAGGAGGAGGGAATGTGGAAGGAGCAAACACATTGTATATGGAAGAATAAAGATGAGAAATACAGCAGACTTCTTGTCGTGTAATCCAAGGATAGTGGAGTAGTATCTCTAAAGTAATGAAAGAAAAAAAAAGACCAATCCCAAATTCTTCCAAAAATTAAGGAGAAATAAAGATTTAGACAAACAAAAATCAATAAAATTAATTACCAGCAGACCCTCACTACAAGAAATGTTAATAGAAAATCCTTCAGGCAGAAGGAATAGGATACCAGAAAAAAATTGTGTCTGTACAAAGAACTGAAAAGTGCTGGAAATGGCATTTATAAAGGTAAAAATAAAACTCATTTTTTCTTATTTTTAAATGCTCTAAACTATAACTGCTAAAGAATAATAGTATTCAGAGCATATATAAAGTAAAATGTATGACAATAATCACACAAAGAATGGGAGTAATGAATTGGGAGTGTAATATTAATAAGGTCTTTATACTACATGTGAAGCAAAACATTATTACTCAAAGGTAGATCAAGAATAATTAAAGATATGTATTGTAAACTCCAGGACAACCACAAAAAACATTTTAAGGTATAAACAATAAACCAACAGTGTGGTTAAACTAACTCATAAAAAATATTCAATTAACACAAAAGAAGGCAGAAATGAGGAAAAAGAAACAAAGAACAGAAGAAACAGAAAACTACCAAGATGACAGATCTTAATCTAACCATATAATGGTTACACTAAATATAAATAATCTAAACACACCTCTTAAAAGATAGAGATTGTGAGATTGGGTAAAAAAGCATGACCTAACTATATGTTACTTAAAAGAAACTCACTTAAAACACTAATTCAAAAAGATATATGCATTCCAATGTTTACTGCAGCATTATTTACAATACCCAAGATATGGAAGTAACCAAAGTGTCCACTGATAGATGAATGGATAAAAAAGATGTAAGGTAGGTACACACACACACACACACACACACACATACACACACACACTGGAATAATACTCATCCACAAAAAAGGATGAGATCTTGCCATTTGCACCAATATGGATGGACCTATAGGGCATTATGCTAAGTGAAATAAGTCAGACTGGGAAAAATAAACACTATATGATTTCACTCATATGTGGAATCTAAAAAACAAATGAATAAACAAACAAAAAGCAGAACTAGATGTATAAATACAGAAACAACCTGATGGTTGCCAGAAGGAAGGGGGTGATGAGATGGGAAAAATGGATGAAGGGAAGTGAGAAATACAGGCTTCCAGTGAAGAAATGAGTAAGTCATAGGAATAAAAGGCACAACACAGAGAAAACAGTCAAAGATATTGTAATAGCATCATATGGTGACAAATGGTAGTCACACTTGTGTTGAGCTAAGCATAACATGTAGAGAAGTTGAATCACTATGTATGTTGTACACCTGAAACTAAGTAACATTGTGTGTCAACTATACTCAGTTAAAAATTTTTTCACTAAAAAACTTACTTTAAAGATTAAATACATAAATAGGTTAAATATTAACAGTTGGGAGAAGTTAAACCCATGAACATTCATTAACAGAAAACTGGAGTAACGATATTAGCATCAGACAAGGTAGACTGCAGAACAAGGGATACTACCAGGAATAAGAGGGACATTATTACATAATGATAAAAGGGTTAATCTAGAAAGGAGTCTTAACAATCTTAAATGGGGGTGCACCTACCACCAGAGCTTCAAATTCATACCAAATATTCCCAGAACAGTTTAATGACTGGCACATGCAAGCATCTCTTCCAAGCATATATGTAATCACTGCCAGATAGAATAATTAAGTAGTCTCCTACAAAAAAAATTGTTCTAAGACCCTTCTCTATCAGTACCCATCCAACCTCAAGACCCAGGTCATACCAACCCTGGGCACCAAAACACCCTCTGCATAAAAGTCTTTCTTCATCATTTATGGACAAAAGTTCAATACAGTCACAGGTATATAAAGCACTAGGAAAACATAAGAACACATAGGGCAGATACATTCTCAGGTAATCCAAGTGGTGCAATCTTTGAAATGAGTCATGGAGTATGAGCTCTTTAAAGCAATTAAAAGTCTCTGGGATTTTCACAAGAGTGGGAGCATTACAAACCACGATCCTGGACCAACATCAACTGAGGTGTGGTAATTATGTTCCATCCAGAGGTCCAACTGAGCACAATATTGGTTCTGTGTCTCCAGATTACACTGCAGCTCCGCAAATGGAAGAACAATAAGCCAGCTTTGTCCTTAAGCTACAGAGCTATTCAGACACTAAGCCCCTCGTGCCTGCAAAGCCTTGGGACTCTCATATTAAACTCTCTTTGAATGAAAGTATGGTGATTTATTTTTGAAAAATCAACTGGGAATTCCACTACTGAGAAATCTAAACTGAAAATTAAGTCAGTGCATAGTTTATCCTTCTCTTATGCTCATATTTAAGACCACAAAAGGTAGAATTACAAATGCTAATAATCTTTTTGTAAACTCTCATTTACTTTACATAAATATAATTTATTTAATATATAAAGTTATTTGTCAAACTAAAAACAAAAATTCCACTAGTAGTGGCCAGGAAAAAAAAAATCAAAGTTTTAATAAAAGCATGAATATTAACGTCAAAAATTTCATGTTTATAGAAGCACTTTCAACAATAGCCAAATTATGGAAAGAGCCTAAATGTCTGCCCATCAACTAACAAATGGATAAAGAACATGTGGTTTATATATACAATGGAATACTACTTGGCAATGAGAAAGAATGAAATCTGGCCATTTGCAGCAACATGGATGGAACTGGAGGGTATTATGTTAAGTGAAATAAGCCAGACAGAGAAAGACAAATACCATATGTTTTCATTTCACTCATCTGTGGATCTTGAGAAACTTAGCGGAAGACCATGGGGGAGGGGAAGAGGGAAAAAAAAAAAGGCAAACCACAAGAGAGGGAGGGAGGTAAACCACAAGAGACTCTTGGATACTGAGAACTGAGGGATGATGGGGGTGGGGGAGAGGGAAAAGTGGGTGATGGGCATTGAGGAAGGCACTTGTTGGGATGAGCATTGGGTGTTGTATGGAAACCCATTTGACAATAAATTATATAAAAACAATTTTCATTTTGAAATGTTGTATCTTTTTCCCTTGGAAGTAAAATCATGGTTTGTAGGACAATCAACAATAAAAAGTAAACATTTAGGCTACATCTTATGTCCTTTAATTTTAAGCCACATTAATTAAACAGGAACATAGGAAATCAATCAAAGCAATTAACAAATTTAATCAGGCAAACATTTTTAATGCTTTAAGTAATTCTGTCTGTTCCCTGAAGATTTCTACCAATAACTTTGAGGGAAATACCAGGCTAAATGAAAAGTCATTAGATAAATGTAGTTCGTGTTTTAGAAATAAAGAGCAAGATGATCAATATTTCAAATACTTTTCATGAATGAAAGCTGTTTTGTTTTGTCCTGGTTAGATGTCCATACATGCACTCACACTACATAACAAACCTGTTTGGCCAGCATAAATACCTTTCAGGCTACTATAGAGGATATTAATTCTGAATGAGCCAAATTTGTCTGGAATAGGAAAAGGGAAATTTGTTTCCACCCCTCAAGACTATCTGAAAGAATACAGCCCACGAAACATTCACAACTGGAAGACATTTTGCTCAAGAAACTAAAGCAACCAAACAAAACACGCTTATAAAAAAAGTTCTTTAGGGGCGCCTGGGTGGCTCAGTCAGTTGAGCATCTGACTCTTGGTTTCAGCTCAGGTCATGATCTCACAGTTTGTGGGCTCAAGCCCCACAGTGGGCTCACATCAGGCTCTGCGATGACAGTGCAAAGCCTTCTAGGGATTTTCTTTCTCCCTCTTTCTCTGCCCCTCTCCCACTTGTGCTCTCTCTCTTTAATAAATTTAAAAAATAAACATTAAAAAAAAAGACATTAGCTTTAAAAAAAAAAAAGAAAGAAAGAAAGAAAAGAAATTCTCTAGACAAGAGTAACTAAAAGCAATAGATGGAGCAAAGGCACCTGGATAAGCAGTTCAGACTCTCTGTGCACAGAACAAGGCTCGTTTATATCGGCCAAATCATGCTTGTGGGTTCCAAAGTGGGTTATGTGTGTTTCAAGAGGGGTGGACAGCACAAGACAAGCCAGTGAGATGAGAAAATAGTATAACTTTTTTCAATTTAAACATTTTACATTATTTAATACATGAATTGACAGTTGATTATATGGGAGGCAGTGAAGAATAAGGGTAAAAGCCAGTCAACCATCAGTAGTGGTTAAGCCACTTAACCGTCAATTGAGCTCAGGCAAGTTACTTATTTTGTGCTTCTATTTCTTCACCTATAAAATTGACAAAATTATAAGCCTACCTAATAGGGTTGTTATGAAGATTAAACAGGTTAATATTTATAAATCACTCAGAACAGTGCCTGGTTACAAAGTAATCACTATATAAACATTAGCTTTATTATGTCAGATGATCGCACACAGGATGTCAGATATCCTACAGGATATTCCTAAGGAATCCCAAAAGAAGAGTTTATTCTTGGAAGGATTTACATATTCATTCACTTTCAAAGAATATGGAGTAGTGCAGCATCTAGGGGTCTACTTACATGAATTTTTACAACTGTATTTTCTAGCTTTAGGTAAACTAACTCCCAAAGTGGACAAGTAGCTTAAAAAAGATTCTGGCGGAGAATTAAAGATAATGCACAACGTGCAAACAGGAAGGAACTGACAGGGTTGATAGTTCTGTCCTTGGTAAAAAGCTCTTGTTCAGTCATTATGAAAGAAAAACCATACCATTTAATCACAGAAACAAGAAGATGGCCTAAAAATTAAATTATCAAGGAAACTATAAATATATACACTTTTTATTTACCAAAAAAAACCCTAAGTTAAAAAAAATTATGTGACTATGACTTCATATCCTCTATCATTCATTATCAACTTTTACCCTAAATTTATATACTCCCGTCTGAAACGGGATGTTGGGCAGATGTGTTCAGAATTTAGGATTTCTCAACTTATTTTTGTAAGTTATTATAGTGCTATGCCAAGATTACTAACACTCCCCTACCAGGATCTCAGGCAGCATCCCATAGCCAAACACATTAACATTTCTGCAGAGAAAAATATGAACATTCACACCAAGTAGGATTAATGAAGATCATAAATAATTTTTGGTTTAAATGCAGCACATCTATTTTGCATTTCCTGTAAACTGTTATTTACTTACTATCTTCAGGTCTGAAGATATATTTGGAAAAAGAGACAAACATGTCAAACACATTACTCCATTGTCCAAAGGAACTAGTAAGAAATTCAGTGGAGGCAGCAGCTCACACAAGTCATGGTGGGTTCAATGGGGTCCCTAAATGATACTATTTACCAAAAAAAAAAAAAAAAAAAGTCAGCTGCCAATTTAAGTGGAAAATGAAAAGAAGAGAACTCGATTCAGTCATACATTTTTTATACTAAAACCAGAGAAGGCACTGAGGTCCCCATTACTAGCATAAATGTCAGTGATTAGCCGGAGTCGGAGCCACACTCCTGGAGTCTCCAGGAGCATTAGTCCCTCCAGGTATTGCGTCCAGCCCTGGTGGCCAGTTGTGTCTGGTTGCTGCAGCCCCATAGGGAGCCCTTCGCCACCCTCAGGCTGGAACCTCAGAGAACCACTCCTTCCTTCTGCCCCTCTCCAGTGTCTTCTCCCTGCTGCTGTGGGGAAAACTCAGTCTTTAAACGAGCAGAAGAATCAGCGGGAACGCCAACAGCTGGGAGAACCACAAGGTAGACCTCCTGCTCCCAGTGTTTCTAATCAAATGGCTCAAATGTCTTTATATCCCTTGGTTTGTTTCCACTAAATTCAATTAGACTTTTTTTTCTCTTAACTTCTTTTGAAAAGGCAAGTGTAGCTTGAATGATTAAATTAGCTTAATATAATTTTTCTATGCTAATATCTGGACCGGCCACATTTGCATTCAATTTTCACTTGAATAAAACATGTATTGAACAGCTATTAAAGTGCCAGGCCTACTAAGTGGGCCAAATAAATATCATAAATAGCTTCATGGCAGCGCAAGTTGGCTTTTCCCACCAAATGAGCTTCCCCCATGAGAGTGAGGGTGGGCATAAGGCTGAGGGCGGGGGGAGAAAGACACTGAACAAACCACGACAGAAATGATCAATGCCATGAAAGAGGAATGAAGGATGCCGTGCCAGCTTACGGCAATGGAATTTAGCAAGTCTGGGGTCAAGGAAGAGTGACCCAAGTGAGGACTTGGGAGACAGGTTAACGTCAACCAGGTGAAGGCGGGAGGAGGCTCCCGCCCAGGGATAGTGACTGTGGGTTGGGCAGCCCGGCCACAGAGGGCCCTGCGGATTCTCATCCTCATATCCAGTGAGGTGACTGACAGTTTGATTTTAAGCGGGGGAACAACCTCAGCAGACCTGAGTTTTACATAATCTCTCTGGCTGCAGTGAGAGAACGAAGTGGACAGCGGAGGGAGCTGGAATCGATTAGGAATCTGTTGCAATAGGTTAGCTAAGGGATGACAGAGGTTTAAACCAAGTGGTATCTGCAGAATTGGGGAGACGTGGAGAGATTCAGACACCGAGGAGACAAAACTCATAGGACTTGGTGATTTATTACTTATAGGAGGTGAAGGAGAAGAGGAAGACTCCTGGGCTACCGGTCTGAACAATGAAAGGGGTGGCGGAGGCCTTACCGAGGAGCAGGTTTAGGGGGTAAGATGATGAGTCGAATTCTAGGTATGTGGCTTTTGAGAGAGATGGGAGACCCGTGAGGGGTGACAGCTGTGCAGCAGCACTTAGATGCAGGGGAGGGATGCCAGTCTGGAGTCACTGGCATCAGGATGGTAATCACCTAGTGGGTGTGTAAATAGTATAAGGCGCAGAAGTCCAGGGGCGCCTGGGTGGCTCAGTCGGTTAAGTGTCCGACTTTGGCTCGGGTCATGATCTCATGGTTTGTGAGTTCAAGCCCCCCATCGGATTCTCTCATGACAGCTCAGAGTGGAGCCTCCTTTGGATTCTGTGTGTCTCTCTCTCTGCCCCTCCCCCACTCACGCTCTGTCTCTCTCTCAAAAATTAACATTAAAAAAAAAAAAAAAAAGGCGAGGAAGTCCAATGGTTAATGGATGAGACCAGGTGGTAGAACTGGCAGGCGAAGGAGACCATGAAGGAACAGCCAGGCAGGTGGGAGGTAAGCGAGGCGAGTGTGAGGTCACGGAATCAAGGTCAATGAAGACACAGGCTGCAAAGCACCCCTGGGTTTTGGGACCTTGGAAGTCATCCACTGGCTGCTTTAGTGAGAGCACTTTCAGGGGAGGAGTGTGGCTTAGACGTGGGCTGAAAAGTGCACGTGAGGTGTGGAAATACACCGCAGTGTATAGGTGACTTTTTCAAGAACCTGGGCTACAAAAGGAAGGAGAGAGAAAGACGGTATTATGTGGGGGAGAACCAGGGGATGAGGGGTGGTGTTGGCTGTATTTTTAGATAAGAGAATTAAGCATATTTCAAAACTGTTGGGGAGAAGCCCATCAAGGGACAGTTAGAGACAGAAGAGGGAGAGGGGATCAGGATTAACAGAGGATTCCTGATATGAGCAAAGACACTGGGGTCCACAGCAGAGGGCAAGGTTGACCTCGCACTGGAGGAGTGACACTTCTTCCACGGTGGTGACAAAGGAGGACCGATGGCTGCAGGCGCACAGATATTTTAGTGGGAGGGTGAGGTGGCTCGTACCAGATGGCTGCCAGCTGCCCTGTGTGGCAGGAGACAAACTCAGCTCTGAGAGTCAGCCATGGGGCAGGGGTTGAGGTCGGAGGGGGCGGTGTTCTAGAGAATGGGAGCAGCGCCGGCCAGGGTAGTATGGTGGGCCCGGCTGAGGAGGGAGGTGCAACCCACTCACAGTGCCCCTGTCTCCCGGGTGTGACCTTCTCGTCCAGCCTCCATGCAGTGGGCAGGCAGCTGGATTTGTGCATCAGAAGGATAACAGGGCACAGGAGTTTCAGGTATTGGTAGGAGAGAGATGAAACGGGCCATAGAATCTAGGCTGGACAGAGAGGTAAGTGCAAGCAGAGAAGTGACCACAGGGTGCAGAGAAAGTCAAAGGAAATGAGTTTCCAAGGAGAGAAAGTGGGTGAATTTGGAGCAAGAAACACTTGGGGTTCCAAAGACAGACAGACGCTTGGGCCGTCAGGGTGCATGGAGCTTAGCGGGGATGAAGACGTAAGCAAACGGGACAATCCCTGCCGGATGATTCTCTTGCCAAGACCAGGCCTGCACCCAGGAAAAGGAAAAGAAATGCAAAGAGGAGCATGGGGCATGGATGGAATGGTAATAGCCCCACTTCTTTGTGATTAGGTAGGGCATTATGCAAAGAATTTAGAATCTGAACTTTTGGGAAATCTTGCTTTGAAATCTCACTTCTAAAGAAACTCATTCCTGTGAATGAAAGATGTAACAGTAAAGAGACATGATCCGCTAGAGGAAGCCAGAAGTTAACTACATACAATTTGAGATTTAGCTTTGAATTCTGCTCTTCCCTGCCATGGATTTGCCATATGATGTAATAATATAACTTTTTTAACTATAATGCACAGCAGCTAAGGTTTATTGGAAGCACCTGGTCCCTATATGCCAGGCACAATGCAGAGAACCATGCACATGTATTTCACTGAATTCTCACAACTCTGAGGCAGAAACCATTATTATCCCTGTTTTACTAGTGGGGAAACTGAGACCTAGAGAGGTAAGCAGGGAGCTGGGTCTGCTTATCATTACTCCTAGTTTTTCAGATAAGGATGGACAATGCCATTTGCGACATTATGAGAAGGGAACCATAACAACGATGGTACAGCTCACCTAAATTCAAAATAATAATTTTGACTGCATGAATGCACCAGTTTGATTACAAATTTTTTGAAATCTCAATACCAACCTGGAGGCCTAGGCGGCCCTTTCGGTTAAGCAACGGACTTCAGCTCAGGTCATGATCTTGTGGTTTGTGAGTTCAAGCCCCACATCAGGCTCCGTGCTGACAGTGCGGAGCCTGCTTGGAACTCACTCTCTCTCTATCTCTCTCTCTCTCTCTCTCTCCCCCTGTCCCTCCGCACCTTGCGCGCACATGCTCTCTCTCAAAATAAATAAATAAACTTAAAAACAAAATCTCAATACGAACCTATGTTTCTCTGGATTAGCATGCACTCCCTCTCCTTTGTGGAAAAATGGCTTCTGCTTGAAACGCCAAAGTCAAAGCAGTATTTATTCCTCCCCATGTCAAATAAAGTGCAGTTGAATACTGTTCTCCTCTCTCCCAAGGTCAGGCTGTTTTCAGCCAGCCGAATGGTCCCTTCCCCAGGGCGTCTGGGGGCCTCCTTGAAGACCCCGATCACTCCCTGGACGAAGACGCACGGGGGAGGCAGCACCATCACCTCCACTGCCGACTCACACGTGAGTTCCGGCACCGTCACCAGTTTGTATCCAAATTTCTGGGCCAGGTCAATGGGTCCCGTGGAGGTAATGACCGAGTCTTGGCCGAGCAGCTTCAGCACCACAGTGACGTAGGCTTCCGGCCCCACGGGTGCACAGCCAAACTCAACCCACTGACCTTGAGAGAGTTGTGTCCTCTTGCTGGTTCTTATCTCCAGCGGCTGTCCTGGACTCGTTCTTGCCTCGGGAAGACTGTTGGTAAAGATGACATCCACCAAGATGTCAGGTTGGTCCGCAGGGAATGAGCACAGTGGTTGACTGGTAAAAAGTCCCACCTGGAAGGTGCCTTCCGCTGCCCTGGATGTCCTATTCAGGTCAACATGAAAGACAGGCCATTCCACCTTGAGAAAGGCACTTTGCTCCCACAGGTGGACTGGAGTGCTGTTGTCTGCCGCTTCTGGAGTCATGGTGAACCAGTAGTCCCCCGCCTCCTTGAAGTAGAAGCATTCGAACTCCAGTGTTCCCCGGGACTGGTTGGTCAGGAGGTATTTGGTGGTAACAGTCTGATTGGTGTTGGCCTCCAACAACAGGATAGATACATTCCTCAGCGTCCCATTAGCCCCACTGACATACTGGAAACCCACCGATACTGTATTGTTGCTTAGTGCTACATGGCCGGGCTTTCCCAAGAGGAGGTATTCAGCTTCTGCAAGAACTGAAATGAAATGGTGAGAATTGGTTTTACAAAGGGATCTCTGAGCAGCACTGTTGGAGACATCAAAGAAAGCAGCACTTTAAACATAAGAGAGGGGCGCCTGGGTGGCTCAGTCGGTTGAGCGTCCGACTTCGGCTCAGGTCACAATCTCGAGGTCCGCGAGTTCGAGCCCCGCGTCAGGCTCTGGGCTGATGGCTCAGAGCCTGGAGCTGGCTTCCGATTCTGTGTCTCCCTCTCTCTCTGCCCCTCCCCTGTTCATGCTGTGTCTCTCTCTGTCTCAAAAATAAATAAACGTTAAAAAAAAAAATTAAAAATAAATAAAAAATAAACATAAGAGAAGTGTGAAACTCAGCCAAAGGGTGCGTGAGTGATGCTGAGTGCAGATTCTGTTAGTTGAGCACCTGCACTGTTTTTATTCTAAAGTGGCTCTGCACATTCATCCTCTTTCATGGTTATGCTTAAAACAAGGAATTAGAGACAAATACCCTGAATTCACCATATTCAACAAAGCAACACGTCTGCAATGAAAATCTATAAAGCGAGAGTAACAATTGATAATTCTCAAGATGTAAATCCAATACCTTACTTTTCTCATTTTAATCTGTTAAAAAGAAAAGGGGAGGAAAAAAAAGCCCTACATGGAGACATTTGCCCCCCAGGACGGCAAACCCAGACTTCATACTTTCAACCTACCTGGGAATAAGATCTTTTCACAGTCAATCTGAAATTTCTTGCACTAGAGAGGTTATCTCCATGATAAAAAATACCTGCTAAAGACACCCAACTCCACACCCCCCCCCTCCCCCCCCCCCCCCCCCCACCCGGTAAAAAAGACATCTTGGCCTGAAAATAATCCCTTCTGTTCTTTTGCTAAGAACTTCTTGCCCCACCCTCCTTCCCATAAAAACCTTCCATTTTGTGCAACTTTTAGGACCATCGCTACTTGCTAGATGGGGCGCTGCCTGATTCAGGAATTGCTTCATAAAGCCAATTAGATCTTCAAATTCACTCAGTTGAGTTGTGTTGTGTTTTGTTTTGATAAATCATAGTCTGGTGTCTAGGTATTTGGGGGAAATGGATAAACAGTAAAGTGAGAAAACTTGATTTACATGATGCAATACAGACAGCTGTAGATGACTTAAAATGGAAGACATAAATATACTTCCAAGTTATTTTCTGATATTCAAGCCAAGTACTTAAGCATTTCTACCAGTAAAGGAACCAGTGCCCTTGGTTCGTATGAAGCAGAAATTTTTAGATGAATAAGAATTGCTGACACTTTCTTCTGCACAGGTCATCCAAGGGATAGAGTGAATGTTTATGAAATAGCCAGGCTTCTCGGCAATTTTAGTGACATCACAGTAACCATTGCTAGCCTCGATGTGATAGATGACTGCTATCACTCAGTTAAGATCAATCATATCTTTTTAAAAAAGAAACCCATCAGAGCAGCTCAAGTAAAGAGTGGAAAAAACACAGACACACAGGAATCCTTGTTTCTATTTTGAATCCTATCCAAATACGTATCAAAGGAGACAGCATTTGGCAGGGCAACAATCAGCGGGCCCATGGCTAGGGTAAGAAACAATTCTAGATTTAAGGCACTCCAGGGTTCTTTTGGCTTGAAAAATAACATGTGTGAGCATGAATTTATTATTCTTATTGTGATTCTCTTATACATACATAATATACACATATCATGGCATACATATCATATATGTCCAAAGGCCATCAAAGTGTTATCTGGGCTGGTGGTCTTTAAATACACCCTGACGTGTATTCGGTTAATGATCATTAGAATCAGTATGTGAATATATTGGCACATAGAGGTTTTTTTTGTTTTTTGTGTTTTTTTGAACGTTTATTTATTTATTTTTGTGAAAGAGACAGACAGAGAGAGCATGAGCAGGGTACTGGCACGGAGAGAGGGAGACACAGAATCTAAGCAGGCTCCAGGCTCTGAGCTGTCAGCACAGAGACTGGATGCGAGTCTCAAACCGCATCTCACGAACATGAGCCGTGAGATCGGGACCTGAATCAAAGTCGGATGCTTAACGACTGAGCCCCCCACATGCCCCTGTTTTTCCTTTTTAAACAGCTCAGTGCTTTACACATTTCTTATTTGAGATGAGACGAAATCAAATATATAAAACTTGGATAACCTGGAATGCTTGATCAACACTTGCTTGAAAACCATAATAGAATGAAGGTTTTTTTTTTCTTTTTTTCTTTTTCCTTCAGTTAAAACGGAAGTTGAGAGATACTCTCGTTTGGAGGGAGAGAAGTCAAAGTTGAGGAAGGGTGCTGATTCTGACACAGCTGTGCCTGGTTCAGAGGCCACCCAGCACCTATTTGTAAACAGGTGGCTAAAGAGAAGCAGTTAAGACGGAGGAAGGAGTTACGACTGAGAACAAAGATCAGATTGACTTGAATCTCATGGGGCAGGACAGTTTTTAATGCATTTTAAGATTGAGATCACACACAACTTAGGATAACTAACAAACATGATAGAGATTGTCAACCAGGCAAATAAGACTCTGATTTGATGGGCATCCAATAAATTGAAAAGACACACAGGCCCAGTCAGTAATGGAGAAAAAAGATACAGTTGATGGGTTCCAGCAGCCCAGAGAGCAGGTGTACTGAGGAGAGAACTTGCTTTACTATAGAACTCTTATTTTCATAGACAAGAATACATCCTCATTTAGAAAACTGCAATTGAATTGTACCACATTCTGGCTACCATGGTGTGGTTTTCTCCATTCTTTTAGATCGCCTCTCCCCATTCCTTTATTATATTTAAAGTAATTGGTGTCTCAATATAAGCATGTTGCACTAAAAACAACAACAACTGTTAATGGTATATTTTGATCAATATCAAATGGAGAGGGAAAAAACCCAGGTCTAGGAAAATACTTCCTTTTCCATTAGCAGCATGTGCACCCAACTTCTATGTTCTTATTTTATGCTCATTGAACTTTTATTCTCATATTCCAGTAAGATATTTAGTCTCAACGACAAACATCCTTGCACACTGTGTACAAATGGAAAATTCTGATGTCTTTATCATTACGAAACCAAGGACACTTTTGTAATTTTTTGTATGAGGCTGTTGTTACACATGGAGTGATAGGGATTTTAAGTAGGGATGAATAACATTAAGATAATTGAATCCCAGGCTCATTTTCAACAAATCAAGCATCTTCTTGTTTAAATAAACTTCTTCAAACGAAAAGGCTGAGGAAAGCGATTCAATGGACAAAATGAACAGTCCACACTCTGGTCCAGTTATGTGGATGTGTCACTGATATCACACAAGCCATGATCCCTTGGATCATGTTTCTTCAATTTGAAAACAATTTCCACTCTTATACCATGAACTGCTTAGATGTCTATGAAATATTTGGAAATCATCAAAAGAAAAGTAGTACATTGTTGAATCTGTTAAGGTTCAGTAGTTGCATAAAACTCTCTGAGTAACGAACTCAATTTTCAGTTGAAACAAAGTGAATAAAGAAAAGTAACAGTAATCACCTACTCTAGGCTCAGACAAGGTGTTTTCCCTTTCCTATTTTACCATCACAACAGCGCTGTGATGTCAACAAGAAACTTGTCCAAGGCAAACAACTGGCAAGGACAGAAATTTGGACTGGTTCCAAAGATATTTTAACAGCAAAACTCTCCTGTAAAGTGAAATCAAACGGAGAATCCCAATTAAAAACAAACAAACAAACAAACAAACAACCACACATTCATGTGTGTCTGAGAGTTTCAATGTATAATACTGAATTACTAGGACATCAGTCAAAGAAAATTCAACATAACATGCTTGTCTCCAGTTTGCTTAAATGAAAATGAGGGGCACTTGGGGGGCTCAGGTTATGATCTCATGGTTCATGGATTCAAGCCCCACATCAGGCTCTGTGCTGACAGCTCAGAGCCTGGAGCCTGCTTCGGATTCTGTGTCTCTCTCTTTCTCTGCCTGTATCCCCATGCATGCTCTGTCTATCTGTCTGTCTCTCTCAAAAATAAATAAACATTAAAATTTTTCAAAAAATTAATAAATGAAATGCCTTTTTTTAAATTCTCTTTTTAAAGGCTTAAAAATATATTTAAAGGGAATTTTGCATCAATATATATAGAACCTTAAGAGAACCCAGGGTTGCAAGGATTCCAGTTTAAAAGGTACTGCACTATAGACGTGCCCTGCCTCCTTCATGCAGGGTCATCAACATCCATGCATTTATAAACCCCACGTTTATGTTTCTTCATTGACACTGACAGCATGACGTATACTTAATAATACTCACCATAGTCACAAAGTACCACCAAGAGTAGATTTGAAAAGTCTTTCAACATTTGTTTCATTCTGATCAGCAAAATCCCAGGTCTTTGGTCTCCTCATGTCCTTTCTCACATCCAAACTGTGTTTTTTTGTGTTGTTTTTTTTTTCAAAAACACCTGAAATTAGAATCTCAAAAAATGATGCCTCTGTTCAACGTGATTCACAAAATAGTAATCATGAAATGGCAAAACCATTCTGAGAAGTCAAACTTCATGGGTGCCACTGAAAATAGGGAGGACATTAACTTTCCCCGGGGAAATGATTTGTGCTTGTACGTCCCTTTGGTTCCATTACAGCTCACCTGTTAAGCACATTCAGGTGTGTGCAACACCAAGCTTATTTTTGCAAAACACCAAGTCTCTCATCTTTGTAACGCGTGCTTAAGTGGAGAGTTTAAGTGCTGAATTTCATCAAAGTTAAGAGCCAGTCTGGATAACACACTTTCACCTATTTATCTGTTTGGCATTTCACGCCAATCAATTTGCTAAAATTTTGCCGAATTTTCATTTTGCACTGTGCTGCATGGACCGGGCTCGCTTCTACAAATGGACTTACAACCACTGTCTTTCCTGCACGTTATCTGGATTGCTTCATTTCTCAATGCCTAGGAGCTATATCAAAACTATCAAGCCTTTTAAAAAGATACTCAGAGTGTTGCATTTAAATGTGAACTCCCTGTGACACTGACTTCCATTGTTTAGGGTACTCTCAAGAGAAAACAAATAAATAACAATTATCATCTTCTGTCAGTTTCCCAATACTTGTTGCTGTCAGTAATGCATCAGGTGGCAGATGATTTCATGCAGCAGTCTTGCCAGACCACCTAGGAGGGTAGGAAATACCTTGCTGGCCTGTGCTTCAGAACGATTTGTGGGAGGGGGCACTTACTTTGTCTATAAATAGACTAGTCTATAAATAGACTAGACTGTAGAATAAGATTCAGGGCCCTTGTCAATTTTTTTCAATTGAAATCTACTAAACTATGGGCTAGTAAGCATAATCAACCAGGTCTTTTCTTAATGTTTACATTTCCCCATTATCCACAGTCTACTTTAATAATATACTATATTCCAAATATATATGTACATCTCTTCAGAAAAGACAGAAATTAATAGAATTAAAAGGCCTGTTGAAATAATAAAAAAAAAAAAATCAACGGGGGGGCGGGGGGAACTGATTTGTCTCTATTAGCTTTCTTTCAGTAGGAGTTGGTTGAACAAAGGAAACACTGTACTTCCTCAAAGGGAAGCAGAGATTTGAAGTGTAATTAGGCAGATGATTAAGGGTCACTCCCCTCCCCAACATAAAAAGAAAATTCCACTTTGCTGGAATTAGGCATAGATTTGACCCAATCTTTTCCTTGAACCTGGACTGGGAAACACGGTCGAAGACAGCAGGTGAACATCACCATATCCCCCAGGCAAGTTTGGGCACTTAAGGCAATAAAACGCTTCCTTTTGAATTACTGATACTCAAGTAACCAGAGTAAGGAGGGGCAAGGATCCCTGGCTCCCAAAAGTTGAATGGGCTCCTCCCAAATTGCTTGATTTTCCTTGATAACCATTTTTTAAAGAAGCTCCTAATCGCAACTGATGTTGTGATTGTAACACATTTTCCTTCTTATAAAAATGATGAGTAAAACACAGAATAGTGTGATAATCTGTATTTAGAACTGAATGGAAATGGAAAAATAAGCCTACCTAAAAATCATAAGGATTTTTAAAATGTTCTTAAGCTTTTGAAAATAAATGCTTAAGTTTTACTATCCCATTCACTAATTTGAAGACCTTAAGAGAGCACCCCACAATGGAATGGAATGCTGGGTAAAAAGCACTTTTTTTTTTTTTTAAATAAGATTCCTTCCTTCCTCTCTCTCTTTTTACTTTGTTTGCTTATTGTCTTCCAACATGTTGTTCCCAATACCAAGACTGTCTACTTTTACAATGTTTGGCTTGAGAATCATTTTGAGAAAATAAAAACCTACGTCTATTTTACACACATTTAAAAACACTTCTATATAGCATTCAGACATAAACATTTACAGAAAACTTCCAAATGCATCAGCTAGAGGGTAGGGAGAAGTAGTGAATATTTTCAGTGGCTAATGGCATCACGCCAAGCTCAGATCCCCTGTTTTTGCTGAAACCAGTTAAGATTGATTCTTAGGGCGTCTTCATTGCTGCGGAAAAAGAAAAGGAATTAACCTAAACTCTACTAGGACCAATGATTTATCAAAGAATTAAAGGGAAAACAAAAAGAAGCAAAGTGACTCTATCCCTTCTGACAAACAGGCACACGCTCGTGTGCATCCATCTAATAATATTTATTAACCGGAAATCCCTAGTTCCAAAGCAGCCTGTGTAAACAGGCATTATTTATACACTCAGTGCAGCGGGCTCTGCCCTGGTCCCACGGACTGGACGCAGCTTCCCTAGGAGGCTGTGCGCTCCCCACGTCTACAGTTTCCCAAGGGCCCGCAAGTCAAGTTCATGCCTGGAAATCTAGCCCTGCCCAAGTTGTCAGCACAGAGCTCCATTAAAATGAGGACCGTTCTGAAATGCTGAAATCTCATACAGTGTGTACCCCAGAAAAGATTTCTTTCTGGAAATAGGCAAACTTGTTCAGAAACGCGGAGCACCCCCAAGACGCTATCTTTCAAGGGTCCCAACCCATCGGACTCAACACCAGTCTGCAGCCAGCCCGGGTCTCTCGCCAACACCTGTGCCAAGAGAGCCGGGACTCCGAGACGCGCAGACGGACACTTTCTACAGAGTATCCCCTGGGGCGGAGGCTGAGCACCCAGCGGCGGAGGGAGCCGCAACAGCACCTCCACCTGCGCTCCGAGCCGGCGGGGAGGGCGGGGCGGGCAGGGTCCAAGGGGTATTGCCCGACCCCCCACCACCCCCACCCCCCGGAGCCGCCGGGGACTCCGGCAGCGCAGCAGCGCCCACGGGGGCTGGGGGGCAGCAGGGTCTTCCTACCTCTCGGGACCGGCGGGCGCAGCGGCCAGAGCTGGGGCGAGCGAGGCGGGCGGCGGGCGGCGGGCTGGTGGCCTCAGGGGCCGCGAGGAAACGCGCACAGCATCCCGCGTCCCGGGACTGCCCGCCTGAGCCCGCTGGCGCTCGGCTCCGCTGCCCCGCCCAGGCCCGCCCCCGACGGACGGCGCAGGGAGGGCGGCACCGGAGGGCGGGGGGCCGGGCAGCGGGCGAAGTCAACCCCGCCCGCTCTGGGCTGCGCATCCTCCCAAGCGCGCGCGGCCGGCGGAGCCTCGGGGAGCCGGGCAGAGCCCCGGGAAGCCGGGCAGAGCCCCGACGCGCCTGCGCCCGCGGCCCACGGCCCACGGCCAACGGCCGGGGCCAAGGGCGAGCCGCGGTCTCCCCTCGTTCCGATTCAGTCACTTCTCCCCCGGTGTCATTTTCTTCTGGGGGACCACAAAAGTAGGTCATCCAAGTGGCCTAACTGGTGGGCAGTAAACTTTGGCTTCCCAAATGTTCTTGGGGATTGTCAAAAGAGAATCAGGTCAAGTGCATCTCAGTTTCGATTTTTCTCTCTCAGGAGCCAGAGTTGGTTCAATTAAAAACATAAAAAGTGACATTTAATAAACTCTTAATTCTCAAGTGTTAAAGTTGTCTTTTGAAAAGAATGCTAGAGGATAGAGCTGCACCTTAACAGCTGTGCTCGGTTTTCAGCACACGGAAAAAAAAATGTGAATAGTTTCCCATTTGCTTTTCTTTTACGCAAAATATACCATTTTACAGACAAAAGTAGTGTGTGGTAATAGAAATCAGAACATAGTGGTGGCCTCTAGGGAGCAGGTGACTGGAAAGAGGCACCAGGGAACTTTGGGGATGTCAGATATGTTCTGTTGGCTGGGGTGTGAGTTACATGATCTATTACGCATTTGTTAAAATGCGTCCATCTTAAGATCTGTGCATTTCACTGAAATTTTACCTCAATTTTTCAAACAAAACTACAGCATTTGCAGGTGCTTGAATCCGTCACTTAATCTTTAAAAAGATAGCACAATTCTTTATCAGAGTTATCAGAGGTTGTCTGAGGTACCAAATTTGCTAAGTACTTATCTTGTCCAATAATTAATCCTATCAGTACCAACTCAATCCATCCAAGCTTTCACTGACAGAATCATCTAGTCCAACATCCATTCATCAGCTCAAGTTGGGATTTCTTTTCAAATACATGCCACAGTCCTTGGCGTTTTTGAAAGTAAAAGCTCAACATAAAGAGTGGGCTTTGGAGTTACAGAAAGCTTCGTCCCAGCCCTACCTCAGTAACCTTGGCAAACGTTTAATCCCTCCTCTCCCCCAGCATAAAAGGCATAGGTGTACTGACGTAGTGTGGTGACGAAGTGGAATATATATATAGAAAGCAACTTGCTCTGCATTAATCTTGCAGACACACACTCTCCCTACAAATCCACCCTTGGAATTTAGGAGGACCTAAATCCAGGTACAAGTGACTGGATCAGTGCACTTGGACACTTTTTAAGTAACAGCTGTATTGAGATGCTTGGTCATTTTTGTCTTAATCAGAATTCTTGCCAGACTGTGTTTCTGTCTTTGTTGCACATGTAAGGGTGTAATTTTTGGTAAAGGAACGCGGCATAGGCATGTAGGGAAAGAAAGCTTCCAAAAGAACGGTGATATGGTCTTGCTGGGATTAATTAAAACAAGCTGCTGTCAAGGTACCTTTAATTCTCTTTCAGGGTCAGTGACTGGTCTAGTAATTTTGTGCAAATTGTGTAAAACGTATTCACAATCTCAACAGTGTCCTTTATACACATGGAGAGATCTTTTATTTCCTCAGATAATGCTCTGAGAGAAAAGCTTTAACTGACTCATGATTATCAGGACTCAAGGAAGAACACAAATGACCCAATTTTCACCTGTAATAACAAGATCTTACACGTGTGTTAACCTGATTTCTGGCATGCTTCCCACATCATGGATATGCCCCATGTCATGTAAGACACAGTATCTCAGACGGGCTGAGTCCTGACAAGTCTGGTTGAGAAACCTCTTGGGCATATGGTAAAGGACACAGACTTAGGTTTGCGAGTAAATTCATGACACATCATAATCCAAAAATCATTCAAGT
This sequence comes from Panthera uncia, assembly GCF_023721935.1. Lineage (NCBI taxonomy): Eukaryota > Metazoa > Chordata > Mammalia > Carnivora > Felidae > Panthera > Panthera uncia. The sequence goes on from NW_026057576.1 coordinate 18,350,138, forward strand.
ATTCAGCTAATACTTAACTAGGAGCCTACCATGTACAATCACTGACCTAAACCAGAAAAAATTTAAAAGATTCAATTATATGAATCTTTGAGCTTTATTTTTTTTTAATGTTCTTATTTATTTTTGAAGGAGAGAGAGACAGAGCATGATCAGGGGAAGAGCAGAGATAGAGGGAGACACAGAATCCAAAGCAGGCTCCAGGCTCTGAGCTGTCAGCACAAAGCCCGATGCGGGGCTCGAACTCATGAACTGTGAGATATGACCTGAGCTGAAGTCGGATGTTTAACCGACTGAGCCACCGAGGCGCCCCTTGAATCTTTGAACTTTAAAGAAACCCAATTCCTCTATTTTTTTATGGCTCCAAGACAAAATATAGTCATGTACACAGGACAGATAATAACTATTACGGAATTTAGAAATAGAGTCATATACTGAAAACAGATTTTTCTTTTTTTTTTTTTTTTCAACGTTTTTTATTTATTTTTGGGACAGAGAGAGACAGAGCATGAACGGGGGAGGGGCAGAGAGAGAGGGAGACACAGAATCGGAAACAGGCTCCAGGCTCCGAGCCATCAGCCCAGAGCCTGACGAGGGGCTCGAACTCACGGACCGCGAGATCGTGACCTGGCTGAAGTCGGACGCTTAACCGACTGCGCCACCCAGGCGCCCCTGAAAACAGATTTTTCTAAAGCAGGTAGCAATGAGCACAGTATGATAATTGGGGTGGAGATGGAGAAGTGAATGGGGAAACAAGAAAGGGAAGTCTGCAGAGTCAAAGGAAGTATGCCCCAGGAATGGGAAGGGGCACACCTCATGCTGTTCCTTTAACCCAACAGCCTCCACTTACTGACGATCTCTTGGTCCTTGCGAGCCTAGTTTATGAGGCTCTTCCTCTCCCACAAGAACTAAAGGATCCTCCTTCTGTCTTGCACAGCATGTACCTGTGCCCCTTCCATTCCATCTTCAGGTAAGGTTGTTTACATGTCTATTTCCCTAACTGCGCCACCCTTTTAAAGGTGGGGACTGTATCTTATTCATTTTGTTTCCACCCCCCACCGGCAGCCCACGTAATTCCTCACACAGTCAATATGGATTTTTAACAAAAAAATTTTTTATTGAATTGAATGGGAGATAAAGTAGGATAAATGGAGCCAGGTTATAAATAGGTATATACATGAGAGTTCATTCATTCAGTTAATATTTATTGAATGCTTATTGTGTGCCAGGTTCTGTTCTAGGCTCTGAGGATATATCCACAAACACACCAGACAAAAAGCTCTCCCCTTACGGAGCTCACACTCTAGATCTGTCTTAATAAGGGATGGGATTAGCAAATAAATTCACAGAAATTCAACCATAACTCTTGGCCAAAAAACAAAAACAAGACACACATTTAAATAGTTTAATTATTGGTGTTATAAATGTCTACTGTTGCTATGTAGTTTTTATTGTATATTGTACTCACTATATTCATAATATATTCATACCCATGTATCACTCTATAGGGATTCGACCTGTAAGACGATATAAAGAACTTCGCTGGCAATTTAAGAGTTTCAGGGATCATTTTAAGCATGCTTGATTTCATTCCAAGGCACAGTCTTTAAAAATCTAACCAGCTTATATGTGTGACTCTACTGTACCAAAGTGAAAACGCTGATATTGTTGGGCAGAGCATGAGAATGACCACCTGATGAATCCATGTCTGGTCAGGCGAGTCTGGTTACAGGGAACCAATACTTGGAGAGACAGTACATTCACGCGAATGCACAAGGTTAGTCAACCGTGAAATTCACATCAAGAATTAAAAAAAAAAAGTTCATGAGCCATTTCCCATTCTTTTAGAACAACTAAAACAGTAAGATCTTGAGGTCAAAAATAAAGAAAAAATGTTTAACGTACTGGCTTATTCTGATTAAAAGTTTATCATTTTCATATGTTTTTCAAAGAGTATTTTAAAAAGAACACCAAGGTAAGAAAAATCATTTACAAGTTTTCCAGTAATTTTACTCTATATACATTAATTCCAATCATTTAATCCTGAAAACAACCTGCACTTGTACAGTGTAAAAAAATCTTTGATAGTGACTAGAAAAATTCCATTATCATAAAGCTACAAATTTATGCTCCTAAGAGCAAAGTTAGTAAAGCAAAAATAATAATTATACCAGTGATAAGCACCGAGATGAATTTTTTTGCATTTAGGGCCTGATTGGTTGTATTTAAACATAACTTCTACCAATAGAAGACCAAAATAACATCTTATTTGGCAAAAAAAAAAAAAAAAAAAAAGAGGGGGAGGGAATGGGTGGGTGGGTGGAATCAAAAATATACATATATAAGTCTAGAAACAGTGAAGAATGCCCACTTTAACAGTAAAATCAATCATACTTGTTTTCTAATTAATGTGACATGTGTGAAATATAGTCATGTCACTTTTCTTCCTCCTAGTTCACTTTATACAACTTAGACTGCTCCACTTCTGTTAATGTGTTGTCACACTAATGTAAACAAATATGTTGAACCGTGGGAGTTTGCTGTAATGAATCCAAATCCTAAGAGCTAGATCCAGTAGCTCAAACAGTCTCAACTGCAATTCATTCCAACCGCTGAAACAGATTATTATTTACCTTTGTAATTTCTGAAAAGCCTTAGCCAGATGAGACATCATGTGTGTAAGCGTGTGTGCAAGTGCGTATGAACGTGCGTGTACAAGTCTGCCAGAGCAGTGTGAGTGTAACCCAGAAACAGGAGTGCCACACAAACACGTCTACACGGTGGCCTGAAAGACATGGGGCCATTGTTTGGCTAGACACTGAATTCCCCCAAAACAAACCTGAGGCTGAACAATGAGGACATTAGGGGCTATCTGTCATCACGATACAGAATGAGCGACAAGTTTGGAAAATGAAGACATTCCCGTAACGCTGGAGGATGTGAAGCAGCAACAGCCACTTTTGCAGGTGGGGATCAGAGACTGACTCTGGCTGCAGTGGGAGGGATTCCCTGGGTCTACAGCTGAGGATCCCTGCAACTCCCCAAAGGGCATCTGCAGGGGGCCCTCCACCTCACTCAGTGACATCTTAGGGATCCCAGAGCTTAAGCCTGGGTATCCCCACCTGCTGGTCACCATGGGTCTCTCAGTGCAGACGCTATCCCTTCTGGAGGCTTGGCCGAAAACCATCCCTGCTTCCCACTTTCGACGCAGTCTTAGAAGGGGATCTCTTTGCGTCCCTGTGGGGTCTCTGAGTTTGAGGTAATGCCAACACACCGACATATGAAGTCAGGCAGCCCACTTTAGAACTCAAACAATCGAAATTCAGGAGTAGCCAGTTTTTGTTATCTTGGTAATACTTGCTAGTGACATAGTTTCTCAACACAGCTTCTAATATATGGGGGAAAGAAAAAAAATATTGCTGGGATATGAAATATTTTTTTAAAGTGCAGTGTTGAAACTCCTTAAGAGTAGGAAAAGGAGACCAATTACTTGTCCCCTTTCAATGTTCCTGTCCTTGGCTTTCCAGGTCAAAGAGCACCAAGGTTCCTGTTTAAGCGACCTAAAGGTTCTCCCGGCCCCTCCCCCACACAACCCTAGGGAATTCCTGAACCCTCTAAGTTCCAAATTTGTAATCACATCTCTGGGCGTGTCTATACAGCTCATTAATTCAGTTTCAAAATCCACAGCATTTTTAAAACAAAATGACATAGTTGCATTCTTTAAATGCCAGCTATGAAATCATTACTTGGAAAAAAAAAACTAGTCAGACTATACATACGTAAGTCAAATACAACTCTCTCCTTTTTTAAGGTGTCTGTTGAAGACATGCTTATAACTGCTTCTAAAGAAAAGCCCTTACTTAGGAGAAGCCTCATGTGGCGTTCTGTGGTTTCACGTCCTGTTCAGTGTTGTCACTTAAGCTACACTGTACGTATGACTTGCTTCATGAACCCTCTCCCATAATGGGCACATTACATGCAGAGGAAAAACTTTGTTTATAATTCAGTGAATTTTAGTCACACCAGAAAAATGATCTAACCTGTCCAAACACTCAACTTCTTCCCCCATTAATAACTAGATTCCCTTCTTTAAAAAAACAGATTTGAGGATCAAGTTAAAATTCACCATATTTCAAGTTAAACCCTGAGGGCTCTATACAACTGTAGCATGATTTCCAACTCACTGTGGCATTCAGTTTTCTGTATTTTCCTATATTTATCCTAAGTAAACTTCCTGGACCATAATATTTAGGGAGAAATTAAAAGGGTTTTATATTATAGTGTAAAGTTCCAGAAATTCTCAGTTCATCAAGGTTTACTCTGAGCTCAATGTCATACAACCTCTACATGATACAAGTGTATGGACACGAAGTATTTTAAATACAAAACCCTTAGCTCTGTGTCATAAATAAATTTGGGTAAAACCGCAAGCCTTCCACTGAATCATCTCGGCAAAGATGGCCCATCTTCTCTGCCAGAAGCAACCTAGGAATCAAGGGGAAAACCACAATCATCTGTCCATTCAGAAACACAAACACAGTTGTAATGAAGACCAAGGACTCGCTTACCTTTCCTTAGCCAGCAGGACAGACATTCCCACCAGCTTAGCAAACTCTTCTGATGTCAGGGATCCCTTTTCTGAAACCTAACAGAAACACAGCAGGAAAAAAATATGATAATTTGGCCACCTAGGTACTAACCTAGGGAGAATGTCTACCATTATGCTCAGGAAAGAATATATTGGATTTCCTAATAAAACTCAAGAATATTCAATATTGAACTAAATCTTCTTCACTAATGCTCAATTCCACAAATGCGGAAGGGCCCAGAATGAATATAGCAGAGCCTAAAACATCACGAAGCCCCCTACAAAGTTACAAAGGCACTGTACTAAACCGCCAAAATAACCCTTGATATTCTGAAAAGGAACATATAATAAATTCTAATGGAGTACATACTGCATGTCCCACATATAGGGTCCTTATATATAGGTTTAGCTTAAAATATACGGTAGAAATATCTATAGTCTTGAGGTTTTCCTCTAATTTAAAACAAATGTAATAAATATTTAAATTAGGCAGGCTCGCCACAGAGGCTATGAAGGCAGTAATGTTTCAAGTCTCCTAATGAGTAACAGCAGCAGTTTGGCTGGTAAAATCCATCTAAACTACAGTTCCTTTTCGTGTTTTTTTGAAGCAATTATTTCATAAAACAACTTGTGATGTTTTATAAGACTGTTTATGTAGGTGGTACTGACAGAAAAAGTTCAGTCAAGGGTAACATTCTGATGAACAAAGTTAAAAACCTGTCCACAAGACTGAGTTTCAAACAAAAAGATAACACCTCAGGAATTCTAATTCTCCTTGGCAAGTCTCAAAAAGCTTTAAAAGTATCATTTTGATTAGTATTCACTCATGTTAATAGGTGTTTTTAATTGGGTCTACAAACATTACTTTTTAGAAAAATTAAATTCAAAAGGAAAGCCTGTTTCTCAAGTTGATATGGAGTCACGTCTTGGTGGGCAGACTAATGAGGAAACTGGTTCACATACGGTCTCCAAGGCTGAGGCCACCATTTCCTCTTCCTTGTGGGACTGAAGCTCAATTACCATGACGCCACTGTCAAAAACTCGGAGCCTGAAAACCGCAGATGGGAAAACCAAGCTGTGAGTATCTAGGATCTTCAACCACTAAGGAGGTACAAATATCCTGTACTTTCTTTTATGCTGGGCATGAGGGCAATATTAACACAAAACAGCATCTAAAACGTAACAACCACAGGCAATTACAGCATAACTAGGAACTCACGGATAAATACAGTTAATAACATTATGAACTATAATCCACAGGCTAAATAAAATATGTCTGGCACTTTTTTTTTTTTTTTTTTTTTAATCTGAAGGGAGGAAAATACAATTCACAGCTGAACATCTGTAGTTTTAAATCTCCAGAAACAAGCACGAAATGTCTAGCAGAGGGGCTGGTTATTCTGACCTCATAGGAGAGCCCACATTCTTCTTTCATTGCCCCAAATCAACAAGAGTTGGCCCACTAGCCCCTCAGGCCATGTACTGCCCCGGTAAGGAGGGAAGCTAGGAGAACAAGTGAATTCTGCTCACACGGTATAATTCCCAGAGGGGCGATGTGTTGGTTCACCACGCACAGACCTGTGTGGGCAGACCTGGCAGGGTTTTCCTGTCTACTGTGTGAGGAACAGTGGCTCAAGTTGGCACGCTTCCTACAGAGGTTCTTTTACCTGAGAGGTAACTGTAGCGCTTCCAGCATCTTGCATGCATTCACTAGATCTTCTGGTGAGAGCAACTAATAGAAAGAAAATCCAGTTTATACTACAAATTAATAGAGTGATGCTCGTGTGTTCAAGGCCCATGGTGGGTGTGGAGTCTATTTTTTTTTTTTTTTTAATTTAAAATAAATAAATAAATAAATAATCATTTATCAAGGCTTTCATGTTGCCTTAATCACCACAAGGAAAAAAGGATTAACAAAGAAGTGAAGCAGTGCTATCCGACAGAAAGCAATGCAAGCCACATATGTAACTAAGTTTTCTGGTAGTCATATTCATAAAATAAAAAGAAACAGGTGAAATTAATTTTAAAACATGTATTTTATTTAAGCCAATAAATCTAAAACATCAACATATAATCGATATAAAAATTATCAATGAGATATTTAACATTTCTTTCTTCTGTACCGAGTCTTCTAAATCTGGTGTGTAATTTACACTTACAGCATATCTCAGTTTGGATTAGGTGTATTTCAAGTTCACAGTCGTCACGTGTAGCTAGCTAGTGGCCACCCTTCCAGACCCATGCAACCTTAAAGAATCAGCCCACTGTGGCGTTTGACAAATACAGCTTTGAGTCATAGGCCCAGCCTGGGTCCAAATGCCTGTCAAACCTCTATTTCCAGGTGCAGCTTTGGTCAAATAATTTAATCTCTGGAAGCCTCAAGTTCCTCATCCTCATATTATCCCCAAGACGGGGACAGTAAAAGTAGCTGCCTCACTGAGGTACTGGGAGGCCTGGTCAGTAGGAGGTACTCACTGACAGCAGTCTTGAGGACTATTCAAATAAAAAACAGAGCAGAGGCTTTGCTCGTGAACCTGGGGTGGGCGCTTGAAAGATGTAGGAGTTCTCTGCACAGAGGTGACTGCTGACACCGCAAAACTGTTTGACTGAAGGACACAAAGAGTGCACGGACCATACACATGTGGGTGTGAAGGGGCAATGAGAGCTGAAGAGCAGCCACTGCTGATTCACGGCCAAAGGCAGAGGGCAGCTTTCCCTCTGTTTCTCTCCAGGCCATCTGTGTCCAACCCAGTTAGTCCAAACACTGAATGACAGTGAAAAGGCTTCATACACAACCTTACTAATCACAATACAAACACAGAATATTAAAGCCAGAAGGTATCAATCAGTCCAAATCCTTGTTTTAGACGTAGGACAACCGAGTCTCAGTGAAGTTAAGTAAGCTACTCAAGGTCAATCAGCATGTCACTGGTAAAACCAGGAAGAGTGTCTACCTCCTAGATCCCCAGAGCAGGACAGCATTCTTGTCACTGCACCACACTGCTTCTCAGATGGTTTTGATATTCTCAGCCCTTCCTCAAATTGTATTCACTGTGGGGGAACTTGTATTATGTTAAGAAAGTCTATATTTAGTTAAAAGAATATCTAAATGTTCTATTCTTACCTCCATTCCTCGAGCTCGGTTTACTAAACAGTATACCTCCGTAAGTGACATTATTCCCCCTCGTTCCTGTTAAAATACAAAATTTAAAAAGTATTATGTTATAGTTCACACAAGTTAGCATTCCTTAACAGAAATCATAAGCAGAGTGAAATCAGGATTCATAAAATTTCCTAAGAAGCCTTTTAAAAACTAAATTTGCACACAGGAAAACCTAGCCAGATACGTGAAGCATTTCAAATTCAATATTTGGACTTTAACATCATTATTACTGTTTCAACATTTACATAAATGAAAAGAGGGCCTCTACACCAAGTTTCAAAAAGTGTATTTAAATGTTTTGAGTTATTACAACTAATAAATGAAAAAATTATAGAATTAAATGGCAATATCACCATTGTAATCTCTAATGAAGTAACAGATCTAGACATTGAGTGTTAGTAGCTGCTAACATCACACAAAAAAAAGACATTCTGTACCTGCTGATGGAAATGCACAGCACCCTCTATGAAATATCCAGCAGGGGAAAAAAAAAAAAAAAAAAAAGAGAACTTCTAGATATAACTACCAGTCTACAGGGAATACGTAAGGCAGGGAAGTATGTTAACATACAAGTCAGCAAGATCCAGACTCTGAGACACTCTATAAGAAAAACCATTAGTTTCTTCAATAAATAAATTTTATAGGAGAGAAAAAAAGAGGAGAGGGAAACCCACGGAATTAAAAAATAAAACAAAACAAAACACCTGGGTGGCAAATCAACCAATTGCAAAGTATCCTGATTTGAACAAACTAACTATAAGAAAAAATGTGAACACTAAGTAGATATTTGATTACATTGAAAATAATTTTTAATTTGTGAAATGGGATTGTAATTACATTACAGGCATCTTTATCCTTGTAATTACATACAGAAAAATTTACAGATAAAGTAATGTGATGTCTTGGATTTGCTTTAAAATCATATTTTTTTAATGTTTATTTATTCGCTTTGAGAGAGTGCGTGAGTGTGGGCCTGCGAGTCAGGGAGGGGTAGAGAGGAAGAGAGACAATCCAAGCAGGCTCTGCACTGTCAGTGTAGAGCCCTACACGGGGCTCAAACACGCCAACTGTGAGATCATCACCTGAACTGAAATCAAGAGTCAGGACACTTACCGACTAAACCACCTAGGTGCCCCTGCTTTAAAATAATTTCCAGTGGACAATGTTTACAGATAAACCTGGATGATGGGCATGCAGGGATTCATTATAGTTTTCTTATTTTGTCATGTTGGAAATACTTCTTAATATGAGTGCTTTAATAAGTAAAGTTTTGATTGCCTGAGTCATGTTAGAAGATATATCTGTGTTATCAAATTATAACAGTACACTATATATTCAGACTAGATATATAGAAATATATGTAAACATCTAGAGATTGTATGTTTCCTTTTGAAAACAGGAGAGAAGAAAAACTTTATATCAAATAGATTTAGGAAGTTACAGATACCTGAGATGGGAATTGAAAACAACTTAGATTTTGACAAAAAAAAAAAAAAAACAAAACCCAGTAATTTAATATTCCTGAACAAAAAATAACGTGTTGGTTGAATAGTAACCATACTGTGAAAGGAGTTAAACTCTTGTTAAGATTTCTGATGACACCGAGATAATTTAACACAACCGAAAGAGACCACTCAGGTTTTGTTTTTACCTCCAGCGGCGCCTGCAGTATCCCAGCCAGCTGTTTGGCCAGCTGCATGTGGTACTGTGTGCCCGAGCCACAGGTCTCCCTGGTAACTGGGTTAGCTATTCCCATGCTCAGCAAATAGGATTTAAACCTGATGGTCTATAATAAGAGGAGAAAATGCACAAAAAGACTAAAAAGCAGAATTAGTCTTTCCACCCCAACATTGAAAATCTTTCTATCATAAATTCAATTCTACTCAATTATATCTGTATCTACCCATTTCTTCTACTGTGTTTTGATAGTGTGAATTCTAAGAAAGTGGATTTCCAGTAGTTCCCTGTGTGAAGCTAATTCTTCTTCTTTTTTCTATCTTGATATCTCATACTCCACTGAGCTCATGAGTTTGGTGTGAGAAGTGGCTAGGGAACAACCATGCTGTATTTAATGCCAACCAAATGATAGAGGCAAAAACTTAGAAAGGAAAATGGCTGTGACCAGATTGTACTGAAATTTACCGAAACAAGTATCAAATTTATGGATATGTATAAAACAACCACTCCTTCCACATTTCAATATCTCTCTTTTCCACACTCTAAGAGAACGTACAGAAGTATCCTTTAATCCTACTAGAACCAACAAAGTTTTTATGGTTGACTTTTTCGTTAGCACTTTCATATACCTGCAAGTCCTAAAAGAAAACACTACATTAAGAAAGAAACTGCTAAACCACTGAAACATCACTGTGTTATTTGTGTAACCTGGTTTCTAATGCCTTAAAAAAGCAATCTATTTACCTCATCTTCTGTGATGTCACCTTGCTTGTCTTTAATCTTATTAGCAATTGATTTTGATAACTCCACCATTTCCTTAGCCTGTGAAGAGAACAGTAAAAGACTGAAAAAAAAAAAGTCCCCAAAGTGCCTTGCTAACAAAACACAAGTTCAAAACTTACATGATAATTGGTAAGAATTTAATAGGTATAAATTACATATACCTTGACCATTAGCTTGCTGAGGTCTTCAAAGGCCTGAAATGAGAAATGAGTTTTTGTTGGAATCTAAAGATTAAAGATGTTTTTAAGCAATGAAGCACTCTGTTTTCTTCCCTTTGACAAAAATTTATGCAAACTTCTTACAGATATCTATTTATATAAATATTTACATAAGTAATAAGCCTATCTTATTCTAAGGATTCAGTTTAGCTAAGAAACCATAAATTTTCCAAAACAAACTGCAAAAAACAACTTTTCAAATTTTCAAAGAAAAAGGTTATGATTGATTAAACAAACAAAAGGTGACATAAGTAATAAATCGTTCAGAAAATATTGTTTACTGTTCTTTCACATAAGTAAGAGAATTTGTCACTGGTTCTTGCCAAAACCATTTCCTGATGGGAGGTCAAGAATCAAAGGCATTGTAAAGCTTTCCTGGTTGAAAATGGCAATGTGCAGCTGCCAGAATACTTCTTTGGGCACAACAATTTTGGCTTTAATAGCAGGTGTGACTTAACTGAAACTGTAAACCTCAGCCTCTAAATATTGAAGAGTTTATACTTGTAGCTTGGGATGTAGTGGATATCACAAAAGAAAAACATTCAAATACCACCAAAATATACCTAAATAAAACCCATTAATTGTTTGATTTACTACAATGAATATCCACTTCAAAGGCCTCTTCAAACTTTAATCAGACATATTTATAGTAAATTTATTTCATATCGCCGAAAACATACTTCCAATGAAGAACATCTGCCAAATGATGTGCACAAATGTTATTTTTTAAGCCAATTAAGCAACTTCGCATTAACTGAAGAATCTTTTGGTCGATACAGAATAATGGTCAGCAGATTCTGATAAGCCCATGCCCATCGTAATCACATACAGAAAAGTATCCCCCATCTGCAAAAGGATTTTGCTAAAAGAATAGAGTGTTGTGTAAGATTCTTATGGCCAGACTTACTAAGGCTAATACTGAGAACAAAGGGGAATGTGCACACACCTAACAGGAATTTCCTCAGATAAACAAAAGGCTTAAACACTGGATTCTTATCAGCAACAGCCAGCAGATGCAGGAAACCTTTTGTGGGAAACTCGGGGCACCAGCTCTGAAACTAAGTCCACTCTAACATTTAAATGGAGGGCAAATCACACACCAACCTAGTTTTCAAAAATAAAAGACACAAACACTTTACACACTTAGAGTTTTACTTTGAATATACAAAATATTTACAGATTTCTTTTACCGGGGTAGGGAACACTAGTAAGACAACACTTTAAAAATTTTATATGGTAAATCACTTTATTTACTAGGTTACATTTCCATAGAAAAAATATGCTAAAAGTAATAGTGATTCCACACAGAATACATCAATTAGCCCTGTTGCTTACAGTCTGTAAAAGACAAATACAAATATTTTAGTGTCTTAGAAGAATTATCTATATTTTAAGTAATCATAAAACACAAATGAAAGCTTCCTCACATCTATCCATATTATTATTCTAAAATAAGGAATCAGCCAATTATCCAAAAAAAGAGGTAGAGAAACTACCTACAATAAAAGCAACACATGTGCAAATGCAAAACAGATGATTTGCCCATTCTGCTATCTTATCTGCCAGTTTATAGAACTTTCTAACCCTCTACCAAGTCCACAGTCAAATTTCTACTCCAATTAAAAAAACAATGACATCTGCTTTAAAAGTACCCTCGTATGCTGATTTATAGCATTATTTCTTGTTTCCAGTCATTAATTTGGTTATCAGCTTTAGTAACTATTAATATATTCTTGAATATTCTGTTTTGGTTTTCTTGATTTTGTACCTTTACATATTCTGTTCCCTCTACCTGGATCCTCTTATCTCTACTAGTCTTCTGTTAGTGCCTGCTAAACTTTCAGGCCTTGACTTCCATTACTTTTGCTAACAAGACTTCCCTGAACCCCAAGGAAGTTAGAGGCCATATACTGTGTTCCTGCTGCAGCCGCCATTTTCTCTAACGCAGCATTTCTCCTGCTGTAGAGAATGCCTGTTTGCTTGCCTGTCTGGTGCATCGTCACAATATCTAAAACATCAACCTGATGCAGGGCTTGCACAAAGTGGAGAGCAAGGACCACCTGCTGAATAAATCACTGACCTGCATGAACGAGCACGATGACTGTATTGAATCCCTTGAGCTATGCAACTCCATGGAAATTAGATTGAAACACAGCAGCATTTCATAAATTAAGAAAAACATTATTTGGGGTTTTTTTAATTAAAAAAAAATTTTTAATTTATTTATTTAGAGAGAGACAGAATGAGTGGGGCAGGGACAGAGACAGAGAATCCCAAGCAGGCTCCGCACCATCCGCGCAGAGCCCGACATCGGGCTTGAACTCACAAAACCGTGAGATCATGACCTGAGCGGAAGTTTGATGCTTAACCGACGAAGCCACCCAGGCGCCCCAAGAAAAACATTATTTTGAACACCAAATTAGTATGGCACAATTCAGAAGAATACTAATTCAAAATTAGTTCACTGCTCTGTGCCGTCTCCAAAAGTGTCACACAAGAGGATGACAGTAAATGTCACTGAAAGAGGGCAGTGATAGTACCTTCTGAATGATGAAGAGAGTAGCTATGATGCAGTCGACTACGCTTGTCTGCAAATCAGAAGACTGAGTTCTCATAACCCTGGTTCTGAATCTAGTCACTAGCTCTGAGATGACTACTTCTCTGGATAGAAAAAAACCCCTTTGATGCCAAAATGCTGGAATTTTATGAATTTAAAGATTCTGGAAAGATGGTGGCTATGGCAGCATAGTTTTTTAATCTCTCTAAATCCCACCATGAAACAAGACAGCACAACTAGATCTCAAAACCAAAAACCCATAGGCAGCATATACTATAAAACGAAATGACAAAATAGCTATAATAACCTCGAGATAGGGGTGCCTGGGTGGCTTAGCCGGTTAAGGGACTGACTCGATTTCAGCTCAGGTCATGGTCTCGCAGTGTGTGGGATGGAGCCCCAAGTGGGGCTCTGTGCTGTCGGCACAGAGCCTACTTAGGGTTCTCTCTCTCCCTGTCTCTCTGCCCCACCCTTGCTCTTGCACGCTCTCTTTCTCAAAATAATAAATAAACTTAAAAAAAAAAAAAAAGAGAGAGAGGAAGGGGGGAAAAAGGGTCCAGATAAAAAACAGAGGAAGGGAATAGGGCCAGGAAACCAGAAAGCAGGCCACCACCATTTTTAATAATGCATCAACACAGAAGAAAAGTGGGCTCTGTGGAATAAGACCAGCTACCCTACACTAGGCCTTCCTCTGAAAGGGCAGCAAAACTAATTTAACATAAAAAATAGTACAGCAGGGGCGCCTGGATGGCTCAGTCAGTTAAGCATCTGACTTCGGCTCAGGTCGTGATCTCATGGTTTCTGAATCAAGCCCTGTATCAGGCTCTGCGCTGACAGTGCGGAGCCTGCTTGGGATTCTCTCTCCCTCTCTCTCTGCCCCTTCCCTGCTCACACTTCTCTCTAAATAAGTAATAAGCTTTAAAAATAAAAAGAGCTGTTTCAAAAAAAAAGAAAAGAAAAATAGCAACAGCCAAGCATCAAGGTCAAATGCCACACAAAGTTATTATGAGAAAAAAGAAAATAAGGAGACTAACATTACAGACAATAAAAGCAAGCCAGACTGACATGCTCATAGATCAGATCAAATAACCTTTTATTTCAACATGAGCTAAAAGACGTTAATAAAATGACACAAGCCATCAGTAGACACAATAAGTCAGAAATGAGGTGACGGGATTCATGAAAGAATTTTTAAAAAATCAATTCAGAAATAATGACTATATTAGAACGCAAAAGTGAATAAACACAACAGATAGTATATTAAGAGAAACAAAGTTTAAAAAGAGGGAAATCTTCTAAATGGAACAGAAATGAAAGAGATAAAAGGGTCTGAAAGAAAGTTGCAAGCAGTAAAGCTAGGCAGTAGAGCTCCAGCATACAGCTAACAGGAGCCACCGAAGAAAAATTAAAAGCAATTATTAAAAACTATAAAATTGAAAAAAAAACTCCCTGAAATTAAAAGAAACAGCTTCTGGAACCGAATTCTGAAAGCGTCCCGTGTACCTGAAAATAACAACCCAGAATGACTAACACATTGACACAGTCTGCTAAAATTACTGGGCTTTCTAAAAAAGGGGGAAAAAAGCCTTTGGGCATCTAGGAAAAATACTTTTACGGTGGTGAAGAATTAGATTAGCCTCCCCCTTTGACAGCAACACTTCATGCCAGACACAAAACTGAAAGTAACCGATTAAAGGCACTCAAGGAAAGAACACGTGAGCCAAGGATTTTAAATCCACCAAATGACTTCATGTACAAGGGATACAAACATGCCAGAACTCAGGGAATACTGTTCCCATGAGCACTTCTGACAAATCTACCGGAGGGAGGTCCACATCAGGACTGGTGGTGTCACACATAGTTACCTGTACAACTAGGACTCACTGAGAGCCAGAGCGGAGAGAGTGCACCCAGTGGCTGAATCTTCAGATACTGCACATCTATGTTTAAAATTGGGAATAATGGGGAGTTCACATACACACACACACACACACACACACACACACACAATCTTTTTAACTGTTTTAGTAATTATTTGGTAGTGGTGTCCTGACTTTGAACAGGAAATATCACTATGACCTTATGAGGCACTTGTACTCAAACAAATAAACAAACAAACACCTAGCTCTTTCCACTAAAAAGGACTAGAAATAAATAAAGATCAGCCCAGCAGAGATAGAGTCCTAGCAGGCAGATTGTGTTTTAAAATATAACTTACCACTAAAACAAAACAAAACAAACAGAGATTCTTAGGTAACGATTGATTCCAGATTGGGGCAGGAAACATACAAGATGGTTCCGGAACTTTTGTCACATCAAATAGTAGGGAAGCTATCAAAGTCCACCAGGTCACATCAAAAATACTAAGGGGCCAACCTGAAGAGGCTCCCACTGGCCAAAGATGGGACAATGTGGGCTTTAAACAGGATAATAATTGTAATTGATTGAAACCCACCAAATATGTTACAATTTATGAGTTCACAATAATATGTAAAAAACTCCAATGAGTTGCCATTGGAGGATAAGGAACCAATTCATTATGCTGATGATAAAGAAAAAGTCATTTATCTTGCCCCGTATGAGTAGTCAAATAGATGAAGGGAAGCAGCTCTTCAAAAAGGATTTCAACTAATAAATAAAAAATAAATCCTAAAATATTGTCATTTGTAACCACCAAAGAACCAAAAGATCTATGCACCGAACGTGAACAGCTGCTGACAACATCAACAAAGACATGATGTGCCTCCTGAGGAAAGAATACAGTATCACCACTAACCTTATCAAAGGGATCAAACAGAGGTCGGGTGAAGCCTCTGGATCCAGCTGCCAATTTGCAGGAAATACACAGAGCCGAGGAACACGTACAACTTTACCATAAATGTGAGATCAGCAAAACCTAGACCACGGGCACTTACTAGGCCAAATGACCTTGGTTTCTCAATGATAACCTATATTTTCAATTTAGTGGCCCAAGAATTGGTACTATGATGGTTAATTTTACATGCCAACTTGATCAGATGATGAGGTTCCCAGGTTTTGACGTTATTGATGTGTCTGTGAGGATGTTTCTAGATGAGGTCGGCATTTGAAATGGTAGACTTAAGCACAACTGCTCTCCTCACTGTGGGCGGGCATCACCCAATCCACTGAGAGTCTGAAGGAACAAAAGGTCGAAAGGAGAACTCACGTTTTCTTTCTCTGCCTGACTGCTTAAGCCAAGACAGCAGTCTTACCCTGCCCTTGGACTAGACCTAAACCGTCAGTGCTCCTGGTTCGCAGGCCTTCATACTCAGATTAGAATTTATATCACCAACTTTCTTGGGTCACCAGCTTGCAGTTGGCAGATTGTGGGATTTCTCAATCCCCACAATCAAACAAGCCAATTTCTTATATTAAATGTCTTTGGGGGCACCTGGGTAGCTCAGTCAGTTAAATGTCCAACTTCAGCTCAGGTCATGATCTCACAGTCCATGAGTTCCAGCTCTGTGCTGACAGCTCAGAGCCTGCAGCCTGCTTCCGATTCTATGTCTCCTTCTCTCTCTGCCCCTACCCTCCCTCTCAAAAGTAAATAAACATTAAAAGAAAATTTAAACGTCTGTGTGTGTGTCTGTGTATGGAAAGATAGATGTATATAAAGGTATATATTGATATCTACATCTATATATCTCCCATTGTTTTTTTCCCTCTGGAGAATCTTTTCTTTATTTTTTTTATTTTTTTAATTTACATCCAAGTTAGTTAGCGAATAGTGCAACAATGATTTCAGTAGATTCCTTAATGTCCCTTACCCATTTAGCCCATCCCCCCCTCACAACCCTTCCCGTAACCCTCTGTTTGTTCTCCGTATTTAAGAGTCTTTTATGTTTTGTCCCCCTCCCTGTTTTTATATTATTTTTGCTTCCCTTCCCTTGTGTTCATCTGTTCTGTGTCTTGAAGTCCTCATATGAGTGAAGTCATATGATACTTGTCTTTCTCTAATTTCGCTACATATATACACATACACACACACACACACACACACACACACACACACACACACACATCTTCTTTAGCCATTCATCCATCAATGGACATTTGGGCTCTTTCCATACTTTGGCTATTGTGGATAGTGCTGCTATAAACATGGGGGTGCACGTGCCCCTTCGAAACAGCACACCTGTATCCCTTGGATAAATGCCTAGTAGTGCCATTGCTGGGTCATAGGGTAGTTCTATTTTTAATTTTTTGAGGAACCTCCATACTGTTTTCCAGAGTGGCTGCACCAGTTTGCATTCCCACCAAGCAGTGCAAAAGAGATCCTCTCTCTCTGGAGAATCTTGATTAATACAGGTATTCAATAACTATTTGCAGTTTAGGCTTTATGTGACTGATACACATCCTTGAAATTCTATGAACAGCACTAGTCAATGGGATTTAACTTAAACACTATTATTAAAAACTAAAGAATTACTTCATAGAGTAATTTCATAAAAATCCAAGACCATCTTTATATAAACACAGGAAAACAAATGGTATGTTCAGATGTATTAACTAACCACAGAGTCTAATATGCATAACTGGTTTCCTTAATTAGAATTCTTCCCCTTTCACTTGAACTTCCTCATATATGATGAAGGTTCAAAAACACTGTTATGCACATGCTCAGCGTTGTTCTCCTAGTGGAAATAATGGACTGGTTTGAGCCATTCTTACTATCTCTGTGTCTGGTCCCCGAGTGGTCATCAGCATAAAGCTGTGTGGTATCTAACCAGGTTAACAGCCACAGAACAGCATTTTTCCCTCAACTAAGTTAACCAAACAGCCAAAATAATTATACAGAGGACCCTGAATTCATTAGCAGTATTATCCAATCAACTCCATCTACACTTTAAAACTTACACAACACACCATGTTTTCTAACATCAAAGAAAACAAATTTGCACTGTTTTTATTTCTTTTTGGAAAAGGCTTTTTAAAACATGATTTGGCTAAATTATGCCACCCAGAAGAAGACCTGGAATAAGAGACTGTGGCTTCAGGCAAACTAAATATATTCCAATATACAGAATGGAATTAGTCATCAGCTACATCCAAAAGAATAAACACAAATGGCTGAAAAAGACAGCTGACCGGAACTTATGTTAAGAGTTACCTCAGAAATGTTTTTGTCAGTTTCTTTCCTTTTTTCTTCCAACTTCCTTTCAATGCCTACAATTCCCACAGCCCTTATTCTTCCTGGCTGAGAAACAAAAGTAGAAAATAAAACATACAAAATAGGAAGGACACAATCTTTTGCAACCCACCATAATGTGTTTTCAATGGTGGAAAAGGACCCACAAAGAACCAAAGAAAAACAGCATACAATTACATCTAGTTTCCTTTCAAAACATTTGTCAGTTTCTTGTCATACATAGTGATCTTCAAATCAATATTAAAAAAAAAAACTGTATATACAATAACTGGCATATTTTACTCTGTATTTTAGATAGAAATTAAATTCATTTTTGTTCTTTGGTAAACTATTATATACGTATCATATTTAATAGGGTCTCAAACATGCAAGAAATTATGGTTAAAAATTCTGGTATTTGACCGTTATTACACAAAGTACTTTCACACATTTGAGTGTCTGTCCACAGTTGGTGGTTAATTTAGACTGGTCTGAAAAACATCACCTAGAGGCACTGTCTGTTCTCTGATGCCAGACTGATTAGGAAGAACAGAATGTAGTGAATGGAATCTAACTGTGACCACCCCAAGAGTTACTCTGGTAAGTAGTCATTTGTTTTTGCTAAGTATCTACTGTGTGCAGAGCACTAAACTAGGTTCTCTGAAAATAAAGGTTTTATCAGAGTACCATTTTGTTTCTCACAAGTTCTATAATCATAGAAATCTTTTCCCTTAATGAAGATGCAAGTACAGAATTGAAAACATTGGGTTAAGAAATAGTTCCAACAATACCTGGGGTCCTCTATTTGTCGGTAAAGCTTGGGAAACTGGCATATTCTCCCATCTTCTCTGTGTCATTTCCTCAGACAAACGCCTATAAAACTGTTGCGCACATACATACACTTTAAATGAGTCAGTCAGGTTATAGTATCCTTATACAAATTATTACTTAACATTTCTTTAGTTGAAAGGTCTGTTCAGTCATTGCAAAAAGCCTAGAATTCTCAGAGACATCAAAAGAAACCAAAGGAAGTTCTCTTCTTGGATCAGCTTCAGAAAGCACAAAGGGAAAAAAAAAAAAAAGAAAGAAACTGACCTTCTATTTAAGTGAGCTATTCTCAACAAAGAGATGAGTGACAATGAATAAATAGACTTACTTTAAACAATCCTGCATATGTGGATTGTTTTCAATCTATAGTGAAACAGACAGAGTGCCAAGAAAAATATACAACCATTATCCATGAAGGAAGCGGAGAATAATTTGTCTAGTTAAAATGTGAAGCCAGAAATGAGAGCCAAAACATCACTACACTCACAGAAAATCAACTATATTTTTTACCGACAGTGAGCATGACTGCAATTAGTCACTTATATTTGCTTAGTGCCTACTGTGTGAGGAGCACTCGGTGAGGGGTTATAGAAAAAAAAAACATAAATAATTTAGAATATCAATGGGGGAGATACACATACCCTTGTAAATGTCTGAGGAATACTTATATAGTCACTTACTAATCAGAACCTGTAAACTATCATATCATGGAGTAAGTAGGTAAGTGATTAGATCTATATGGAGTCCGTAAAGAAAGACTGCCTGATTTAAGGCTGATGAGCTATCAGATACCAAGATAGTTTAACATTTCACTGCATTATACTCTGCCTCCTTAACCAAACCACTGAGAGTTTACTAGTGGCCTAATAGCATGACTTAGCATATTGCCAGCTTCTGGGTTTTCCTTGTGACCACACCCTCCTGCTTCCTGTTCTCACTGGAACCTAAACTTCATTTTTCTACTGATAAGGCTTAATCTATTAGAAAAATTCTGTTGTAAAAATATGGTGAAACCTGGTATGTTGTACAATACGGATTTCCATCGTATTAACAAACAATAAAAATACACACAAGTACACATTTCTAGTCCAATTTTATGCATAAAAAAGCTCACCTCAATCTGGCCATGTTCCTTGAAGGAGAGTTTGATGTAGGAGTTCTTACTACTCTGGAAAGGACCAGGTTCTTTGTTAGGTGGAGCAGGGTGAAGATGAACCACTATTTTGGCACTAAGGAATAAATGTAATGAATTTAATCACCTTTAAGCATCACTAATTCTATTTTCATAACCTTTAATATATTTCAGTTCACTTTTAAAATTCATGTAGAAACAAGGGACATCTTGAAAGGAATTCTTTTACATTTTTTATTACATCAGTATTAATGAACCTTTCAAAAATACCTCTACTTATAATTTATAAGCTACGAACCAAGACGTTCAAGTTACTAGTTCTATAGATTAATTCAGAAGGTGGTTTCAAAAATAAGTTCAAAATAAGTTTGTAAAATTTGGGATAGTTCATTACATTGGCTTATGATTAGGGTTTTCCATGGACAGAATCATCCCCAGAGGTTACCAGGGGGGCCTCTAATTTCTGCCAAAGCATACTACCTTACTCATTTGAAAACAAAATGTGAAAACTTATCTGTATAAAACCGGCTAGCTGACATTTTGTTAAAACTCTGTCCAAAACTAACATTCTACAGTATAATTTTTGGAAAATGCCACTCAATCAACAGCATGATCTAGAAGATAATCCAAGAGCAAAAACAATTCTCAAAATGTTGCTGCTCTAGAAACACAAACTACCATAATCTTTATGACTACCATTATGTTCTATGCTAATAAAAATATCACTATATTTGTTCAATTTTATAAGCCTTTTTTCCTCTTTTTCCCCCAGCCCGCTCAATAAACAATCTTCTTCCGAAAATTAACAAAACCAAAGCACTCAGTCAAAATATCTTGGATACCTAGCTTAGAGCCTTTTGTCAAATGAATGTTAAAAATCCCAAAGTCAGCATAAAATATTCAGGCCAGTTTTTAAGTATATTCATTTCACAGGTCATTCAATTGCCATATTTCAAGTTTAAAAACCACCAAATCAAAGAAGCATCTTGGTTTATGAGATGTTTGGTGTTTTGGTGTGTTTTTTTTTTTTTTTAAGAGATAGCACCATGTGTGTGGGAGGGTCAGAGGGAGAGAGAAGAGAGAGAGACAGAGGAAGAATGAATCTTAAGCAGACTCCGTGCTTAGCACGGAGCCTGACACAAGGCTCAATCCTACTACCGTGGGATCATGACCTGAGCTGAAATCAAGAATCGGACGCTCAACCGACTGAGCCACCCACACGCCCCAGGTTATGAGATGTTAAAAGGTGAAACGATAAATATATGTGTGTGTGTGTGTGTGTGTGTGTGTGTGTGTCTTTGAATCAATGAAATATGGTAATTGCTTGGGAGGGAAGAGATGAGAACTAAAGAGAATGTTTGAGAAAAGTTAACCTGGCATATTATTAAATTCTTACTCACTGGACATGGTTAAAAATAAGACACTAATGGGAAAGTAAATATTTTAAATATTTTTGTTACAGTTTAGATTCCCTTGGAAGACAGCAGAGGAAAATTCAAATGATCTGGAACACCTTAAAGTTTTACTTTGTAGAACTTAAGAAAAGTAATACATACAAATATTGAATCATTATGTTGTACACCTAAAAGTCATACAATGCTATATGTAATTATACCTCCATTTGAAAAAAAAAGAACTTAAAGAGATGGAGACAAATGATGAGGGGAAAAACAGAAATTAGAGAAATAGCCTACTCTAAAAATCTATGCCTTTATTAATCTTTTTGAAATGTTGGTCAATTTCTTTTATGTCAAATAAGCAATCTTTCATGCTAGCTACATTATAATTAAGGGACACATTGCGTTTCTAGTGGAGTTCAACATCCATTTAACCTCTACTGAAGTTAACTATACTAATGCTCAAGATGGGCCCACATGGAAAAAAAAAAGTTATCAGCAATATTTGTTCATAACTGCCCTCAATTACATGTACTGAAAAAATAAGCCCAGAATTTTTTATGTACTTGATTAAACAGAAACATTTGAGCGTGTGACTTTAAACCAGGGTGATCACATGTCCCGGTTTGCCTAAAACAGTCCCCATTTTATGCTTCCTTGGTCCAATTATAAACAGCACCCCCTATTACTTTTATAAATGTCCCATTTTGGACAATAACTACTACGATACTTCTATTCTATGATACTATTATGATACTTCTATGCTACTTTCTATATGTGAAAAAGTCAAAGTGGAGAAACTTAATTGATCAACTAGAAATGGGAGTAAGGGGCGTCTGGGTGGCTCAGTTGGTTAAGTGTCCAACTCTGGTCTAGGTCATGATCTCACTGCTCCCGAGTTTGAGGCCTGCATGGGGCTCTGTACTGACAGCTCAGAGCCTGGAGCCTGTTTTGGATTCTATGTCTCCCTCTCTTTCTCTCTCTGCCCCTCCCCCACTCTGGCTCTCTGTCTCTCTCAAAAATCAATAAACATTAAAAAAAATTTTTTTAAAAGAAAGTGAAGTAAAGTCAGTCATTTTTCTCAGATGAGTCCTTTCTGATTTTAAGTACTACATACACAGAGGTGCAAAAGCAAATGTTTGTGGAAATACATGCAGTGACAGCTGGCTGACATTGATTTATTTTGATCCAAGGATATTATATAGCAAACCTTGGTACTTGATTTGTGCTTTAAGAATGACTTCCATTTACCCATGAGTTTAATGTAGGAAAACACCTTCTTAGGGGAGCTCCTGACCAATGACCACTATTTACAAAGCCCCAAACCACAATCATTAGCTTCACTCCCACATATGAAGTCATGGCACAGCAATATATCTACCAGGCTAATAATAATAGCTTGACTGGAATGCTTTTTGTGAAAAAGACTGCAGTATATAACACCTCACCTTTTCCCAATTCCAGCTGCCTGTTCTTCAATGAACACAATCTGGGAAAGAGGAATGGCCATGCAGCACTCCTAGGAGGAAATCAACAGAAAATATGACTCTTCAGACTCATCAGAGGGGGTACCTGGATGGCTCAGTCAGTTAAGCGTCCAACTTTGGCTCAGGTCATGATCTCACGTTTGTGAGTTTGAGCACCGGGTCAGGCTCTCTGCTGACAGTTCAGAGCCTAGAGCCTGCTTCGGATTCTGTGTCTCCCTCTCTCTCCCTGTCCCTCCTTCACGTGCACGCTCACTCCCTCTCTCTCTCTCAAGAATAAACATTACAAAAAAAAGACTCATCAGAAATCCTTGTTTTATAGCATTTAATACAGCATCATATACCTTTAAGGTACTTAATAATAAAAACAATTTTAAAAATTATAATATGAATTTAGTCCTTAAGTAAACTGAAGAAAAACTGAATGAAACAGTACTGTGGTGGCATTTTGCTGCATAGAAGAACACAAGAGGTTGCAGAGAAACTGTTCTCCCTCTCTCTCTGCCCTTCCCCCACTCACGCTCTGTCTCTGTCTCAAAAATAAATAAACATTAAAAAAAATTTTTTTTAAATGGGGCGCCTGGGTGGCTCAGTTGGTTAAGCATCCAACTTCGGCTCAGGTCATGATCTCACAGCTTGTGGGTTCGAGCCCCGCATCGGGCTCTGTGCTGAGGGCTCAGAGCCTGGAGCCTGCTTCAGATCCTGTGTCTCCCTCTCTCTCTGCCCTTCCCCTACTCACACTCTGTCTCTCTCTGTGTCAAAAATAAATAAACATTAAAAAGTTCTTTTTTAAAGAAACTATATCTACCTTTGTTTTTACAGTAGGTACATCTTTTTAAAAGCACTACTTATATGAAAACTTTTTATACATATTCTTATAGGAAGGACAAAAAAAACCCAGAACAGGTAAATCAAAACCTGGAGTATTCTATATGGGTGAGACACCTGTTCTGTGTCTCCCTCTCTCTCTGTCCCTCCCCACTCATGCTCTGTCTCTCTCTCAAAAATAAACATTAAAAAAATTTTTTTTAATAAATAAGAAGTAAAAGAATTAGACAACATTAACAGTTCTAGGGTGTGCCTTACCAACAAGGTCAATATCCCCATGAAAGGAGATTGATTCTTGGGGCTAAAAAGAGTCAGATTTTACAATAGTTAGTGGCCTTTAAAGAGCCTCAGTACAGTATATACTTTGCCTATAAAATAAAAATGTCATGGTGGGGGGGCAGCAATTATGAAAATAACACAGATTGCTTATTTTACTGGCAACACTGAAATTTGCACATACACACACACACACTTTCAAGTTAAAGCTCTTTGGAATAAAAATAGCTTTATACATGGAACTTGTTTTCTCTTCCTAGAAATGAAAAAACAGGGAGGTTTCTCCTCTTGCTGAATGACTTTGAGGCCATTCTTATCAGTATCTAGGTTAAAGTATCTACTTCCCAGCAGACCCATACTCCAGATTCTCAGTCAGGAAGTTTGTTTTGAGGACCCCTGACAACAGGTGGGAGAAATACTGCCGTTACGCACGGAACATTCAGGTATGCAGTAGGCTGACTGGTGTTTAAAAATGGAGTGACCATGAGTCTCTCTCTGTTTAGCAACTATAGACTTTTCTGAGCTGAATGAAGGACAGCCTCTAACTCCTCTATCTGCACTCCATTCAGAGAGATCATATGAGACACTTCTTGACATCGTGAAAACAGAAATTTAAAAAAAGTTTTTAATGTTTTATTATTTATTTTAGAGAAAAAGAGAGAGAGAGAGAGCAAGCAGGGGAGGGGCAGAGAGAGTGGGAGACACAGAATCCGAAGCAGACTCCAGGCTCTGAGATGTCAGCAGAGAGCCTGACGCAGG
This sequence comes from Panthera uncia, assembly GCF_023721935.1. NCBI lineage: Eukaryota > Metazoa > Chordata > Mammalia > Carnivora > Felidae > Panthera > Panthera uncia. The sequence continues at coordinate 18,374,974 of NW_026057576.1, forward strand.
GCTGCAACTCATGAGCCGTGAGATCATGACCTGAGCCGAAGTCGGACACTTAACCAACTGAGCCACCCAGGCACCCCGTGAAAATGGAAATTTATTGCATCTGTTTAATTCTGACAGACAGACAGACAGACAGAAAGAGACTTCAGGGATTTAAAACCTACAACAGATTAAAAAAAAACAAAAAACCTTTATCTTACATGATTTTTCTGATCTCTCCAAATTAGTCTGTGTGTACTAAGAAGGAGCGTCCCAGCATCAAATTTTATCTAGAAAGACAAGATCATCACAAAATATTAACGATGTATCACTTAATGCAGTCCAGATTTTCTTCCTCATAAATTACACACAAAAAAGTTAATCATATAAATAAACATTTGAGAATTAGGCTTACCACAAATTAAAGAGAAGCAATGCTATACGCTTCATAAGCTGTATATATACATATATATATATATATGTATATATACAGCCCTGATAAAATGAGGAAAAAATTGCAAACAACCAAATGAGTAACAATAGGGTAGTAGTCAAATCAAGTATGATACATTCATACTGTGGAATCCAAGCAGAGGTTAGGAAGAAAAGGTATAGCTCTATGGACTATCACGGAACTATACGACAGAGTTAGTGGGGAAAGAAGCAATTTACAGCCTATTACATATAATGTAATCAGACAGAAATAGAGATAATCTCCATATCCCAAACTTCATGTGAGATATATGCATGTGTCTACACACACATACATACACACATACACACCCCCCACACACACACACGTAGCATAAAAAGATATAAATGGAACACTCAGTGATCTGTTAACAATGATTATCTCAAAAAAGTGTGAGGAAATGGGAAGAAGAGAAGCAAAGGCCCCCTTTTTTAAACTATCCATTTCATTACTGATTGAATTTTTTACCATGAGATTGAATTTGTATATAACACTCATAATTTTTTAAAATAATTTTTAAATAATAAGAAAATAGACATAAACCTACAAAAATAAGTGTGGCTGGAGATTCAATCAATGACACTGGGACAACTGGGTTCTCCAGTAGAGAAAAAAAATAATAATAATGATAATGTTGGATTTATACCTAATATACTTAACCAAATTAAATTCTAGATCAAATATTAGAGTTAAAAAAAAGAAAAATTATAAAAGCACTAGAAAAAATGAGAGAATTAAAAAAAAATTTTTTTTAACGTTTATTCATTTTTGAGAGACAGAGAGAGACAGAGCATGAGCAGGGAAGGGGCAGAGAGAGAGGGAGACACAGAATCCAAAACAGGCTCCAGGCTCTGAGCTGTCAGCACAGAGCCCGACACAGGGCTCAAACTCACGTACTGCAAGATCATGACTTAAGCCGAAGTCAGATGCTCAACCGACTGAGCCACCCAGGCGCCCCGAGAATTTTTTACATAATGTAAGAGAAGGTCTTTCTAAGGAAAACACTAAGCCCATTAGCATTAGAGGCAAAGATTTATAAAGTGAACTCCACACACACATGCACACAAATTCCTTGTAGCAAAAAAACACCAAGGCGAAGACGGCAGACTGGGGAAAATAACTGAAACTCACATCAGAGACAAAGGGCTAATTTCTGTAACGTATAAAGTACTCTTACAAATCACTTTTAAAAAATAGCCTGTAATCTATCAGAGAAATGGGCAAAGACTATTAACAGAAAGTTCACATAAAAGGAACTACAATGACTCTTAAGCACATTAATAGATGCCCAACCTTGCAGATAACAAGAAAAAAGCCAATTAAGAGAACATGAGGGCAGTCCATCCAGGGGATTGGCAGAGGTCCAAAAGCTTGGTAACACCGTGCAAGTAAAATGTTAGCGAAATAAGCACTTGCACACCTTGTTGGGAGGGACAACCTCCACTGAGGGCAATAGATTAATCTCTCAAAAATACAAATACACATATCCTTTGATCCAATTTATCTACAGATGAATCCACACGTGCATAATCATACACTACTAGGTTACTCATTGCTGTTTGTGAAAAGCAAAATATAGGAAATAAGTTAAATACCCATCAACAGAGAAATATACATCCACACAATGAACTACTACTCAGTGATTACAAAGAAATCAGGAGGCTCTATCATAGTAAAGTATTTGATAAAATCTAAGATGCCACTGATTATGAAATGCATCCTGATTCTGGTTGTTAAAATGTGTGTGTGGGGGTGGGGGGGGGGGTGGGGAATGGACATTTAGAATTGATGAAATATGGTAAATTCTCCACACAGATGAAGTGAAAAAAGCCAGATGCAACACTCTGTATGCAGAGCATATTACAAATTTACATCTTAAAAAAGGAAACACAATTTATACAAATACCTATGCATGATACATATGCACAGCTCTCCAGAATGATGCACTGGTTAGCCTCTAAGGGGAACTGAGTGACAAAGAGACAAAGGTGAAAGAGAGACTTTTAACTTTATTCTTTTTGTGGTTTTTGAATTTTTGTCATGGGATTGTATCTCCTACCCAAAATATAAATGTAAAAAATGTTTTTAAAAACTGTAATACAGGGGCACCTGGGTGGCTCAGTCAGTTAAGCATCTGACTCATGATTTTGGCTCAGGTCATGCATGAGCTATTACTGAGTTCGAGCCCCGCGTCGGGCTTGCTGCTGTCAGGGCAGAGCCCACTTCGGACCCTCTGCCTCTCCTCTCTCTAGCTCGCTCACTCAAAAATAAATACACATAAAAAAGAGATTTTTAAAACTTCTTTTTTGCCAATGAGTAAGATTTCCCTTTTCCAAAAGCAAGTACTTTATCAACCTGAGTACCTGGTGCTACGTTACAGCACAACGGTTCTGATTAAGCAGATGCACTTTCTCGCACTGAAATTCAAGCATAAGGATGTAAGTTAAAGCTGAAGGCAGAGTATATTCCATTACCGTGTCAATTAACAATGTGCGCATGTAATGCTGATGCTCCAAGTGAAGAAATTGTGTAATAGTTCCCTTCAGGGATTCCAAGGGATTGTGAGCTGAACCTGATAGACAAGTTTAGGCTGGTTTGCTCCAGCCACTCAGAGCTAGAACAATTTTAACTACTTCAAAGTTGATGTAACTTAGGCTTTTGCTGGACAAGCTCTTACCCTGTTTTGTTTTGTTTTTAGTCAACATTTTTCTTTTATAAAAGTAATACAGTGTAGCAAATTTGAAGAAAAAAATGGAAGTCTAAAAAAGAAAATGAAATCACTCATAATCATACCAGCCAGGGTGTGTGTATGTGTGTGTGTATATGTGTGTGCAGGTGTAAATAATCTTTAAATAAAATGAAGCCATTATATTTGTAGTTTTATAAGTAGCTTTTTTCAGTTAGCAACCTCTCATTAGTAATTCCTCATGCTGATTAAGGCATATCCCATTTTAATTAACAAAACCCTACGGTGGTCACTGAGATTGCTTCCAATTTTCCCTATATGTAATAATATATAACATATATAATAGTGCTGAGATGAGCATCCTCATTCATTATATGTTTATGCATCTCTGATTACTTCCCAAGGGTAAATCCCTAAAAGTCAAACAGCTAGCTGGAAGAAAATAAACATTTTCTAAGTCTCCCAGTATATGCTGCCAACTTGCCACTTTATACACTACTAACCTGCTTTCATTATTATTTAAATTAGCTGAGGCTATAGAAGTTTTTGTGAATTTAAACAAATGACCTGTCTACGCTACTTAAGAAAACATACTGTGTGGTCATAACGGGCCCATGAAAACTGTGCCTGTAGAAACAAGCAGGTGCTCATTTATTCACAAGAGACGCTTGGGCGGTGGGAAGAGCCCAGTCTACTCTAAATGTGTCACCTCAGATGGGTCACAGTTTTCTCAACTGTCAACTGAGTGCCCTCATCTTTGGGAGGATTCACTATATTAAGCATTACATAAAGAGTCTGGCACTGGTGACTGCTACATTTGTGAAAGCATTGTAGCACAGTCAATCAAGCAGAGCCTTTGGGAGTCTGATCAACAGAGATTTAACTCCTGTCTCTCCTGATAACCAACTCTGTGGGCAAGTCACTTTCTAAGAGTTATTTTCTCATCCATAAAATACTCACCTCATATGCCCAGTAATAGGATTAAATGAGATTGTACATAAAGCTCCCGGCACATAGTAGGTACTCCTATTATTCAGGTCTTTTTTTTTTTCCACGTATTTCACACCCACGATGAGCCAAAAGATAGAAGGATGAGTAAGGCACACTTTCTGCCCTCCAGGAGCGTCCACCTGGCCTATGAGACAGCCACGTGCATGCCTGCCTGAGGAACGTGTTGGGACGCAAAGCTACGAAGGCTAAGCAGTCTGGACTGGAGTGTCCTAGCCCAAGGGAGCCAGGGAAAGACACTGAAAGGGAACTTGACCAGATCTGGAGGCTGATAAGGAGCTTCCTAGAGTCTTCAGACTGCATGAGGTCTGGAAGCTTTCCAGCAGATGGAGGAAGCCAGGACATGGGACTTCCCCCTAGGAATCAGTCTAGCCCTCAGTCACACTGGGGACAGCTCAGCAAGTGACTCACTGGATGCAGCTCAGGGACCACAGCGGTGAGCGGTGAGCGAGCTTGTCTTAGAGCTCTGCTTCCATTTCAGGACACCTACATTCCTCCCTCACTACCCTCAGCCTTTAGAACAGTTAAGAATTCTCCACGAGATCAAAGGATCTTAACTAAATTCTTCCCAGTACTTTTTTTGTTAATCCTCTGATAACCATATCTACTTGTCCATTAAAATAGGCAAAAACAAAAACAAAAACAAAAACCTTAAAGGAAACACTAGAATTCACTGATTGAGCAATGGTTTTGCGTATAGAGGTCCTAATGGTTTTGATTTGTTATGGTCTTAAACGGACGTGGTTGTATTATGTGCCAGCCAAGATGCTCCTAATCTGCATACTGGAGTTACATACAACAACAGAGGGTGGTGTTCTGCAAAAGTGTGACTTCCAGCATGGACTGTCTTTAGGGGAGTTTCTGAAGACCAATCTATCATTGTCAGCATTCAGTTCTGAATGCTGAAGTTGATCATGCTTCCTATTTAAAACAGTTTCAAGGGTGTAACCTTCATTCAAAAACCATTTAGCTTGTCACTCCGACCAAGAGATGCAAACCCAATTGCGATCAAGTTAACCTAAGTGCTGAGGCAGGAAATGGAGTAAAACCAAGCAAGTTATTTAAGAAAAAGACCCTGCCTTGATAAGAGAGGAAACAGTACGTGGAAAATGCCCTCAGGGAGGCAGAGCACCTGGGTCCGGTGTCATGTCAGCTGCGCCTGTAGACAGCTGGGTAACCCCTGCCCTCCGTGACCTAGGAGGAAGGAAGCCTCGAGCTTCTGCAGGCACCGACCAGGAAAAGCTATGGGTCAAGGAACAAATGCAAAAGTACGGAAGGAAGTTTCATCAGTAACACCACAAAGAAGATGAGAGAGCAGGTGAAAACTTCTGGAGACTAAAAATCCTGGTTAGAATAAGCGGGTTTTGAACATTTTTCTGATCAGGACCAAACTTCCCCAGAAGATACGGCCTGACTGCATTGGCAAACAGCTGCGGCTGAGGCCAGCAAGTCTGTTCAGGGTCACGTCCACCTGGGACAAAGCCAGGGCACCTGCTTCTCCTGCACGGAGCACCCCTCCCTCTCCCCTACTCGCCCCCCCCCCCCCCCCCCCCCCCCCCCCCCCCCCCGCCCCTTTAAATCCTTCTGGCTTCGCCCGGACGGGGAGGATAGGCTTCGGGATGTGAGTCTACCGTCCTCCCAGGCCGCCTGCCTCCTGAGTAAAGCAGCCTGTCCCCCCAGCGCTCGTGTCTGGAGTACGGATCTTCCCGCGGGGCGCCGCCCGGGCTGAGCCGAGCCGGTTCCCCGGGAGGTAACAGTCGGACGGAAGTCTCCACCAGACGCTCACGCCGGGCTAGTAACACTTGTCTCCATTCGCAAGCGCCTCTCCCAAGGTTTGCGCCCGGGTGACAAGGCATGGCCTACCACATCACTTCACTAAACAAACGCTCAAGACTCCTTCCTTAAGTCATTCCAGGAAGAAAAAAAAAGGGGGGGGGGGCGCGGAAAGGCGACCAGTGAGACCCGGACACGCTTCTCAGAAACCCCGGCGGGGCACTGCCCGCCGCTCGCTGGGGCAGACCGCACGCCCGCCGGCCGCACCCGGCTCGGCGAGGCACCCCGGCCAGCGAGCCGGACAAAGGAGGCACCGGCCCGGCGCGGCCCGCCGTCACCGCGCCGGATCCGGGCCCGAGGAGCAGGCACCCGGCCAAGCCGTCTGCCGTCCCCGCCGCTTCCCTGAGCGCGGCCGCCCAAGCGCCGAGGCGTGCGGACCCGGCACCCGGGCGGAGGCCCCTCAGGCTGGCCAGACCGCGCACCCGTCCCCGAGGCCGCCTCTACCTTCTCCTCGCCGTCGTAGATGCGCACGCCGCGCTGCTGGATCACCAGCGTCTCGTTGATCTCCAGGAGGCCGCTGGTCCACACGAAGCGGTCCATGGCCGCCGGCAGGCCGGCCTCCGCCGCTCGCCCGCGCCGGCGCTCCGGGGACGCGAGCCCAGCGCTGAATAGCCTGCGGCGCCCCCTGGCGGCGGGCGGGGCGGAGGCGGGCAGGGAGGGAGCGTGCCCGGGAAACCTGGGGTCGTGCGTGGAGCGCCCCCTGGCGGTCAGTCGGCCGGTGGCCCGGCGGGGTCGTCCACCCCATCCTTTGTCCAGTTCGGGCACAAACCCGGAGCTTGCAAGGGACTTTAAGGGAGGCCAGGACGCAGCTTGGACTTCCTTATCGTACATTATCCCTTGTATTTGTGCCGTTTTCTTGTCACTGCCCAGCATGTTGCCACGTTCGTAAAAGGCTGTAAATAATACTGGAACTTTTCTTTCCAAATGAAGATTTGTGGCCTGAACTGTTCTCTCCACACTGTATGGAAGTACTACCTTGGTTCCCCCCCCCCTCCTTTTTCCCCATTAAAACCATTTTCATTTAGGGGTGCCTGGCTAGCTCCGTTGGTAGAGCATGTGACTCTTGATCTCAGAGTGGTGAGTGCAAGTCCCACACTGGAGTGGAGCCTGCTTTTAAAAAAAAAATCATTTTCATTTAAACATTTTCAGTATCATGAGTTTACTCTAGACGATATTTTAATGTGTACATCTTCCATAATTTATCTGTGCGTTGGTCCCCACAAACCCTGGCGGCTCCCACCTGCAGGGCTTCTGTCGCTTTTATTTATACACTTTGCATTATTTGTAGTGCTACAATTGATATATTTTTTGGCTTTTAGGATTATTTTCTTAGCGGGTCTTTCCAAAATAGAATTATTGCTTTAAAGAGTTTGCACAAATTTTAGCTTGCTACATATTGGGGACTTATTTAACCAGGATGCAGTGCCACCAGCAAATTGGTCTTTTTCCCAGGCTAAGTAGCTCTGTCTATATTAGATGTTATCACTTTTGTTATGTTTGCTACTTGATAGTGATTTTATTCTTTTATTTTTCATTTACTGATGAGGCTATTTCTCAATGCCTTTTAATCGGAAGAAAATCCTTGTCCTGAAGAATGGCTAACACCATATGAAGTTGGACAGCCTCCACTTAAGAGGATAGGATTATTAATTTAGACCAAATTAAACTGGTCAGGAGAAGAAGAGGCACAGAAAAGGAGATGGAGAAGGAGCCGCTGGTGAGGTAGGAATTCAACCAGGAGAGCGTGGTGTCCTGGAAGCCAAATAAAGACAGACTGTTAAGGAGAAGGAAAGAGCCTGTGTAAAAATCTGCTCATGGGTCAAGACCATGGGAGTGAGTATTCCTCACTGCGTTGACTTATTGGTGGAGTTATTGGTGGCCTTGACAAGAGTGAGTGCAATGGAGGGGCAGAAGAACAAGTCCTAATGGAGCAGTCTTAAATGAGAAAAAGAGAGGAATTATAGATAGGGAATAGAGACCACTCCTTTGAGGACTTTGCTGCAAAGGAGAACAAAGAAATGGGTTGGTAACAGGAAGGCAGAGTGAGGCTGAGAAGTTTGGATTGTTTGTTCATTTGTTTTCCAGGTAGAAAAAAATAATCGTATGTCTGAATGCCGAGAGCAGTGATTGAAGGCAAAGCACTGGTAGGTGGTGAGAGAGGGGGATGTGCTTGGGTGACGTCCTTGAGAAGATGAGAAGGCACAAGAGAGGGTCAGAGACGTTTCTATCATCAGAGGAGAGCAGGGTATGTGAGGCGGAGAGATTTTGCGGTGGGAGTCTGCAAAAATTCCCTGGACTGATTTTCTCGGAGGAGGAAGCAAGACTGGAAGGGGGGGGAGGCGTGAGGAGGTATGAGCGCATACCTAAGGATACTATGATTGCCTGGCCTGCTCGAAGTTTGCTAACACGCAGTTAAAGTGACGCCAGAGGAGCACTACTCCAGCCCCATTCAGGGGCAAAACCTAATGGGAGAGTAGGAAAGACGTGGATTTGATTTGGCATGTGGTTTTGCCACACATGGCTTGAAAGAGGCAACGAAGCATAAGCAAGCCCAGTACTAGATTACTTCGTTCTCTGTAAGTGATCCGTTCTGCCTGGAACCTGTTTAAGAGTTTCTCATTACCCCTGAGGTCCAGAAATTTCACCAGGTCAGAGATTGTGGGCCTGTATCCTTCTCCATTGTCCTGCCTGTGAGATGATGGTCCTTTTAAATTTGAAGGCTCAAGTTTCTGTCCCCTTCAGGAAAGTGTTCCTCTGTTATTTCTTTGATTATTACTTCTGGTCTATGTGTTCTTTTTTGCCCCTTTAGGACCTTTGATTACTTGTGTGTTTTAGGTCCATCGTAACTGTTTCCCATGACCCCTACCTTTCACCCTCATCATGTTCATTTCTATATATTTTGGGGCTAAATTTGTGTTAACAGTGACCACTCATTTTTCCAATTCTTCTGTTGAATTTTTTAATTGGGACTTTTTGAAGTTCTCAAATATTTTTTAGTTCCAGAAACACTAGAATGTTCTGATTATATCTACACAGAATTCTTACCACATTTTTAATAACATTTTCTTCTATGACATCCCTGAATTCACACTCCACAGTAGCCTCCTATTCTAATTCATCTTGTTCCTTCTTAAAGCTGCTGTTTCCTTAAGCGTCTTATAATCGCTTTTGCTTTTCTATATCTGTGAGATCTCCCGGTGCCTATGCAAGGCACCCTACTAGGATCTCACATGGCAAGGACTGACAGGTGGTTTTTCCCAGGGAACCATAGGCAAGTAGGTCAGTAAGTTGAGAACATCTCTTTGGAGCTATTTAAAGACAGGCTTCTCTGACTTCAACCTACTCACTCATTAAACCAGTATTCAAAAACTACTCATTAAATACCCGCTATGTGTCAGGCACTGTTCAACTCCTTTCCAGTGCTGCTGGCAAGAGAAGCCGCTGATTTCTCCCAAGCTGGGCAGGCCTGGCACTCAGGCGAGGGGAGGGAGACACTCCTCACAGGTGCAAAACTTGAGGAGGTGCCAAAAAAATTCAGTAATCGAGAAAAATGATATGTTAAAGAAATAGGTTTGGTGTTTTTTTTTTTAATTCTTTTTTCTTAATTGACTATATTCCCCATGCTGTACCTGGTATCCCCATTACCTATTCATTCCATAACTGGAAGCCTGTGTCTCCCACTCCTGTCACCCATTTTGCCCTTCCCCCCATCCCCTTCCCCTCTGGCAACCATCATCTTGTTCTCTGTATTTATGGGTCCCTTTCTGCTTTTTGTGTATTCACTTATTTTGTTTTCTAGATTCCACATATGGGTGAAATCATGTGGTATTTGTCTTTCTCTGTCTGACTTATGTCACTTAGCGTCATGCCTTCTATATCCATCCATGTTGCCACAAATGGTAAGATCTCATCCTTTTTATGGCTGAGTAATACTCCTTGTGTATACTCCTTGTATATATATACCACCTCTTTATCCATTGGTCTATCGATGGACAGTTGGGCTGCCTCCATACCTTGGCTATTATAATTAATACTGCAATAGACATAGAGATGCAGATATCTTTTTGAATTAGCGTTTTCACTTTCTTTGGGTAAATACCCAGTAGTGGAGTTACTGGGTCATAAGGTAGTTCTATTTTTAGTTTTTTGATGAACCTCCATACTGTTTTCCACAGTGGCTGCATGAATTTGCACTCCCACCAAAGTGCATGAGGGTTCCTTTTTCTCCACATCCTCACCAACACATGTTATTTCTTGTCATTTTGAATGTAGCCATTCTGAAAGGTGTAAGGTGACATCTCATTGTGGTTTTAGTTTGCATTTTCCCAATGGTTAGTGATGTTGAATGTCTTTTCATGTGTGTGTTGGCCATCTATATATCTTCTTTGGAAAAATGTCTATTTGGGTCTCCTGCCCATTTTAGTTGGGTTATTTGTTTTTGAGGGGGTTCCGTTGTATAAGTTCTTTATATATTTTGGATATTAACCCCTTATCAGATGTATCATTTGCAAATAACTTCTCCCATTCAGTAGGTTGCTTTTTTGTGTTGTTGATGCTATCCTTTGCTGTCCAAAAGCTTTTTATTTTGGTGTAGTAAAGCAATGCGTTTTTTTTTAACAAGATGAATTCAAAAAAATCTATGATAAGCAAAATATTCATTTTAAAGGCAAAATCAACAGTCCAGGACTACGGCAAGGAGAGTGAAGTCAAGCCATGCATGTGAGGGCACTTACTTGCCTTACCCTGGTCTGTCCTTCAAGTCCCAAAGCTGCATGCCAGCCCATGTGACCGAGGGATGGAGGAAAGACTCCCTCTCTTTTCCCATGGCTCTGCATTTCTCCTAATCATGGAGTCACTGATCTGTAGCAGAGTTTTTATAAGAAAGGCAAGACTCTTTCCAACATACAGAAACCATCTTTTCTCCACTGAATTAAGTCACCACCGATATCATGTTCTAAAATTCTGTGTATGTTCTGGTCTATTTATGACTCTTTTCTTCTGTCTTTTCATACTTTTCATTTTATATCGTGACTGTATCCCAAAGCACTAAACATTGACATTTTATTTTTTATTTTCATTTTAGAGAGAAAGAGCATGCAAGCAAGGGGGAGGGGCAGAGGGAGACAGAAAGAATCCACACTGAGTGTGGAGCAATCCTGGGATCATGACCTGAGCCAAAATCAAGAGTTGGATGCTCAAATGACTGAGCCACCCAGGCACCCCTATTTGACATTTTAATCATGGTAATATGCCATCAGGTAATTCCATGCTCATGGATTGGAAGAATTAATCTTGTTAGAATATCTATACTACCACTACCCAAAGCAATCTACCCGTTCAATGCAATCCCTATCAAAATAGCACAACATTCTTCACAGAACTAGAACAAACAATTCTAAAATTTGTATGGAACCAGAAAAGACCCCAAATAGCCAAAGTAATGTTGAAAAAGAAAACCAAAGCTGGAGGCATCACAGTTCTGGACTTCAAGGTACATTACAAAGCTGTAATCATCAAGACAGTATGGTACTGGCACAAAAATAGACACACAGATCAATGGAACAGAATAGAGAACTCAGAAATGGACCCACAAATGTACAACCAACTAATCGCTGACAAAGCAGGAAAGAATATCCAATGGAAAAAAGACAGTCTCTTCAACAAATGGTGCTGGGAAAACTGGACAGCAATATGCAAAAGAATGAAAATAGACCACTTTCTTATACTATACACAGAAATAAATTCAAAATGTGTGAAAAACCTAAATGTAAGACATGAAACCATCAAAATCCTAGAGGAGAACACAGGCAGCAACCTTTTTGAACTTGGCCACAGCAACTTTCTACTAAACATGTCTCTGGAGGCAGGGAAAACAAAAGCAAACATGAACAACTGGGATCTCATCAAGATATAAAGCTTCTGCTCAGTAAAGGAAACAATCAACAAAACTAAAAGGCAACTGGGAGAAGATATTTGTAAATGACACATCTGGTAAACAGTTACAACATGGATGGAACTAGAGTATGTTATGCTAAGCAAAATACTCAAATTTGGTATTTAAGAAACAAAACAGATGGACATAAGGGAAGGGAAGCAAAAATAATACAAAAACAGAGAGGGAGACAAACCATAAGAGACTCTTAAATACAGAGAACAAACAGGGTTTCTGGAGAGGCAGTGGGTGAGGGGTGGTCTAAATAGGTGATGGGCATTAAAGAGGGCACCAGATGGGATGAGCACTTGATGTTATATGTAAATGATGAATCATTAAATTCTACTCCTGAAACCAATATTACACTATATGTTAACATGAATTTAAATTAAAAAAAAAGAATATCCATACTACCCAAAGCATTATGCAGATTGAATGCAATCTCTATCAAAATACCAATAGCATTTTTTACATAACTAGAACAAATAATGCTAAATTTTGTATGGAACCACAAAAGACCTTGACTAGTCAAAGCAATCTTGAGAAAGAACAACAAAGCTGGAGGTATCACAAACCCACATTTCAAGATATATTACAAAGCTGTAGTAATCAAAATAATATGGTATTGGCACAAAAATAGACACATAGACAAATAGAAAAGAATACAGAGCCCAGAAATAAACCCATGATTATATGGTCAATTAATCTATGAAAAAGGAGGCAAGAATGGGAAGACAGTCTCTTCAATAAATGGTGCTGGGAAAACTGGAAAGCTACATGCAAAAGAATGAAACTGGACCACGTTCTTACACCATACCCAAAAATAAAATCAAAATGGAATAAAGGCCTAGATGTGAGACCTGAAACAATAAAACTCCTAGAAGAAAACATAGAGAATAATTTCTTTCATATTGGGCATAGCAACATTTTTCTAGATATGTCTCTTCAGGTAAAGAAAATAAAAGCAAAAATAAACAATTGGGACTACACCAAAATAAAACGTTATTGCATAGCAAAGGAAACCATCAACAATACAAAAAGGCAACCTACTAAATGAGAGAAGATATTTGTAAGTGGTATCTGATAAAGGATTATATAAAGAACTTATATACCTTTACACACACACACACACACACACACACAAAAAAAAAACAGTCCCATTAAAAATGGACAGAGGACCTGAATAGACATTTTTCTAAAGAATACATACAGATGGCCAACAGACCCATGAAAACTTGCTCATTACTAATTATCAGGGAAATGCAAATCAAAACCACAATGAGATATCACCTTATACCTGTCAGAATGGCTAGAATCAAAAAGACAAGAAACAAACGTTGGTGAGGATGTGGAGAAAAAGGAAACCTTGTGCGCTGTTGGTGGGAATGTAAATTGGTGTAGTCATCATGGAAAACATTATGGAGTTTCCTCAAAAAAACAAAAATAGCACTACTATCCAATCTAGTAATTCTACTACTGGGTGTTTGCCCAAAGGAAATGAAAACACTAATTCAAAAAGATATATGCACCTCTATATTTATTGTAGCATTAATCATAACAGCCAAAGTATGGAGACAACCCAAGTGTCCACTGATAGATTAACAAAGAAGAGGTGGCATGAAATCTTGCCATTTGTGACAACATGGATGGATATAGAAGGCATTATGCTAAGTGAGACAAGTCAGATAAAGACAAATACCATATGATTTCACTCATGTACAATCTATGTCTTTTCTAGAATTTCATGTAAATGAAATCATAAGATATGTAGTCCTTTGTATCTGGCTTCTTAAATGTAATGGCATGTTTTTGAGTCTCACTCGTGGTGAGATAATAGAAAATAGGTATTGGTCTCTGCCCCTGGTTCCTGGCATAGAGCTTCTAAAACCCATGAAATTTCCTAAGTGATAAGGGCAGTAGGAGCACCTTTCACTCTCTTGAGGAAACTCTTGGTGGGATTCTGGATGGGGGCTGGTCGCCAGGAAGATCAAGCCCTGATAAGAAGCTTGGAATCTTCAGGTCCTTCCGTGGCCTCCCACTTCTCCAGAGAATGGAGAGAGAGTGGAAACAGAGTTAATAATCGATCGTGCTTACATGAGAAAGTCTTCATAAAATCCCAATAGTTTGGGGTTTGGAGAGCTTCCAGGTTGGTGAACTCATCCACACCAGGAGGGTAGCACACCCCAACTCCACAGGGAGCAGAAGAAGCTCCTACACTCGGGACCCTTCCAGACCTTGCTCTATGTATCTCTTCATCTGGCTGTTCATCTGTATCCTTTATCTTTAAAAAATTAATAAACATATGAAAATACTTCTCTGAGGTCTATGAACTGCTCTAGCAAATTTTAGCAAACCCCAAAGAAGGGTTCAGCAAATTTTAGCAAACCCCAAAGAGAGGTTCAGTCAGAAGCACAAGTGATAACCTAGGGTTCCACTGTCAACTAAAGTTGAAGGGCAGGAGTCTTGTAGGACTGAGTCCTTGGCCTGTGGGAGCTAACACTCTCTCCAGGTCATGTTAGAATTGAATTAAATTGTAGGGTACCCAGTTGGTGTCACAAGTTGCTTGTTGTGGAGAAAGAACCTCCACACCTTTGGTGACCAGAGATGTCAGAAATGAAACATTCTATGTAACAGCTAAGACATGCTGGAAATAAACAAAATCAGGGAGAGCTGAATGTTTCCCTGTACAGGAAGGAAAAAACTGAGTTTTTTCATTTTATCCATGTTGTCTTATTCAGTATTTTGTTCCTTCTTATTGCTAAGTAATGGTCAATTGTATGGCTATGTCACAATTTTTTTATCCACTCATTGGCTGATGGAGATTTCGGTAATTTGCTGCTTAGGGCTATTGTGAATAAAGATAGTATAAACATGTGCGTACATGCTTTCATGTCTCCTGGGTAAATACTTAGAAGAGTAATTGCGGGGTCATATGGTGAGTACATGGTTAACTTTATAAGAAACTGTCAAACTGTTTTCTTAAGTAGCTGTATCATTTTGTATCAGTACCAGTGGTATATAAGAGTTCAAGTTCCTTGCCAAACTTTAGTATTGTCTATCTTTTAAGTATTAGCCATTTTAGTGGATGCATAGTGAGTGGTATTTCATTGATAGTAATTGCATTTTCCTGATGACTAAGAATGTTAGGTATCTTTCCATGTGCTTATTTTTGTCCCTATGTTCTTTGGCGAAGTGCAATTTTTTTTTTTTTTTTTTTTTTTTGCACATTGAAAAAATTGAGTTGTCAGAAGGCTTACATATCTTGGTATAAGTTATTAATATGCTTTGTAAATATTTTCTCCTACTCTCTAGTTTGTCTTTTAGTTTTCTAAAGTGTCTTTTGAAGAGCAAAAGTTTTCATTTTGATGAAATCCAGTGTACTGTTTCTTTTATAGTTTGTGTTGTCTCCTATTTAAGAAAACTTTGCCTATCTAATCTTTGACAAAGCAGGAAAGAGTATCCAATGGAAAAAACACAGTCTGTTTAATAAATGTTGCTGGGAGAACTGGACAGCAACATGCAGAAGAATGAAACTAGACCACTTTCTTACACCACACACAAAAACAAACTCAAAATGGATGAAAGACCTGAATGTGAGACAAGAAACCATCAAAATCCTAGAGGAGAAAGCTGGCAACAACCTCTTTGACCTCAGCCACAGCAATTTCTTGCTCAACACATCTCCAAAGGCAAGGGAATCAAAAGCAAAAATGAACTATTGTGACATCATCAAGATAAAAAGCTTCTGCATTGTGAAGGAAACAATCAACAAAACTAAAAGGCAACCAACAGAATGGGAAAAGATATTTGCAAATGACCTATTGGATAAAGGGCTAGTATCCAAAATCTATAAAGAACTCGCCAAACTCTACACCCAAAAAATAAATAATCCAGTGAAGAAATGGACAGAAGACATGAACAGCCACTTTTCCAAAGAAGACATCCAGATGGCCAACAGACACATGAAACAATGCTCAACTTCACTCATCATCAGGGAAATACAAATCAAAGCCACACTGAGATACCACCTCATACCAGTCAAGTGGCTGAACTGAACAGATCAGGAGACTATAGATGCTGGCGAGGATGTGAAGAAACAGGAACCCTCTTGCACTGTTGGTGGGAATGCAAACTGGTGCAGCTGCTCTGGAAAACAGTGTGGAGGTTCCTCAAAAAATTAAAAATAGAACTACCCTATGACCCAGCAATAGCACTGCTAGGACTTTACCCAAGGGGTAGAGGAGTGCTGATGCATAGAGGCACTTGTACCCCAATGTTGATAGCAGCACTTTCAACAATAGCCAAATTATGGAAAGAGCCTAAATGCCCATCAATGGATGAATGCATAAAGAAGATGTAGTTTATATATACAATGGAATACTACTTGACAATGAGAAAGAATGAAATCTGGCCATCTGTGGCAACATGGCTGGAACTGGAGGGTATTATGCTAAGTGAAATAAGTCAGAAAAAGGTACCATATGTTTTCACTCATATGTGGATCTTAAGAAACTTAACAGAAGACTATGGGGGAAAGGAAGGGGGGAAAGTTACAAACAGGGAGGCAGGCAAACCATAAGAGACTCTTAAATACAGAGAACTCAAAATACAGAGAGTTGACGGGGAAGGGGAAGTGGGTGATGGACATTGAGGAGGGCACTTGTTGGGATGAGCACTGGGTGTTGTATGGAAGCCAATTTGACAATAAATTATATTTGAAATAAAAGAGAAAGAAAACTTTGCCTAACACAAATCACTAAGATTTTTCTCCTATGTTTCCTTCTTCTTTTTTTTTTTTTGTTTAATGTTTATTTATTTTTGAGAGAGACAGAGACAGAATGTGAGTGGGTTAGGAGCAGAGAGAGAGGGAGACACAGAATCCGAAGCAGGCTCCAGGCTCTGAGCTGTCAGCACAGAGCCCGATGCAGGGCTCGAACTCATCAGCTGTGAGATCATGACCTGAGTTGAAGTCGGACGCTCAACCCACTGAGCCACTCAGGTGCCACTCAGGTGCCCCCCCCACCCCCGCTATGTTTTCTTCTAGAGGTTTTATTGTTTGAGTTCTTACATTTACGTCTACATTCCATTCTGAGGTTTGTTTGTACAAGAGGTGCGTTAAGGATCATGGTTGACACTTTCTCTGTGGATATCCAGTTGTCCCTGTACCTACCTGTATTAGCTGGAAAGATTATCCTTCTCCTCCATTGAGTTGTCTTGGAAACTCTGCAGAAAATCAAGTGACCATAGAGGTCTAAGTATATCTCTGGCATCTCTATTGAATTCCATTGATTTCTTTGTCTTTACACCAATGCCAGCTACACCGTCTTGGTTACTGTGGCTTTATAATACATTTTGAAATCAAGTAGTGTTAGTTCTCTGACTTTGTTCTGTTTCAAAATTGTTTTGCCTCTCTAGATCCTTTGCATTTCCATTTAACTTTCACAATCTGTCGATTTCTATAGAAAAATCTTCTAGGGTTTTTATTGGGATGGGATTGGATAGATCAACTTGGAGACAATGGACATCTCAGCAACATAGGGTCTTGTGATGCGAAAACATCTTATCTGTCTCCATTTATTTAGGGTTTCTTTAATTTCTCTCAGCAATATTTTGTACTTGTCTGCAGAATGCTTTTGCCAGAACTTCCTAGCTTCTGAATCCAATGGTTCCTTTCAGTCTCAATCCTACTAGACCTCATCAGTGCCCAACGCTGGACTATTACCTCTTTCTTTAGCCACCTTCCTCCTTGGACTTTGTGTCCTAGCCCTGCCTTTGTCTTCCTTCTATCCTTTGGATGGTCCTATCCTGTTCTCCCATAGGGGCTCTCCTTGTTTCACAGGAGGGTGGTCAGAGATACTCCAGGTGGCTGCAGTTAAATGGTCAGCTGTGTTGTTGAAAAATTGTTCTGAAAGGACTTCTTCTCTTGGATCTTTTTATAGAATGGTCTGCCTTTCCCGCAACAATTGTAGGATGACGATATTTTTAGAAAAGTGTCTTTAAAGAGATACCACTCTTGGAGTGGGTAAGTCTGGAGACTGTGGGGAAAGTGCCATGTTGGAAAACCTAGCAGTTTTGCAGGATTTCCAACTTGCCATCTCAGCCTCTTGAGCTCTTCAGGGTTTTGTTTGGGTCACTATTTTTAACCATGCCCCACACACATACACACACACTTTAGTTTATATAACATAAAATTACCATTTTAAAGGGAACAGCTCAGTGATCTCTCCCTATTCCCCCCTACCCCTAACCCCTGGCAACCACCAATCTGTCTCATTTCTCTATGAATTTATCTATTATGGATATTTCATATGGAATCATACCATATATGTGACCTTTTGCAGCTGGTTTTCACTTAGCATAGTGGGTTAAAGGTTCTTGAGTCACTCTTTTTACTGTTGTATTTTGTTAAACTGTTCTCTGTCACTTAATCCCTGGCTACCCAGCCTGTCCCATGAAACTTTAGTACATAACTGACAATATTAACAGTAATATACAAACAGCAGTAATGTCTGAGGGATGGTGATGCGTGCTGTTTGGCTGTTAGTTCTTCCAGAACTGGCCTCAAGTGCAGGCAAAGTTACACAATGTTACACTTAACATTTCATCAAGAAAAAGCAGCAACAGAATATAAAATCCCAAACTTCATTAGCAAGATGCTACCATATGATGCTTTCAGGAAAAAAAGCAGAGAAAGACGGCAAGAACTGGCAGTTGAGAGCCAGCTCGGGAGCCTCTCAGACCCGCGCCAGGGATACAAAAATTGTATCCTCCAGTCTCTGTCTCCATGCTTAAAACCCGGCTGGAACAGTTACGTAGAGTGGCACCTTCTGTGGGCCTGTCAGCTCTACTGCTTAGCTAAAGTGTCTCCTTCTGTGCGCCACTTTCGTGAAGATCAGAACAAGCCATCCTGCATTGTGGTCAGGGCATACATGAACCTTGAGGGGTCCTGGAACACGGATCCGGAGGGAAGTCATTGCAGGAGCATAAACAGGATGGACTGCCAGAGGAGTCCATGTTGTCAGGGGTCCTACAATCCCACTCCCAGTCGTCCTATGGCAACGAAGTAATGTTTGTGAAAGGGAAATACACATGCTTTTGTACAGCAGTAGGTGCTTACAGCCTCCTCAGCAAACACGCCCTGGTTTAATAAGCGCAGCCTATAGACAATTTTCTAGTCTGCCTTCCTCCACGCACTACGGGCGTCCAAAGACAAGTCCCATCTGCCACACAGCAAGGACTTTGCAGGCCCACCCCCAAAGGTCGCAAGTCAAACACGGAAACAGCTGATCAGGTTTGCCAGCCCGGGGACTCAGCTGAGCAGCTCTAACTGAACCCAGCCGAGGCAAGACCCGCCCCAGCAACCGCGGCCCAGGCTCCGCCCCCTGCGCCCATTGGTTCATTCAATTCACGCCGCGCCTCCTGCAGCGGGGCAAGCGGCGTGTTCAGTTTGCCGCTGCCTTGGCTTGAGCAGTGCGGGACTGTCAGGGCCGAGACGCGTCCTCCGCCCGCAGCAGCCATGAGCACCCCAGCAGTGCCCCGGGAGCTACAACTGCCCCCGAGCCAGAGGGCCCAGCCCGAGTTCAGAGGTGAGGGCCGCGGTGGCGGGAGCGGCGCGACCCGCAGGAGCCCGGGTTTGTCCGAGAGGGTGGGGACGCGGACGACCGTGGGGGAGGGGGTGGCTCGGACTCAGCGGCCGAGGCCTCGGGTCCCCCGGCTTCAGTCCTGACCAGTTGTGTGAGAAGCCTGGACAGATCGCTCGGCCTCTCGCAGCCGCATCCTCGGCATTTTCGAAATGGACAAACCAGAGCGGTTCCCGGTCCGTGGTGTCACTGTGCGGGCTAAGCGCCTCCCGTGCGGTCGTTACTGGCCGGGCGTGACCCACTGGCGGCGAGGATGGGCCTGCAGTGAAGACGTCCGTTTAGCGAGGGAGCGTGCGTGACACTCCAGCCGGCCCCTGCGTTCGGGACGCGGGACCCGCGGGGGCGGGGCCGCGCCCGGACCAAGAGCCCACTGCGCTTGCGCAGGCCTCTCCCTCTTCCTGAGCGCGAGTATTTGGAGAGGTGGGCTGCCTCATCTGATGCTTCAAATTAAAGACAATCAATCAACTTTGTGTAAATCCAGGGTTGGCTGGGTCTTCAGAAATAATGTTAATTCTTTGTCCTCCACATGGGAAAGTAGAGGAAAGAAACTCTCACCCAACCCAGTACTGGTAAATTAGAGCTTAGAGTCTGGTGTCTCTTATCTGCTATTTAGTTTCCTAAAGCTTGGCTTTCAGTAACCGTGTATTGAAAATAATTTTCTCCAGATTTTTCACTTAAAGACAGAGGAAAAGGTGATTCTTGTGCAGTAGTTGTGGGCACCATTTACGGTAACAATTTCTTAGAAATGGGATTATTTCTGAATTGAGAAATTTTCTGTTGTATACAAGATGTGATCTCTAGTAGAACATTTTTTGAAGATCTGCATTTAGTGAATATTTGATGTTATCGTTGTAACCAATGTTGACTTGTCGCCTTTTTGTTATTTAGAACAAAGAAGACAGAAACTCAAGGAACATATGTTAAAAAGAAAAACGTTTTTTGCATACAAGGAGGAAAATCACATATCCAGGTGAGGTCAAATTTTCTGATTTCAGGTCTGTAAAATTAGAGCTGTCCAATAAAAATGTAATGGGAGCCACAATTGTACTGTAATTTAAAATTTTTTAGTAGCCACATTTTTTAAAGGTGAATTCTAATAACATTTAATCCAATATATCCCGTGTTATCATTCCAACATGTAATTCTTAAAAGTTATTAAGATATTTTGCATTCCTTTTTGGTAGTGAGTTTTCAAAGTCTGGTGTGTATTTTACACTTTCACAAGTCAGTTTGGACTAGCCACTTTTCAAGTGCTCAGTAGCCATACCTTCTTGGATAGCACAGCATTAGGTCATCGTTTCCTGTGTAAATTAATTCACACTCTATGATGAAACAATTTTAAAGCAAAGTGTTTGTATATATCAAAATACTGACTGTGGTTTATACAGTGCTACAAAGGTCGGTCTTAATTTAGCAAAGTTTTTACTGTGTATGTGTCAGAGACAGAGCATTCCCCCCAAATATTTGAAGCGCATTCATTATATTCTCAGTTCTCCATAGAAATATCTTGGCGTTATTTTGTTAAAATTTTAAAAATAGTACATGGTTGTGGCTAAAACAAAGACCCGTGAAAGTATATAAAGCGGAAAATCAAAAGGTCCCCTCCAGAGAGAACTGCTAGTAACATCCTTTAGGCTCTTTCTGTACAATCTAAGAGCCTTGGCTTTAGAGTGATTAGGACTGGAATCTGTAAGTCTGCCACTACAACTACGTAACCTCTGGAGAGTTACCTGGCCTCTTTGAGTCTGTTTACTTTATTAAAATGGGATAGTAATATGTGTTTCTTGGGGATTAATTGAGCTAGTAAATGCATTGTACTATGCCTGGTATATAGCGGGAGTGCAGTAAGTGATGGCTATTATTTCATGATCTCTCAGTGGCTTTCCACACAGACGATTGGTTCATGAGCTATTGTATTCTCCTGATTTCTCTAGTTTCTTCCAACAGTTATTGATATACTTTGTCTCTGTGAATGCTTCATACCCTTCCTCATAGTTGAGTGGTCTGGTTGTGTTTATATTTGGGAGGTAGAGATGACAGGACTTGGTGATGGAAGGGTATGAGATGTGAAAGAAAGCAAGGAGTTTAAGATGACTCTGAATGTTCCAGATTAAGAGATACCATTCAATCTAATACCTGACCCTTGTACCCGATTGTGAAAGGGGAAATGTTATAAAGGACATTATTATGTCAGTTTTCAGCTAGAATATAAATAGTAGATTAAGGGGTATATCAAGTTGAATTTATTAACTTGATAACCGTGTTACAGTTATGTAAGAGAAAAATCACCACTTGTAGGAAATGAACATTGAAGCATTTAGGGGTAAAGAGCAATTGTGTATATATCTTAACTCGAAAGGTTCAGTTAGAAAACATTGTATATACTCCACACATACACGTGTTCAGAAACAGTGCAAATTATAATACATATGGAATAAAAGGCTGTCACTAAACAAATCCGGGAAAACAGTATACGGATATTCTTTGAACTATTTATAATTTTGCAAGTTGATGTAAGTTTGGCATTAATTCCAAATTTTTAATAATCTTTTTAATTTTACATTAGTGTTACTTTACTTGAAATGTTTTACATTTACATGTAAATGGTTATACATTTTCTTTCACAAATTCCTCGTTTCTTCATTTAAGACAAAAAGATGATCCTAGATTTTTTATTTGAATAACTGAGTGGCTAGTGATACCATATATCGAGATGGGGAAGACTAAGGGAGGGATGGGGTAATCAGGAGCTCTGTTTTGGCCATGCTAAATCTGAGGCACCAACAAGACATCCAAGTGGAAAGGCCAAAGAGTTACACATCTGAAGGGCTGGCTTGAGATTGGGATCAGAGATATAAACATGGGAATTGCCAGTTGGTAGGTGATATTTATTTAAAACCTTGAGGGGGAATAAGATTACTAGAGAGTAAGCAAAGAGAATATTAACTCAAGACAGAGCATGACTCTCAACTACTAACTTAAATAAGGAATCTAACTGGGTCATGGGGTTTATAATACTCTTATACACAATGGGAAGAAAAGAAAATTCTGAAATTCTTCTGGCTTTACAAGAAATCTCACA
Source organism: Panthera uncia (assembly GCF_023721935.1). Lineage (NCBI taxonomy): Eukaryota > Metazoa > Chordata > Mammalia > Carnivora > Felidae > Panthera > Panthera uncia. Next base: position 18,397,603 of record NW_026057576.1, read on the forward strand.
AGTACTATATTCCTTTCAGAAAACAGATGTCAATTTAAATATTACTTGAGCAACAAATTGTTAAATAGACGGCCAATCAGAGTTGCAGCTTTTCAAAATTAAATCATTCTATTTTACAATCTCTAGCATGGGTACTTTAAGATTCCTATGTGTAGATAAGGCTTGTGAGGACAGTTTTATCATCACAAGGTAGAATAGCATTATATATATATATATATATTCAGATGTATTTTCATATAACTCCATACTGGACGGGTGAATAAGGTGGATTCTCCTTATCCTGATGTGTTGTTTTTTTTTTTAGCTAGCAGTTAAAAAGGCCAGCAATTTCAAGACCAAGCGCTAGAATTCTGTTAGCACAGACAGAAAAAGAGGAGTCCCTGAGAAGTATAAAACTAAAATAAAAAGGCAAAAGAAAAGTTTAAAATTTGAATGCAGCTTTGAGCCCCAGCGAGTTCAGGAAGAAGGGAGACAGACTTGAAAGAAGCGGACCACCGAGGTAGGAGGAAAGGAGGAGTTGGTGATCCGGCAGCAGAGTGAAGAGAGTGTTGAAAGAAAGAATGACTACCTGTCAGGTGCTGTTGAAAGGTGCAGTAAGGTGAAAACAGAATTGATCCCTGAGTTGTAGAAAGACAGAAGGAGATGACACTAGGAGCCTCCAGTAGAGTGGTGAGGACACATTCCCAACGGATATGGGCTGGAGAGAGAATGTAATACGACAACATGAGGACAGTGTGTTTAGATACATACTTTTGAGGAGTTTTGCTATAAAGCTGAAAGGGAATGTGGGGTTTAAGGCTTTTAAGATGAGATATAATATATAGTGTTTATATGCAGATGGGAATGATGTAGCAGAGGGGTAATTAATGATGCAGAAGAATGAATAAATAATAACAAGAACAAAGATCCTCAGTGCTCAAGCGAGAGAGCACAAATGGAGAGTTTGCCCATAGGTCAGCATGGTGTCAGTTTATCTGCCAAGGAAGGCGGAATATATGGGTACAGAGGCACATAGGCTGGCAGTCTTTGGTGGAGGAAAGAAGGGCTATTTCTTGTTAAGATTGCTTCTGATGTTCTCCATGAGATAACATCACAGTATACTGTAAGCCCAGAAGTAATTGAGGGTCTGATTAGTTAAGGTACCACATTGGGAGCACCTGACAGACTGACCGTGAGCATCGTCTCCCACCCCGCACCGGACTACAGGCCAGTGAATAACAAGAGGAGTATTTACCATCAGGCAGTGAATGCAGGGGTTTAAACTGGGGAGACATTGCCGTGTTCACTGATGCATCTTGACTCTTTGCCATCATTCAAAATGTGTAGTACAAATGGAGTATTACTTGGCAATCAAAAAGAATGAAATCTTGCCATTTGCAACTACTGGAGGGATGGATGGAACTGGAGGGTGTTATGCTAAGTGAAATTAGTCAGAGAAAGACAAATACATGACTTCACTCATATGAGGAATTTTAAGATACAAAACAGATGAACATAAGGGAAGGGAAGTAAAAATAATATAAAAACAGGGAGGGGGACAAAACATAAAAGACTTAAATATAGAGAACAGAGGGTTGCTGGAGGGGATGTGGGAGGGGGGGATGGGCTAAATGGGTAAGGGGCATTAAGGAATCTACTCCTGAAATCATTGTTGTACCTTATGCGAACTAACTTGGATGTAAATTAAATCATAAAATTTTTAAAAATGTGTAGTACAAGCTATGTCAAAGATCTGCCCCTTGTCCGAGCAGACTAAGCAAAAAGATGCGAGAGGCAACGTAACCCAGATTATCAACTATAGGGGTAACAAGTTTTGTTGATTCTAAAATGTACCCTTTTTTTACATTTTAGCATCTCTGAACTTGGGAACTGTCTTAGAATCAATGGGATGTCTAATTGATCCTCTTTTTTCTTTTCTTTACGGAATGCAAATTGTTATAATGACTTGCTAAGAGAATCTCATGGCCTGTACTAACCAGTCTGTATCTGTTAAAAGGAGTGTAGGTTAAATTCTTGAGGAAGCATTTGTTTTAGATACATAATCTAAATGCATTGCCATCTAGAAACTGAAGTCCATATTTATAATGAATTGGGCTGTGTGTGTATGGAAAATTTTGGATTTCTTTTGGGAGGGCTATTTTTTTTCTTTCCCTTTTTCTTCTTTTTAATCAAAGTATAATTGACATATTAGTTTTAGGTATACATCATAGTGATTTGACAGTTGAATACATTAAATGCTTACCATGGAAAGTGTAGTTACTTTCTGTCACCATAAAAAGTTACTATAATATTATTGGCTATATTTCCTATACTATACTTTTCTTTATTTACTTTATACTTATTTTCCCATATATATATATATATATATATATATATATATATATATATATATAAACTTATTTACCCTTTACCTATTTTCATCCATCTCCCACCACCCTCCTCTTAGGCAGTCTGTATTTGAGTCTGTTTCTATTTTTTGTTTGTTGTTTGTTTTTGTTTTGTATTTGTAGATTCCACATATAAGTGAAATCGTATGGTATTTGTCTTTCTCCAACTGCCTTATTTCACTTGGCAAAATACCCTCAAGGTCTATCCATTTTGTCACAAATGGCAAGATTTTCTTTTCTTTTCTTTTCTTTTTAAATATTTATTTATTTTTGAGAGAGAGAGACAGAGAGTGTGGGGGGGGAGGGGGCAGAGAGAGAGAGAAGGAGAGAGAGAGACACAGAATCTGAAGCAGGCTCCAGGCCCTGAACTGTCAGCACAGAGCCCGACGTGGGGCTCAAACTCACAAACTGCGAGATTATGACCTGAGCCGAACTTGGATGCTTAACTGACTGAGCCACCCAGGTACCCCAAGATTTTCTTTTTTATGGCTGAGTAATATTCCAGTGTATATATATGCCACATCTTCCTTGTCCATTCATTTATTGATGGACACTTAGGTTGCTTCTATCAGGGATATTGTGAATAATGCTGCAGTAAACCCCGGGGGTGCATGTATCTTTTTGAACTAGTGTTTTCATATACTCTTCAGGTAAATACCCAGAAGTAGAATTACTGGATCATCTGGTATTTCTATTTATGAATTTTTTGAGGAAACTTCATGCTGTTTTCCATTGGCTGCACCAATTTATATTTTCATTGCACAAGGTCTCCCTTTTTTCCACATCCTTTCCAACACTTGTTATCTTTTGTCTTTTTGTTAGTAGCCATTCTGACAGGTGTGAAGTAATATCTTGTTGTGGTTTTGATTTGCATTTCCCTGATGACGAGTGATGTTGAGCACCTTTTCACGGGTTTGTTGACCATCTGTATGTTTTTGGAAAAATGTCTTCTCGGGTCCTCTGTGCATTTTTTAATTGAGTTTTCTTCATGTTGAGCTGTAGGAGTTCTTTATAAATTTTGGAAATTAACCCCTGATTTATCAGATATATCCCATGTAAATAACTTCTCTCACTTAGTAGATTGCCTTTTTGTTTTGTTGATGGTTTGATACTGTGCAGAGGCTTTTAGTTTGATGAACTTTCCATTATTTTTACTTTTGTTTCCCTTGCCTGAGGGGACACAATACATCCCACAAAATATGGCTAAGGCCGGTGTCCAGGACTTTCCTACCTGTTTCCTTTTAGGAGCTTTATGGTTTCAGGTCTCACGTTTAGGTCTTTGATGCATTTTGAGTTCATCTTTGTGTATGGTATAAGAAAGTGGTCTAGTTTCATTCTTTTGCATGTGGCTGTCCAGTTTTCCCAGCACCATTTATTTGAAGAGGGGCTATTTTTAATTTTTTTTTTCAATGTAAATCTGTTACTAAGTACTGAAAACTAACCAAAGGAAGTGTTGCTTAATAAAGGTTTTGAGGATTTGTTTGAGTGACTAAGAAGAATGGTTTGGAATGAGGTTATCAAATGTGTTTACCTATTCTATATGGAGAGGGTGTTAAGACTTTTAAGAAAATATCTAAATTCTCCAGCCATTTTGTTTACACTATTAAGTCACCCTATAATAAAGAAAGAAGAGTTTTGCTTCATAAATAAATCTCGGCTCAGTTCTTGCCTTAATTTAAAATTACAAAGTCAGATGATTGTTAATACTCTCCCATTCCTCCTGCCAAAGACAAAACTCACTTGGTCTGTGGTTAAACTTTTTTTCCTTTTTTTTTTTTTTTTAAAGTACTAGAGACCAGAAAGTGATGACCTCTGAGGGCCAGGTCCATGAAGAGACAAAAGTTCTGAAATTTAAAACAAAAATGGTAAGATATGGACATAGCCCTCATAAACTGTCCCTTTTCCCCCTTTCCCTTTCCTAAACTCTTAAAGAGATGAGTTCTGAAATACCAATTTGTCATAAATCACTCTTCTAGGCTGGTAAAGAAAATGTCAGTAGACCTCCCGGGAGCAAAAATAATATAACAATGGAAAAAAATTGTATTCCTTTAAGGCCTTCTAATGAACTAACCAATTCAACTACAGCAATTGATACACCTAATTCTGAGGATAATAATCAAACTGGGCAGTTGGAACCAATTAAAGGTGACCCTCCAGGTCAACACATGACATTAAGCCAAGTGTTTCATCTTAAAAACAACAATAAAAAGAAACAAATAATGACAGAAAAACCAAAGCAAGATGCTAACATGTCCAAGAAGCTTGTGCTTGGATCTTACCGTGGCCAAATTGTTCAGTCTAAGATTAATTCATTTAGAAAGCCTCTACAAATCAGAGATGAGAGTTCTGCGGCAATAAAGAAACTTTCTACTACAGTCCCTAAAGCTACAGAGCCTCTGCGCACAAACAGCAGCAGTGTGACAGCGAAAAGCGATAGAGCCTCTAACGTGACGACTGCCACTAAACTTGTGAGCACTACAATTCAGAACAGACAGCTTCTGCGACCTCCTATTAGAAGTCACCGCGACAATGCTCAGGACGCTGTGAGACCAGGCATCGGTAGAAGCTCGGCCAATGTTACGATTCGGAAAGGGCCTCTCGAGAAAGAGTTAGTGCAATTAAACACAGTTTCATCTAGTGCCAAAACCGGTTCTCAGGATATAGAAAGAAAGAAGACACTAACAAGAAGCGTGAAGTCTGAAATCGTAGCCAGGCCTGTTTCGTCTTCTAACACCAAACTGATAGAAAAGTCGAAAAACGTTGACCCTCGCAGGCATACAATAGCAAAAGCAACTATTGATAGATCAGCTCAGCCCAAAGAAACAGCAGAAGAGAGAAAGTAAGTAAATGTAATTTTATTAGCTTAATTTTCAGCAGAGTAGCTCTTGTGGTTTGGCTTATCATCTCCTTGAATGTATTAGAATTTGTGTGCAAGTGTAGATTCTCTTCTGTCGTGTGCAAATTTAAGCAAATTTATGTTGTGGCACAGCATGACCTAAGTTCTTGTGCTTGAGTGTCTTTCATTAGGTCTGATGTAATCTAAGTTATAATGCTTAATACGATTGGGAAATATTTTATAACCTCTCCATTTAAAAATGCATTCTTAGGGTCTTTGAGCATATAATTAACATTGATATGTTCCATATTCCTCTTTCTTTGAACTTGTGAACTTATGTATGTGCCACTAGCATGGAGCTACTTCAAGACCTGAGCTATTTTTTAACTTCTCCTCTGAGAGAATTCTATCATCAATATCACGGTAATGCTTGTATCCTGCTTCTAACTGTAGAGCTCGTCTGAGTGAGTGGAAAGCTGGCAAAAGGAAAGTCCTGAAAAGGCCTCCTAGCTCAGGAGTTACCCAGCCTGAGCCTGAAGGGCAACACGAAAACCCAGTTGGGTCCTTTTGGACCACCATGGTAGAAGAAGACGAACAGAGATTATTTACCGAAAAAGTGAACAAGACATTTTCCGAATGCCTAAACCTGATTAGTGAGGTACACTCCTTATATTCGTATAGTAGTTTATAGTTTGTAAATTATCTTATAAATGTTATCTCACCAAATTACCTTGTCACTCTTTGACCATGTAATGTGTTAGTGGTGTTATGTAGATTTAATGTTAATTATGAGATTGTTTATCTTTAGCCTTTAATGGACTGCATTTTCATTGAGTTCATATAAATAGATCAAAGGGATAATTAGGTTTTTACTGGATTTTTTTTTTTTTTACTTATAAATATTATGTTTCTGTAAGATGTTAATATAAAATGGGCTGAGGGTGGATATTCACTCTGATACTTCTGTTTTTTCCATTCCTTCAGCATGTTTTCATATTATTTTTTCCACTCATTACATATTTTACCAAAGACTAGCTGCATAAATTAGTCATTATCTCACATGAAATTCAAGTTAGCTAAAATATTTCAAACAAAATTCCATTAATCTAAACCAACATCATCATGGTCTTGAACTTATTGTAGAGTTTCACTATTTGGACCAAAATCCTACAGAGTATAATAACTCTAGAATGTTTCCTTTATTTCCTGAATACTTTTTAATCTTGCTTTGGTTACCCACGGTGTCCAAGATCCACAGCAAGACTGAATCTATGAGTATGATTTCAAACCTTACTCTGGTCTTCAGGAGCATCTTTAGACTTTTTGTGATTCTGAGGACCAGTAAAAATTAGACTCGGAGTTTCTCTGGTTATATTCTTAATTCTGCTTAGCTAGGGTTTGTCATTGAAACTGTGGAGTTTTTCTGCCCTACTATCTGTGTCTAGCCCTTAAGTACATACACCATAACAGATTCATTTTAGCCTTAATATCAAGACCTGATAAAGACAATTTTTAAAACCAGAAGCTGTTCTCCCCCATAGACATTTCATAGATGCAAAAATTCCAACTCAAATATTGAATGGAATCCCACAATATGTAAAAGGATAAGGATAAGGAAAAGGATCAAGACCATGTAGAGTGTTGGTCATTTTTGACTTAATGTTTTTCTCAACTTATATTTCATTTTTTCCCTGCTTTGTATTCATGACTAATATGCTTCTTGTTAGCCATTCAGAATAAGTTTGGAGTAAGGAAGAGAACAGTGAATATTCTTATGAATAATATTCTATCAGTTTTTTCTCTCATTATCATTGATCTTGATTATAGATCAAGCTTACTTAATTGTTCATAGTTTGGAGGCTAAATGAGATCACTCATTTCACTTCTTGCTATTTTAGGGATGCCCAAAAGAAGAAATATTGGTCATACTTAATGACCTGATTAAAAATATTCCAGATGCCAAAAAGCTTGTTAAATATTGGATATGCCTTGCACGTATTGAACCACTCACAAGTCCTATTGAAAACATTATCACAATCTATGAGAAAGCCATTCTGGCAGGCGCTCAGGTAAGATTAAAACTTAATAATCTTTATTATTACAGTGTAAAAGATTCAGATTTATTTTGGAGCACATTACAAAATAACTTGATAAAAGTGTGGTTATATATGTAGTAGTAATGAATGTTTAAAGGCCACAATGATTGCATATTATAAAAGCTGTTTCTTAACCTTCTAAAACTTGCTTGTGAACTAGGGATAATCGGACTTAGAAGATGAATATAAGCTGAAATGTAAATTTCGTGAAAAATGCTGTGAGAAATATTTTAGTACAACATGTCATTTTACACATTTCCTAGTTAAGATATCTGGGATATTGAATTTTTAATATTAAAATGTATTTAACGAATATAAAGTAAGTAGAATTAACATCTAAATGTTAGCGGGTTCTGTGCTTTGTGAGAGAACCCTATTGCTTTAAGAGCGTTTCTTAATGTACTTATATTTTTATGCCCCGTGTTTGGTCCTGCCCACACATAGAAAATGGCAGTCACCTAGTTTCTCTGACACGTAACCACCATAGTGATTTGATACCATACCTTTCGCCTCTTTCTGGTCTATTGCTACAAAGGCCCTGGCTCTAGAATAAGTTGTATCTCCAGTTTTTTTATTTGACTGGGTTTTTGTTTTTATGGGCAAATATTTCTAAAATGCATTTCCCTTTGACCAAGTTTCTCAACATGCATTTTTAGAGATTATTTATAAAGAGGGTTTTAAAAAAAAATGTTTTTCTTCAGTCTTTCTTTAAGAAAGGTCTACTCACTTTATTCTCAGCAAAGCCAGCAGATACTATTTGACCTTTCACCTGAATCAAAAATCAAATATTCAGCAGATATTCTCTCAATGGCTATTATGTATAAAGCGCTTTGCTGACGGGAAATTGTATTTGACAGAATCCCACCTGGAAGGGAGTGTTAGGTTCCTACTGCGCTGAACCAGAAGGGGCGTTACTTAAAGTGGCTTAAGGCAGATTAGCTGGATGCATAACCAGGGCCAAAGGTTCACATAGAAAGCAGTGTGTAAAGAGGAAGATGTGACACTGGAGCAGAAAGTGGAAAAACAAGGATTAAAATTTGCAAAAGAAAAGTGAAAGCAGGATGAGTGAGTAGTTAAGGACTATGTGCTAGAACTAAGAATATGAGCCAGAACTTCCCTTTTGTATAATGTCTTGAATATGTTGCATTAGCAGTCAGGGCAGTTCAAAGGAACATAGTAAGTAAGTATGTTCTAGAATATAATGGACACTTAGTGAACTGTGGAATTTGAATGAGTGAAATGTTAGGCTGATCAACCTTGAGCTCTTCAGAGATGCATTTAATAGCCTGTGGAAAAAATATATAACCATGGACATAGGAGAAAAGGTGTAAATCTCATATTAAATTTACTGTATATTATTAGCTCTTTAATAGAGATTAGTGTTACTTGTTACTTGTCCATGAATTTTGTTTATATCCAGACAAGCAGTTTTAAGAAAAATTGTGGGGAAAAGTTTTAATCTGATAATTCTACCCTTTAAATTGGAAAAGAGTTGGGGCGCCTCAGTGGCTCAGTCAGTTAAGGGTCCGACTTCAGCTCAGGTTATGACCTCGCGGTCCGTAAGTTGGAGCCCTGTGTCACGCTCTGTGCTGACAGCTCAGAGCCTGGAGCCTGTTTCAGATTCTGTGTCTCCCTCTCTTTCTGCACCTCCCCCACTCTCACTCGGTCTCTCTCTCTGAAAAATAAACATTAAAAAAATTTTTTTTTAATTTTTTTTTTTTTTAATTTTTTAAAGTTTATTTTTGACAGAGACAGAGTATGAGCATGAGCTGAGGAGGGGCAGAGAGAGAGAGAGGGAGACACAGAATCCAAAGCAGGCTCCAGGCTCTGAGCTGTCAGCACAGAGCCCAACATGAGGCCTGAACCTACGAACTGTGAGACCATGATCTGGGCCGAAGTCAGACGCTTAACTGACTGAGCCACCCAGGCGCCCCCCCCCCCCCCAAAATTTTTTTTTTAAATGGCAGAGTCATTTTTAAAAATTTGAGTGGCCAAAATAAGTATTTTAAGAAAAGAGACATGGTCTAAGAACTACTGCTTTGTTTTATTAATTGAAGTATGAAATGTAATCACTGTTTAAAATATTTTTGACTTGGACAACCTCGTTAATGTCTGAGAATATAAAACTTTTATTTCCTCACTAAAACAATTAAGCCTATTGAAGAGATGCGACATACCATTGCAGATATTCTGACAATGAAGAGTCAAGAAAAAGTTAAATATGGTAAGTTTTTTATTTTCTTCAAGTGAATTGTGATTTTATTAAAATTCATTGAATTATTTTTCTTTTATCTTTTTAAACTTGTTAAATTTGTCGGTTGTTTCTCTCCTCTTTTTTTTTTATTTAAAAAAATTTTTTCTTTTAATGTTTATTTTTGAGACAGAGTATGAACGGGGGAGGGTCAGAGAGAGGGAGACACAGAATCTGAAACAGGCTCCAGGCTCTGAGGTATCAGCACAGAGCCCGACGCGGGGCTCGAACTCACGGACCGCGAGATCATGACCTGAGCCGAAGTCGGCCGCTTAACCGACTGAGCCACCCAGGCGCCCTGCTCTCCTCTTACATCTATTGGCATACCTCCCTCCAAGATTCAGTGGCTTTATGTAGTGTAAAGAATTTTTAATTAGGAGATCTGGTTCAAAACTCAAATTTGTCATTGAGTGTCTATGAAAGTTACCTTACCTCTCTAGGCCTCAGTTTCCTGTGTTAAAAGTGAGGCAATTTGATTAGATCATCTCTAAAATTTTACTTGTGAAATTCTGTCATCTGTTCTGTGCTCTAGAGAAGCTGTTCAAGAATTCTCTTTGCTAGGGATAGGAGATAGAAGTAAGAGATTCATTAGCTGTCAGGTTTATGAAATGTAAACATTTTCTAGATTCAGATGTATCATATAACTGAAACACCTCTTAGTAAAAATCTCTAATAATTTCCTACTAGTCAAATCTAGAGGTCGTCTCGGCTTGATGGATTTACCAGGACGTCTCTCTCCAGTGTTTCACATCTAGCATGTTTTATTTTGGACTCATTGTCGTCCCTCATTGCTTCCCCATACCATCATCTCTTCCTCCCAAAAAAGAAAATCCTCTGTGGTTAAAGAGGCCTACGCAAGAAATTTTGGAAGAGATGCCCCCACTATACCTGCACACTCATTCAGACACGCACATGCATCCATTTGTTAAGTCCTAACTTAGAAATAACTCTTAAATCGAGCCCTTCCTCCTCACTGCCTACCTCTCTGCCACCTTGCTTAAGACAACCATAGCTTTGTCTTCTTATCATCACAGATCATTCCTTTTCATTCCTTGCCATTCTAAACCATCTGTTTTAGTGATCAAACCTTATTGTATCTCTGTCGCTCCAGTAGAGATTTTTTTTTACCAAACTTCTAGCATGTAAAGGTCATTACGGTCCAGCCCTTCATACCTATCTGAACTCATCACCTCTTCCCCACATTCCCACCTTGCTTCTTACCGTGTATTCTAAGCACTCTGGCCCTTTAATGTTGTCTTAATAGGTCATTTTCTTCTAAGCTTCATACCCAGATTGTCTTCCTAGGTCTTGTCTAGTACTCTTTTCTCAAGCCCCAGCCTAAGTGTCACTTGAAAGCTTTCCATAGCCATCTCGCTGTCTCTCACACAAAGGTAGTTATTCCGTTTCATGGGTTCCTATGACCCCTTATTCTTACCTCAGTTATATGGCATTTTTCTCATTTTATAATTATTTTCAACTTCTTAAAGGACAGGAATGGTTTCATTCTTATGTTTGTATCTACAACCCCTGACCCACAGGCGACAGTAAATATTTGTCAATAGTTCTCAGCAGTGTTAGTTAGTTAGTTAGTTTAGTTCTCAGCAGTGTTAGTTAGTTTAGTTTAGTTAGTTTGTCAATAGTTCTCAGCAGTGTTAGTTAGAAATGGTTAGGAGATGGCAGTTTGTTTCGTTGATTTTGAAAATCTGACCAACTATGAATAACTTTAATGCCTTCTGATTTTGCTCTTTCAATTTGGCCCAAAGCTTAATCTATAAATGTATTTCTATAGGGGAAAATATTGAGGAGGCTTGTGCAACCAAGGAATACATCCATGAAGTCAGCACTGAAGACAGAGGGGTTAATCTAGAGTCAGGAAAACCAGAAATGGAAAAGAAAACTAGAAATGTGGTATTTCAAGATGATGAAAAAGAGCAAGATGACAAAACAAAAGATTCAACCAATGATGTTAAGACCCCCAGTACAGAAACCAGGGGGAGTTGCTTAATTAAATATAATGTGTCTACTACACCATACCTACAAAGGTAAGCTTTCAAAATGTACTGTGCTGTGATTTGTTTTTATGTTTAGGAATAATAAATATGGTATCTAAAAATATTTCATTTTCGATTAGAACTATCATTTATTAATAGGTAAAGGTTTCAAGCAAATCAATACCATTGGGACATTTCACCCTTTAAATACTGGATTTGCTTTGCTTTTCCCTAAGTATTGCCATTTTGTGAAAGAAAACTTTGATATTTTACTTTAATGTCTGTAAGCTATTGATAATAGTAGGTTTTGGAATTGAGCAAATAGCCAATTGTACAGATATTCAAGAATCTGCTGTATATGTGCTGTGACAACAAATACAGAAAGGAATAAGTTCCTAACTACAAGGAGCTTTGGTAACTTCTTTTCTGTAAGACAGCCAATCACACGGTTGTCACATACAAGTTATAGTAAGATAAATGGCATAAAAGAACAAGTAAAAATGTTAATGTTTTTTAACTCTGGGAATAATTTTTGTCTTTTTAGTGTAAAAAAGAAGATACAGTTTGACAATACAGATTCTACATTTAAAGAGCTAAAGTTTCTAACACCAGTGAGACGTTCTCGACGTATTCAAGAGAAGACTTCTAAATTGCCAGATATGTTAAAAGACCATTATCCTTGTGTGTCTTCATTGGAACAATTAACAGAGTTGGGGGGTGAAACCGATGCTTTCGTATGCCGTCCCAATTCAGCACTATGCCCGATGTTCTCAGAGCCTGGAACAGCAGAAGAGAAATAAAGTGATGATGAGAAATGGGGTTTTTATTGTTCCTGGGGTATTTTGTTTGCTTGTTGTGGCTTTGTGTGTCTCTTAGGAGTGGGCCAAGTACCTAAGTATTCATGGCAGTAAGCTCTCTTACTGATGTTCAATACCTTATAGCAGGTATTGCCTTCTGGGCAGTAGAGAGCTAATCCTACCTTTTTGATCTTAGCAGAGGGAGTTTCTAAGATGGTAAATTTGTCAAGTGGTTTACTTTATTCCTTGGCTATAAACAGGTTTCATCATAATGTTGACTTGTTCACTTTTAATCGTCTTCAGTTAGAGATAAATTTTTAGTCATTAAATATAAGTACAGTAATGCTGCATCATCAGAAAAGGTGTTCTAGATAAAATTGATATATTTGCATAGGCTTGTTCTTGAAATGTATAATATACATGCCAGCCTTTAAACAGAATGCTGACTTTTCATTGCCTTTCCTTGATTCTATAGATCAGTCGAAAAGTCGGTAATTGTAATGTGTAGAGTGACTCCATTCGAATGTGAAGACATGGAAGATTTAGCTTGCTTTTCCACCCAGTTGTTGTTACCCAGACTGCTGTGGTCTGTTGTGCTTTGGCTCTTCACTATCGCTTTCCATCAGTGCTAGTGAGTCTGTGGTCTCTGTGGGCTTCTTTCTTTTTTATTGTAGCTGAGGTCACCAGGAAGGGTAATTAACTGAATACCCCATGTCTAAGAGCAGATACTTTGTACTAAGAAAGAAAAGGTGTCGAACTCAGTGGGTATTTGAAACTTTCAATCTGAGTTTCTTTCTTTAGTTCCTTTTGTAACTTGACTATCTAAAATGCTACAATTTTAAATTTTATCATTTCACTTGATATAGTTGGAATTAGAGCAGGAATATATAATGTTATTCTAATGTAGGTAGAATTTCTAAAATAACTAATAGTTTCTTATAAAAACTTTCCTGTTAAGTCATGTCCCTTGAAACGTGATAGTTATATGCGATAAACAGTTTCTTCTCCCCACACATAAATATCACCAATAAAATTGTTTTGTAAGTCTCTGAACTAATTCTTAAATACATCGCCTACCAATTCTACAGCTTCAAAGATATGTTAGTTTTAAAGCTGTGTGTAATATAAATGTGCTTAAGAATCACATAGTCTTATGTTCACTCATTCCATTTGTATAATAGCACCTATCTTTGTTCTATAATAGTTTTGTGTCCTAGAGAGGATTTTTAGTCTTTTATAAACTGTGTACCTAATATTTATAAATAAATATATCTGTATTTCGATGTTTCAGTGACATTTATTTCAACAAATATGAAATGCAGTTTAACCACAGTGAATGAATTTAAATTTTGCTTTTGAAATACATTATAGTGAGATCTGACTTGGAGTTTTTAATACTTAAATATGTGTTTAATGGTGTATTTCTTTTTGAAAAATTATCAGTCTATCTAAAGGTTTACCTTAATTTTTACCATACTTTTTTTCATACTTTGTATGAATGGTGCAAAATATGCCATTTTGAAATAAACTTCAAGCTGGCCTGTACTCCTAGCTTTATAATAAGCATACCATATGGTTCATTTAGCCATATAACATAGCTTCAGATATCTCAGTGATAGGGAGCTTGAGATAAGTTGTTCTATGTTTGGACAAGTTTCATAGAGTGCTTTTTCCCCTCCCTTTCCTCCCTTAACTGCAGGAAAATCTGTCTCTTTAAATAGTCCTGGTGCTAACCTTTCCAGACGTAGGTAATTGCTCCTTTTCAGGTGCTCAAGGACGGTTATCATGGCTGATCTCAGTTTGTTCCAAGATAAATATCTCCAAGCATATGATATATGGTGCATAAACTTTAAAGTCCAATGGATCTACATTCAAAATCTCAGCTCCTACCTTCCCCTAAAAGTTATGTGATCATGGAGAAGTTTACCTAGTTGAATCTCATCTTTCTAAGGGGTAAAGTGGAGATCATTCCCTTTGTCATTTTTGTGCTATGTATTATCTGGCTGTCCCCCTGGTTGATTAACCAGAATGGGTACCTGACCCAATCTGGACTGTCAGGTTCCTTTCCATAGGTATTTGGAATCAGGACTGAGAGTCAGTCTTTTCTATGTAGTTATACCTGAAATATGTAAATATGAGGCACTGAGTGACCAAATGAAGTTTGGGGAGCAAAGGTCACCAGTAAACAGAATGATTGAAGTAACTACAAAGCAGACAGAGACTCCTTTTTTTTTTTTTTTTTTTTTTTTTAATTTGTTTATTTTGAGAGAGACAGGGTGCACACAGGGGAGGGGCAGAAAGAGGGAGACAAAGAATCCGAAGCAGGCCCCAGGCTCTGAGATGTCAGTGAAGAGCCTGATGCGGGACCCAAACTGAACCCAGGAACCGTGAGATCACGATCTGAGCGGAAGCCAGACGCTTAACCAACTGAGCCACCCAGGTGCCCCACACCACCCTTCTTAAATGTTGCTAGTATTAGTAACCTTCCAAATTTTTTCTGTGTATTTAACATATACACAGACTTGTACACCTATAGACACATGTGTATGTGTGGATTTTGTAGGTTTTGTTTTGCTTTGTTCACAAACGGTACCATACTTCATATATGGTTTTACAACTTGCTTTTTCTCTAATTTACTAAGTCATAAGGAATTTTTCATTGACCTAGATCAATGTAACATTAAGACTACATGGGAACTTTGTAACTCAGCTTTTGACACTGTTTATGGCTGCAAGCAACATCTAACACTGAAAGGATCATGGTTAAGAATCAGACTTGAGGGGCACCCGGGTGGCTCAGTTGATTAAACGTCTGACTCTTGATTTCAGCTCCCGTCATGATCTCACAGTTCGTGAGTTTGAGCCCCGCATCAGGCTCTGTGCTGACAGTGCAGAGCCTGTTTGGAATTCTCTCTCTCTTTCACTGTCTCTCTCTCTCTGTCCCTCCCTGCTTGCGTGTGTGTATGTATGCTCTCTCTCCAAATAAATAAACTTTAAAGAGAAAAGAGTCAGACTTGAGTCATACCATACCGCTGGGGTTCTAATTCCAGTTTTACCACTTACTAGCTATGGGACCTGAGACAAAAAACCTCTCTGTGCTCCAGAGATAATAATTGTAACTTTAGGGGTGTTTTGGAGATTAAAATGAGTTGATAGCTGACACTTACCGTTATCTAGTCCTATTCTAAACACTTTACATGTATTGATTCACTTAAAACAATGCCTAGTACCTTGTATATGTTACCTATAGCAACATTTTATTTCCAATCACTACCCAGTTCAGAAGCTCCCCTGCCTGGGAGCCATAGTTTGGCAACAGCTATAGAGAAAAGGGGTCAGATCTGTTCTATTTCCTCTTCCCCATGCTCACTAGTCTCTGCTTGCTGCTTGTTACAGATTGAATTATATCACACCAAAAAAGTTATGTTGGAGTTTTAGCCCCCAGGACTTCAGAATGTGACCTTATTTGGAAATAGGGTCATTGCAGATGTAATTAATATGAGATAAGACTGGACTAGGGTTGGCTCCTAGTCTAATATGACTGGGAAGGTGATGTGAAGACACAGGGAAGAGACAGCATTTTACAAGCCAGAGAGGCCCAGAACAGGTCCCTCTCTGAGTCCTCAGCAAGAATCCTGCTGACACCTTTATTTTGGACACATAGGCTCCAGAACTGTAACAGGATACACTTTTGTGGTTTAAGCCACTCAGTTTGTGACACTTTGTTTTTGTTAGGGCAGCCCTAGAAAACTAATACATTCATGGAACAAGATAAAAGAGTCCCTTTCATGACTATTGACACAGGGCAAGAAAGAAAAGAGTTGGGCGGTTTTATGACTTTTGCCCCAGCGCTGTCAGGAATATAAAGTGGTTGAGGTCTGTGCCTGCGGCTTGAACAGCATGAGCATTAATTAGTTCATGGAAACTAGTAGCATTCTGGGCATAGACATGTATAGTAGTTTTGTTTTTGTTTCTTTAATTGAAACCAACCAATGCAGATGTTGCAAATGTTGACCATTCAGAAAGAACATTATACTCCAGAGACCCTGCTCTTATCTCTACATTATAGAATGATAGCATATTAACGCTGCCATATTATGGTGAACACGTTCGGCACAGACAAGTACAGACAGAAGTTGTTCTAATATGTATATATTCTAATACAGTGAAACCTTTGTTTGCAAGCATAATTCGTTCCAGAAACATGCTTGTAATCCAAAGCACTTGTATATCAAAATGAATTTCCCATAAGAAATCATGGAAACTCAGATGGTTCGTTCCACAACCCAAAAATATTCATGTAAAAATGATAATACTGGGGGACCTGGGTGGCTCAGTTGGTTAACCATCTGACTTTGGCTCAGGTCATGATCTCGCCGTTCATGAGTTCAAGCCCCACTTTGGGCTCTGTGCTGACAGCTCAGAGCCTGGAGCCTAATTCAGAGTCTGTGTCATCCTCTTTCTCTCTGCTCCTCCCCCGCTCACTCTCTGTTTCTCTCCCAAAAAAATAAAAAAAATTAAAAAAATTTTTAATGATAACAAGATTGTAATATAATACAAAATAATAAAGAAAATACAAAATATAAAGAAAAATTAACTGCACCTACCTTTGAAAACCTTCATGGCTGATGTGGGGAGACAACAAGAGAGGAGGGTTATTGTGTAGGACGATTTTCAATATCACTAACAGAATCACGGCTGTCTCTTGGCTCAATGGAATCTTTTTCTTTTTGTGCAGCTTTAACAAGGAACCCATCCAATGACCTAGAATGAAGCAAAGTGTTCCTAAGCTTACTCTTGTATGGAAAAGCAAAGGACTGTCCATTGGTGCTTTGAAGTGACAAAAAATACACCAGTGCCAGTTGTGGGCACCTTCCAATATTCTGAAAAATCACTGATTTCTGCCAAACACAATGGCCTGAGACCCAGCATCGGAGCATGGGAGACATCATCCACAATCCCAGAGAGAGAGAGAGAGAGAGAGAGAGAGAAGAATCTTTGGCTCAGTTGTGATCATGTGACTTTCAGCATCATGTACTACTCGTATTACAAGACTTAGCTCCTTTATCAAGTTAAAATTTATTAGAAATGTTTGCTCGTCTTGCAGAACACTCACAGAACAAGTTACTCGCAGTCCAAGGTTTTACCGTATACCCATTTTGATTTTCACACTACTCCTATGAGGCAGGTCCTATACTCATACACAGAGAGGTTTAATGACTTGCTGTATGAGTTTTCTAGACTTGCCCTTATAACAAATCACCACACAGTGGCTTAAAACAACACAAATGTATTCTCTTCTGCAAGTCAGAAGTCTGGATTAGATCTCACTGCACTAAAAACAAAGTATAGACAGGATTGTGTTTCTTCTGGAAGTTCAAGGGGGCAATTTGTTTCCTGGCCTTTTCCAGCTTCTTGAGTCCTCCTGCATCCCTTGGCTGATGGCCCCGACCTCCATCTTCAGATCTCTCTGACCACTACTCTGCCCCTGTCTTCCACTTGCAGGGGCCCTTGTGATCACCCTGGGCCTGCCTGGAGAATCCAGTCATCTCCATATTTTAGAGTTAGTTGGTTAGCAACCTTAATTCCACCTGCAATCTTAACTGCCTTTACCATGGAACCTAACATCCACAACTTCCATGGAGAAGGATATGGACATGGGGGTTGGGGGGACTGTTTCCCTCTCCACACTTGCCCAATGTCACTCAGCTAGTAAGGGGAATGCTGGGCCCAAGAAACTGGTCTACATGAGCCGTTCGCTTAAATTGGAGGCAAAACTCACGTTGCTGGAAGATTCTTTCCCCTCAATGTTACTGGCATTGTTCTAGAGCAACGTGGATCAACAATTTTTAAAACGCGCCCTTAGTAGGCCCGGCTACTCCGATAACAGCGCCTCCCGCTCAACCCGGGGACCTTCCTTCACCGGCAACCCGAGAGACGACCTGCTGGGCCCGCCCAGCGGAAACGCGCGGACGCAGAAGCCGGCTCGGGTCGCCGGGGAAGCTGGTAAGCGGTGCCGCCGCCGGGCACGGAGACTCTGGAAGAATGAGCGCGACCGCAGTGGCGGCCTGGGGCCCCTGGAGTGGGCGATGCCCTCGCGCGGCGGGGGCGAGCGGGAGACCGGCTCTCGGCGCTCGAGGATCCACACCCCAGCTCCGCCCCGGGCCTGGGCCGCTCGCCCGCAGGTCCCCTCCCCCCTCTCCCTCGCAGCCTCGGGTCCTTTGGGCGCCCGGCGCCGCGCAGGTGCACCGCAGGTGCAGGTGGAGGACTGCGAGGTGGCGCGGCTTCTCCCGGAGGAAGGATTTGGGCGCGGCTGGCCTCCCGCACGCGACACCTTCTAAACTTGAATGCCAAGGTTTTGCACCCGTGCTCCCATTTCTGGCCATTTGCAAATCACTTTTACTAGTTTTTGATTGGGAGAGGCATGCAAAGGGACTTTGTGACGCTCAGAGTATACACAGGTCTTTTACCGAAATATGGGTGTTAATATTGAGTAATGGGCAAATATGGGCAGAAAGGACCAAATAAATGCTGGTTTTCAGTTAAGAAAAATCAATGATTGCCCTTCCTCATCGGTTACTGTCCATTACATAAAATAAAGACCCTGAAGAATAAAAGAATAGGAACATGGGAAAACTTGGCCCCCTTGTTAAATCGGGTAGTACCAAGAGTCAACTAGAATAGTGGCAAAGAACTTTTCTTTCAGATCCCTGAATATACTGAAAACCTGAATGTTCCTGAAAAGAATTGGTTTTGAACACAATGCATCTAAGTTAGTCAATATGCAGAAATTTCTAGAGTTTCCTGGCCCTTCTATGACACGCATGAATATAAATGGCATTTTACAGGTCCCTGTACTATGTAGGTTTTGGTTTGTGAGTTTTGCTTTACCTACGGAGCTGTCCGTGCCTCATAATTCTTTGTGATGTGATTTTATTTTATTTTATTTATTTATTTATTTATTTTTTTGTGGTGTGATTTTAAAACAAAAACAAAACTACAAGTAAGCTTTCTAAAAGCTAAGGTAATTCATTCTAGTGAGTTTTTTTTTCCTACAGTGAAAAAAATCGCATCATCTTTCTAAAATTGTAATAATAATAATAGCTGCCATTTATCCAGGGTCTCCTCTGTACCAGGCAGAGTGTTAGGAACTTTATATTCATTCTCTTTTACCTGTGATCCATCCAGCTAACTGCTTCATCCTAGAAATACAGAAAGGGACACTGAAGTTCAAAGGCTCTACGTATCTCTTCTTCTTCTTTTTTTAATGTTTCTTTAATTTTGAGAGAGAGAGAGAGATGGAGCGAGCAAGGGAGGGGCAGAGAGAGGGGGGGGGCATAGAGGGAGGGAAACACAGAATCCGACACAGGCTGACAGCTCAACACAGAGCCCCACTCAGGGCTCGAACTCACCAGCCGAGAGATCATGACCTAAATCAGAGGCTTGGGGCGCCTGGGTGGCGCAGTCGGTTAAGCGTCCGACTTCAGCCAGGTCACGATCTCATGGTCCGTGAGTTCGAGCCCCGCGTCAGGCTCTGGGCTGATGGCTCAGAGCCTGGAGCTTGTTTCCGATTCTGTGTCTCCCTCTCTAGACTCTGTCCCTCCCCCGTTCATGCTCTGTCTCTCTCTGTCCCAAAAATCAATAAACGTTGAAAAAAAAAAATTTTAAAACAGAGGCTTAACTGACTGAGCCACCCAGCTGCCCCAGTATTTATCTTTCTTAATCCCAGGCATCTCCAACTCAACGTGTCTTAAAATGAACATGTCTCCCTTCACCATGCCTTTCCCCGCCCCTGCCACACTCTCACTGCCAGAAACACACACACACACGTACACACACTACCACCACCACCATTGTGGTTTTCCTTTCTTTCGGGGAATGATGTCATTCACCCAGTTTATACCAGAAACCTGGGAGTCTACCTTGTCCCCTTCTCCCAGCTTGTTCCCCATAAATGTATTGCTAAAACCCTTGCCAATTCTTTCTACATATTTCCTTCTTGTTTCTTCATCGCCATTGCCACCACCCTCTTCTACTCCATCATCATTTTTTTGCCTTTTTTATTGTTGGAGTCCCACTCCAGCCCTCAGGCGCCCTCCCCTCTGCGATCCATTCGCTCTGCAGCCAGAGTGAGTGAGTTTTCTAATATGCTCTCTTGATTAAAATCCTTCAGAGACAGCACATTAATTACCCCAAAGAGAAAATCCAGCCACCTGAGCTTGACGTACAGTAGCTTTCATACAAGGCCCTGTCTGCCTCACCAGCCTGTTACAGTTTTTTCACTTCCTTGAACTGAACAGTCTCTTTTGCTCTTAAAATATGCCAGCCCCTCTGCCTACATCACTCTTCTCTCTTTCCCTGGCCAACTTCCATTCATCCTTCAGACTTCAGTTAAATACCATTTTCCTAACTCCTCTGGATATTTCTGCCGTGTGCCAGCGTAACTCTGTGAGACTCACCACCCTGCATTTGTTGAGGTCGGAGGTCTCTGCTTTGGGGCACGTGCGATGGCAGGGACCATGCGAGATCAAAGTGCAGTGTTGTCAAACTGCATCTAGCACTGAAGTATACAAACCACGCTTGACCCTTGAACAACACGAGTTTGAACTGCTCAAGTTCACTTATGCATGGATGTTTTGATAAATGCAGTACAGTTCTGTAAATATATCTTTAAGGTTTATTTATTTATTTATTTAGAGAGAGCAAGCATGATTGAAGGAGGAACAGAGAGAGAGGGAGAGAGAGAATCCCAAGCATGCTGTCGGTGTGGAGCCCAGTGTGGGGCTCCATGCAGGGCTCGAACTCAGGAACTGTGAGATCATGACTGGAACCGAAATCAAGTTGCTTAGCTGCCTGAGCCACCCAGGTGCCCCTGTAAATGGGGTTTTTATTCGGGATTATAAAAGCTGGCGTGAGTGTTCAGGGTCTACCTGTTTAACGGTAGACAAGGAATAAATTGCTGTCGTCCTATTAGGGTGATTAGAGCTACTTTGAATTGATTCTGCCTTTTGAAAATACATTTGTCAACATTTCTGTTTTTGAATACAGGTTGGGAGAGGCTGTGGTGACTGTGCGAGTGGAGGAGGGCTGTGGGGTGCCCAGCATGGATGGCTACTTGGTCCTAAGAGTAATTGGAGAGGGCTCCTTCGGCAGAGCCCTTTTGGTTCAGCAAGAGAACAGTAATCAGACGTTTGCCATGAAGGAAATAAGGCTTCCCAAGGTACCTCCTGAAGCAATTAGCTCATGTCGAAAGTGTACATGCAATTTGGCCAGGGAAATAAGTTCTTGAGATTTAACATGGAATTGCTTTTGTGAGCAAAAGATGTAATGAGTTTATTCATTAGCTTTACAAGGTCTTGATATATCTATATATCATATATATATGTACATATACCTATATATACATATATATATGTACATATACCTATACCTATGTACATATATGTACATATACCTATATGTACCTATATGTACATATATATATGTACATATACGTATATGTACATATATATGTACATATATATGTACATGTATATGTACATATATATATATTTTTTTAAGTTGCATTTACTTAATACAACTTATTAAATGTCTACACCCAATGCGGGGCTCAAACTCATGACCCCAAGATCAAGCGTCAGATGCTCTTTTGACTGAGCCAGCATGTCTTGATATATTTTATATGAATTTTTGGATATTGTAATTAACGATAAGGGAGAAAAATAGTCCAGGAGGCAATTGCTGTTGCTTTTGTCTCAAGGAGTAATTTGTAATAATTTCCAATTTTGCGTACCTAAGAGGGTAAGAATCTTTGCCAACAGCAGCTCAGGTGTCATATTAATGAAAATGGAGCATAAAAATGCCATGAAGAGCAAAAACCTAAAGTGCCAACCTTCGGTCTCAGGGAACGTATTCTGTGGCTCAGTTTTGGGTTTTATTTCCTTGTAAGATGAGGAAGGTGCTGACTTATCAGTGTTTATCATAGTTGTCATAGAAACAATGTGTCATAGAAAAGAATGTGCCATGGAGGCAGCTTGATAATGTCTTGATCAAGTTTTTAAAAATACATTTTAATAAAATTCTCAGAATTGTATTTCCCCACTGCATTCTTGACCTCGTTTAGTGATTCTCAGGTGGGCTTCAGAGTCATCTGGAGGTGAAAACACAGATGGCTGCCCCCCCCTTCTGGTTGAGTAGGTCCAGGCGGGCCTGTGAATTTGCATTTTTAAGGAGTTCCCAGATGGTGGCGGTGCTGCTCTGAGAACCCTTATGCTAGTATGTAGTCAATGACAGTTTCTTAATTGAAAGATAAGTCATTCAGGATTTTGTCCTCGGAGAATAAGTGAGGGGACAAACAGCTTTGGAAGCTTCTTTTGTAAATCATCTCCTTCCATCCTTACCACAGTAACGCATCAGTCTCCTTTTTCATCTGGGCCAGTGGTCTGGAAAACCAAATGCAGACAGTAAAACATGACAGCCCCAGGTTTTCTTTAAGGATAACTATTGTTAATGGCATCTTGGCTCCCCCAAAAATTTATGCTCAGGCTCATGTTAAAAAAAATGTTTTAGGGGCACCTGGGTGGTTCAGTCAGTTGAGCGTCCGACTTTGGCTCAGGTCATGATCTCACAGTTTGTGGGTTCGAGCCCCACGTTGGGCTCTGTGCTGCCAGCTTAGAGCCTGGAGCCTGCTTCGGATTCTGTGTCTCCCTCTCTCTCTGCCCCTCCCCCACATGTCTCTCATGTTTTTATTTATTTTTGACAGAGAGAGAGAGACAGAGCAAGGGCAAGTGGGGGAGGGGCAGAGAGAGAGGGAGACACAGAATCCGAAGCAGGCCCCAGGCTCTGTGCCGTCAGCATAGAGCCCTAGGAGGACTTGAACCCATCAACTGTGAGGTCATGACTTGAGCAGAAGTCAGACCCTTAACCGACAGAGCCACCCAAGCACCCCTCTTAGACTGTATTAAAACTGGTTTATATTCTATGTTTGTAAGGATATAAGGGGTCAGCTTAAGCATAATACAGCCATAATTAAAAAATCACCACATTTTCTCTTAAGAGTTTGATAAACATAAGTTGGGTCAAAGTGCAGTGCTTTAAAACTGCATCTAGCATTGAAGTATACAAAGCACACCTGACCCTTGAACAACACAGGTTTGAACTGCATGGGTCCACTTATATGAGTATTTTTTTGATAAACGCAGTATAGTAGTATAAATGTATTTTTTCTCCCTTGTGATTTTCTTAATAACGTTTTCTTTTCTTTAGCTTACTTTATTGTAAGAATACAGTATATAATACATAAAACATACAACATGTGTGATAACTGACTGTGCATGTTATTGGCAAGGCTATTAGTAGCTACATTTTTGGGGAGTCACATATCACATGTGGATTTTCAATTGCACGGGGGCCATTGCCCCTGACCCCCGTGTGGTTCAGAGGTCAACTGTATACTGTATTGTTGTAAAGCTATCTATTTTAAAATGAAGTATTACATTTATGCTGTTTAAAATCTTTTTCTAGTCTTTCTCTGGTACACGGAATTCTAGGAAGGAGGCTGTTCTGTTAGCCAAAATGAAACACCCCAATATTGTTGCCTTTAAAGAATCATTTGAAGGTAAATATGAATTCCCCCAAATACATGCAATGTAGAATTTGATTTGTGGCCACCAGGCTTTCCTAAAGAGTCTTCTTTTTGTTTTAGCTGAGGGACACCTGTATATTGTGATGGAGTATTGTGACGGAGGGGACCTCATGCAAAAGATTAAGCGTCAGAAAGGAAAGTTGTTTCCTGAAGATATGGTAAGAGACTGACTTATATAGTTTCTCTTAAGGTTTGGAAGCAAACTTTCCTTGTAAAATTTGTAGAAGTTCAAATAAAGGCATTGTACCTGTGATTACCTGATACACTTGTTAGATTCACACTTGTTAGAAACAACTCATTTCCATTATCAGTGCTACAGCTTTGTGTTCAAGATCTGGCTGCCTGAGATATCTTTAGGAAGTTAAATAGATATGTTGATAAAATATCAACATTAAAGATTTTTTTTTTTAATTTTAAAGAGGGAGAGTGCAAGCGAGGGAGGGGCAGAGAAAGAGAGAGAGAATCCTTGGCAGGCTCCACACTCATCACAGAGGCCAACACAGGGCTTGAAGCCACAACCGAAATCAAGACCTGAGCTGAAATCAAGAGTTGGGTGCTCAACAGACTGAGCTCCCCAGGCACCCCTGTTTATAAAATATCAAGGAATAAAACTTACGTGTTTAGAAGAATTTCAAAATTGTCTGATTCATATATTTCCCTATATATTTAAAATTCACAAGTGTGTTGTATTGAAATTTCAGAAGGTGGGTGGATTTATTTTGCATTACATGATCATCCAAAGAATGAAGCATAAATTCCTTTTTCTTGACAGTATATATTCTCACTCTTTTTCCTTTTACAGATTAGCACATTCCCTTAAGTCTAGTACTTCCTGCCTTTTTAATGGAAAAGTATTTAATATGTATTAAATTAAATTAAATTAATTTATTAATTGTAAATTAAGGGTATTAATTAAAAGTATTTAATGTGTATTAAATACTATTGAAATGAATTGACTAAGGAAAATATTTAAATAAACAACCTTAATGAGATTTAGTTTGATTTAGGGAATAATGCATGTTATGAAAGTATATTGGTATAAATATTTTTCATTTAGAAGTTGTGGTATTAAAAATATGGGTTCCAGAGAAGGAAGTCAGCCTTGACTTCAAAGGAATGAATCTCCATAGCAAAAAAGAAAAAAAATCGGGGCGGCTTGGTGGCTCAGTCGGTTAAGCATCTGACTTCCACTCGGGTCGTGATCTCACAGCTGGTGAGTTTGAGCCCCATGTCAGGCTCTGTGCTGACAGCTCGGAGCCTGGAGCCTGCTTTGGATTCTGTGTCTCCTTCTCTCTTTCTGTCCTTCCCCCCAGTCTCACTCTGTCTCTCTCTCTCTCTCAAAAATAAACATTTAAAAAACATTTTATTTTTTAAAAATTAAAAAAAGAAAAAAGAAATCAGTTTGACATTTAAACATAGGCTCCCTAGGCACCTGGAAATTCTGAGTACTATTGACTGGGGATTTATGAGCAGAAAATGCTGACCTCACAGGATTGTTGACAATAGAATGAAATCCTTTAATGTTAACATATGAGCATTCTGACAAAGTAAATGAAAATCTGACATAATGATTACAAAAAGGAGTAGTGTATTTATTCCTTAGTGGTGAACTATCTTTATATACATATTTAAGAAATACTTTTATTTGGTTGAATTCAAGAAAACCATAGCGAGAGTTTTATGGAACTAAGTTGTTATTTAGATCATACGTAAGATGATGAAACATGGGCTTCACGGTTTTTCTGAATTTCTCCAGGCAACATTGAATCTTAGTTGAACTATGTAAATTTTAGGAGTTCTGTATTTACATTATGGAAAACCCAGGTCAACTAAGGCCTAGAGATGATTCTTTGGGATTTGGGGTTAACACAAACCAGTTATTGCCTTCCTGCAATTATTGCCTCCTTTTTCCTTCCAGATACTTAATTGGTTTACACAAATGTGCCTTGGAGTAAATCACATTCACAAGAAACGCGTGTTACACAGAGATATCAAGTCCAAGGTAAGTGGAATACCTTGTGGGGCCTAAAAGCAAAAACAGAAACAAAAACTGTTCCACTCAGTCTTTTTTCTGTGTTATTCTGTTTCCTTCTGGGACATTTTTATTTAGCTTAGAAATATTTGTCATCCTAATATTTATACAAGCCAGATAAGGTACTACCTGAAAAAGATCATTAAATCTCTTTAGTAGTATATGTTAATATGATCCACACTCTCTTTGCGACTGCTTACTGTGACCATATGATCTCTGATGGAAAATGGTCAAGACCTAGACCAGCCACACGGAGGCATCATGCTGACACAGGCTCCCAGGCGGTCCATCAGGCTCTGCTGATACAATCTTAAGCTCACTTGTTTGATTTCTAAGCAGGGATCCTGAATTTCCAAGCAGGGGAATATGTAGCTGTCAAGAGGGTATCTTGTCCTTTTGTGTTCCACTCAGGGACTCAGCTGTCAGCATCTCTCCCCTTAATCTCTGTCATCAGTGGGCTTTGAAAGACAGCTTCTCCGGAAATCTCTGCCTTATGTGTGAATGATGGAAGACATAATCTGAGGTCTTCTTTTTTAACGCAGAATATCTTCCTCACCCAAAATGGAAGAGTAAAACTGGGAGATTTTGGATCTGCCCGTCTTCTCTCCAGGTATGTACTTCTGTAGCAATCAAAATCTCCATTCTTCAGGAATGCTCTATAATCATTCTTTGCCTTTTTATGGTTTCAGTCCTATGGCGTTTGCTTGTACATATGTGGGAACACCTTATTATGTGCCCCCAGAAATTTGGGAAAACATGCCTTATAACAATAAAAGGTAAGTAATGTATTTAATTCGATGCAAGCATGACCGCTTGGCGACAGGCACTGCAGCCTTCAAGTGAAGTTTGATCTTTAAAATTACATATTTGAAAGCAATGTAGAATGCCCAGGCTTCTAAATGAAAGTCACAGTTTCCCAACTGTTTTAATCAGAGCTGAAAGGAGCCAAAGGTAAATGCTGAAGGAAAGGCTAGTCATGTCTAGGGACAGTGTGAATGATAACACTGCTTCTCACACTCTGCCACTCCCACTTTTGAAAATCCCAAGGCACAGGTTACAGCTCTGCCCTTTACATCAGAATGTCTGGGGGTGGGAAGCAGGCATCGGTAATTTCCAGGATCCCCAAATGATTCCAATGTGCAGCAGAATTCGGGGACCACTGGGTTATGTCAATGAGTTAACATTACAGGACTGGATAATGAGCACTTAAACGATAGGTTAATTAAATATAAGGAGAGAATATTAAGGCCTTATGGTTTAAAAAATAATATTTTTCTGAATACAAGTAATACGTGCGCATTGATGGAGTGGATGAGCAGGGAGAATTTTGGAAATAGAGAGATATATAAGAAAGGATATGACTGTCACTTTTTCCCTGCTATTAATAACATTTTGGTGTTTTTTCCATCCATTCACTTCCCCCCCAAACCTAGTTTATGTACTCTATATGCAAGTTGGCTTCCTGCTTTTTTTTTACTTTACATTATATCATATTCATTTCACCATGCATTTAAACTCTTCATAAATAGTGTTGTTGATCTAATGATATATTTCCAATTTTCAGCATCACAAACAGTATTGTAATTAATATACCTGTTGTGTCTAAACATAGGTCATTATTTTCTACACATTCCTGGCATGAATTCCTAGAAGTAGAAACACCTAAAGGCTCTTGTTACCTTTTGTCGAGTTGATTTCTGGAAAGGCATGATAATCCATACTGAATAGGTTCCTTTAAGAGTAAAATTGAGTGAATTGGGAATAGAACAGCTGTCCAGGAACTTATGAGGACAACTGGGGAAATTTGAGTTTGGACAAATAATAATATTACTGAATTAAGGTTACATTTCTTGGACGTGATCATGGTTTTGTGTTTGTGAGGGAGAGTGTTCCTTGTTCTTAGGAGATACGTATCGACATGTTAGGGGTGAAGGCTTTGCTGTCTGCAGTCTTATTTTCAAGAGGTTCAGATTTATATGGAAGAGGGCAATAGTCTGCAAACGTGGCAAATGTTAACATTGGGGAGTCTAAGAAAGAGCATGCGGGCATTTACTTTTCTGTAGGTTTGAAATTAAAAAAAAAAAAAAAGTTGGGGGAAACGGTTGCTTAAAGCCATTAGTTAAAATGCAAAGAACATCACATAGAAAAAGTCTGGGGCATGGCAACCAGGCGGTGAGAGGGATGGAGGAAAAGGGGATGCTTCGTATGCAGAAGGGTGGGCGTGTGGAGCAAACTAGAGAAGTCAGTTTTCTGATTTTTGAAGAACTGTTTTGTGGAGGAATGAGTAGGCTTATTCTCTTTGTTTAGGTATGTGGAGCTAACACGGGGTGGTGAGGGTTCCCAAGAGACACATTTTAGCTTCTGATAAGGAAGACGGCCAGCCCACAGAGCCAGCCAGCAGGGGCGTGGGCCCCACCCGAGGTTGAGCGCTGTTCATCAGGGCCTGGGGCTGTACACGGGTCTGAGTGGGAGCTGCACTGCATGACTTCTAAAGTCCTTCCAACTACGCTAGTCTGAGTCCACAGATACACCCTCTTGTACCACATGCTGCTGAAATCATACCGGAACCACCCTGATTTGGGAGGGTAGGGGCTGGGGAACAGAGAGTTGTATTGTGAACATTCCTGTTAGTAAATATCTAAGTGTTAGACCAAACTTACCATATAGTTTATTTTATTTTTTTTATTATTTTATCATATGTTTTATTGTAATAGCTAGGAATTACTTATGACACCTATTCTTATTAAAGGTAATATTTCTTTTTTTTTTTTTTTATATTCCACATATTCACTCATAACCCATTTGTCATTACGTTGCTTCTTTATGCTTCCAGTGACATCTGGTCCTTGGGATGCATTCTGTATGAACTCTGTACCCTTAAGCATCCAGTAAGTATGGTGTGCAAAATGGAAAAGGCAGCCTCTTGTAATGTCTGGCTATGTCCTCAGGAATGTACCAGATTCCACTTGGCAGTTGGCTTTCCTGGGTTAATGTAGGAGTGCTGACCGCATAGACTCCATCTTTGGCCTTCCGTCTTGTTCTTCCCTCTGGCTCACAGCTGGCACCACTTTAGATAACTGCCTTGTGGCCTCACCACCATGCCCCTCACTCCATAAAAGCTGGGGGTTAAGTCAGCATAGCTGGGGAGAAGGGGTGAAGAATGGGGACAGAGAATAGTTGTGTAGTGCCTGGATCCGCCTCCTGCCTCACCCGCCCACCCATCACCCCCCTCTGTAAGTTACCCTGCATAAAACTCGGTGTAAATGGTACCGACTTGCTTCGTTTTTCAGTACTAAAGTACCTTGTCAGTCTGGAGGATACATTACCCTCCTCCAGCTTCTCGCTGATGAATTCATACACAAGTTTTCATTCCATTGGTATCACTTTTGCCTTGAGCCCCTTTTGTAGCATATACTAACAGGAAATTTCCAAGATTTAGTTTTTGTAGTTGTATATTTGGCTTGCCTGCTTGACTGCCTTCTTTCCTTCCTTCCTTCCTTCTTTCCTTCCCTTTTTCCGCTATTCTCAATTTTTTTTATGTTGGTAAAATATATATAACATAAGATTTACCATGTTAACCATTTTAAGTGGCACCGATTACTTCACAATATTGTGCAGTCATTACTACTACCTATCTGCAGAACTTTTCCATGGCTCCAAACAGGAAACTCCGTACCCATTAAACGATAACTTCTCATCCCTGTCCCTCCCTGCCAGCCCCTGGTGACCTTTAATCCACTTTTTGTCTCTGTGAATTTGCATATTCCAGATATTTCATGTAAGTGGTATTACACAGTACTTTTCCTTTTGGGTCAGAATTTCATACCTTTCTGTACTGAATATTCCATTGTGTGTTTATACCACGTTTTGTTTATCCATTTATCTGTCGTTGGACATTTGGGTTATTTTCACCTTTTGGCTATTGTGGAAAAAATTGTTTTTATATTTATTTTTTCAAGATATTTTAAGAAATAATGTAGCAAAGAAGAGGCTAAATGACTTGCCCTGCTTATTGAGCACTTGTTTATTAACACAGAACTAACAATACGAGTCCCTGTTAGGTCTTAGCCTTGCGTAGTAATAAATTCTGTTCTTTGGGCACAGATTGAAACTTGGCTCTAACCAAGCATTTTTTTAATTTTTGATTTTTAAAATTGTAATTGAAATATGGTTGACATAGAGTCTTATATTAGTTTCAGGTGTACAACATAGTGATTCAACTGTTCTATACAATGGAAAATGCTCACCGTAAGTGTAGTTACCCTCTGTCATCACACAAAGTTATTACAATATTATCGACTATATGCCCTATGCTGTACTCTTCATCCCTGTGACTTATTTATTTCATACCTGGAAGTCTGTGCCTCTTAATCCCCTTCACCTATTTCACCCATCCCCATCCCCCTCTACCAAGCATCTTTACAGACATGCTTGAGAACATATGAGAGTGAATGAAGGAGAAAAAGCCTTCACCACCATTAGGTGAAAGGAACTCACAGTGAAGGCACATGAGGGTAAGAGGCTGTCTTCCTTGAATATGTGTGGTTTATAACGCCACCTGCATGATTAGAACAATTTGGGAAACCTTAAAAAATGGTGACGTCTGGGCCTATGCCAGACTAATCGAATTAAAATCCCTGATTGTGTCTTGGATGGTAGTGGTTCTAAAACAGTTAATTCTAATGTGTAGCTCAAGTGGAAAACCACTGTTGTATACAAATAATTTTTAAAATTCCAGTATCTTATTTAGGATTATATTCTTTATTCCCCTGATTTTGTCTTTTTTTTTTTTTTTTTTTGTAGACTTTCATATACCTGTTCGTATTTTTTTCTAGCAAGAATAAGAATTCAGGAGTGTAGGGCCTCGATGTTCGGCACACCGTCTGTTCTCTCATCTGCTTTGAGGCAAAAGTAGTTCTCCAACCTTTAGGAAATGCAGAAACCTGGCATAATGGTTCCAAAGCAGATTCACGCTTATGTTTCACTACCTGAATTTTTCTCTTGTAATGTGTTGATTTTTTTCCTTTTTCATATCTTCACCTGTATATTTCATCCATAGCGTAGCGCCCTTCCAAGGCAGAATGCCAACATGTTCTTACTTGAGTATTACCGGGGCTAACCAACATCTAGTCTTCATTCCAGTGTCTATTATGCAGTAGAGATTTTTTTAATGTTATTCTGGCTTGTCATTTTGTATCCCATTCTATTGCTTATCAAATTTTAAAAGCTACTTTGATGACATGAAAGGTAAAAGGGATTTGGCAGTAGAGGTCTAAAGCTGGAAAAGTCTGGAGTACGCATCACAGGGGGGCAGGCCTGGGAGATTTTGAGGTTCCAAGGGATGTTACGCTTATCATAAGGCTGTTAGTACCATTGAGTTCTTAAAGAGCTACATGTATGTGTTACTTTGATTTTTAAAATATGTTAAAAATGTGTATCTGCAAACACATTGATTATGAATGAGAGTGTACCCAAAGCTGGCACTGATGCTAAGACTTTCTCTAGGTGGGGAAGTTTTGCACTTTTTATGCTTACCTTTCTTCTGAACCCAACATAAGATTTCAAATAGTACCTTAAGGAACCCCCTCCCCCAGGAAAAAAAATGACTAGGCAGCAGATACATTTATAAAATTAAAATGATTCATGAGAATTCAGTTGAGCTGGTAATTTCTTACTTCTCCTCTCCCCTTGTATCTGCTCTTA
The DNA here is from genome assembly GCF_023721935.1 of Panthera uncia. Classification (NCBI taxonomy): domain Eukaryota; kingdom Metazoa; phylum Chordata; class Mammalia; order Carnivora; family Felidae; genus Panthera; species Panthera uncia. The sequence goes on from NW_026057576.1 coordinate 18,429,340, forward strand.
CAGTTCGGTTTTACCTTTTAGTTTCAGGCAAATAGCTGGAAAAGTCTTATTCTCAAAATATGTCAAGGGTCCCTGAGGCCACTGCCTTCTCAGTACTCCTGTGAGCTGCAGCATCTGATCAAGCAGATGTTTAAGAGGAACCCCTCACATCGCCCTTCTGCTACAACACTTCTCTCTAGAAGTTCCTTGGCTCGACTTGTCCGCCAGTGCTTACCCCCAGAGGTATGATACGTGTTGGATCCGCTGTGAGCAGTTTTCGAGTGTGGTAAAGTGATTTGTTATCTTTTAAACACTGACATGTTGTACATGCTTATAAAGATGCAAATAATGCAGAAGTGTATTAAAAAAATACACACTTCCTTTCCTTTCTTCTCTCCCTTCCGCAATGCTATTCCCTGAGAATAGAATAGAATCACAGAATCTGTCTGTGTAAGCTTTCAGATATTTTTCTAGACCTATAGAAACATCTACTTGTGTGCCTAAATGATATGTATTTTCTAAATGGCATTTTTACTTTCCTTTTTTTAATTAGAAAAGTTTTTTTAATGTTTATTTATTTTTGACATAGAGAAAGAGAGACAGAGTGAGTGGGGGGAGGGCAGAGAGAGACACAGAATCTGAAGCAGGCTCCAGGCTCTGAGCTGTCAGCAGAGCCCGACGCGGGGCTTAAACTCACAAACTGTGAGATCATGACCTCAGCCAAAGTCAGATGCTCAAAATGACTGAGCCACCCAGGCACCCCAGTATTTTTACTTTTCAACTGTAAATATGATTGTGGGGAAGAATGTTGATAATTAAATGACATTATGGCAATGTCTATAGAAAAGCCTATTCCACATCTTTAAATTCTCTGCTTTAAATTTTCAGATCATCACAGAATATGGTGAACAGGTATTAGAAGAAACCAAAAATTCCAAGCATAGTACACCAAGAAAAAAAAGTAAGAATTTTGGACAGCTTATTTTTTGCTCAGTGTTCTTTTAAAATGTAGTATAACAAAAAATAAAAATATGATTTTCAAGTTACTGGAGACAATTTCAGAGATACCCCTAAAAGTCAAATTTTTCTTATTGCTATTTCTGATGTAATTCTGTACTGACTCTTGTATATTTAGTCTGCTAGGAATCAAAAAGCCTAGTTTGGAGATTTTAGGGATGTGAAGATTGTTCTCTGTTTCATTATTAGTACCATGTTTACTTTGGTCAGGTAGAAGGCTTCTGTGGGCTAGCCTAGGAATACAACCATGAAAATGCAATGTTAATCTTCCAGGAAATTATCCCCAAGTTTCCAAAGAATCATCTGGTAAACAAAATTTTAAAAACAGCCTTTTCGGAAGTTGGAACTGTCCACATAATGGCTGCACAGAATTTCCATACATGTTTAGTCAATCCTGAACAAATTTCAAATGTAATTTATTGTCTCTTTGGAAATTGTCATCTCTTAATTTTTTCAAAGCTATTATTGTCCCTTTTATTTAAAAAAAAAATTTTTTTTAAGTAAACTCCATGCTCAACGTGAGGCTCGAACTTACGACTCTGAGATCAAGACCTGTTGTATGCTGTGCCCACTAAGCCAGTCAGGTGCCCCTGTTTTGTTCCTTTTTATTTATCATCAGTGACTCAGACCTTCCATCTGATGAGATCCAACGAAGATGGTAGCTATGACCAGAATAAGAGAGGACAGAAATAGAAATAGATCATCCAGTCACTGTAGGGACATGTTGCAAAACCTCCATTGTTTGGTTCTCACTGTCTTCGCGTTGGATACTCCAAAAGAAACACTCAAAAACTGTACTGCTTTCTGAAAGTTAAATTTTAAATGTTATTTTTGTAAGAATGTAATGTGAGCCCTTTGGTCTTGTAATTCAGCCTTTTCTCCATTCCTTCAGGGGTGGCCAGTTCCCTTTGTTTCAGCAGTTTGCTTTAGTGTTAATTGTACTTTACATACTATTTTGTGGCTTTTGTCCGCATCCCAGGGGAGTGGCAAATAGTTTTAAAATGCTGAGCAACAACAATAAAAAAGTCTTAAGATAAGTTTCAAGATAGTTTGGCTAAGTGTAGTTTTACAACTTTCTTTCTTTCTTTCTTTCTTTCTTTCTTTCTTTCTTTCTTTCTTTCTTTCTTTCTTTCTTCTTACCTTGATAGAGAGAGTGAGCAGGGGAGGGGCAGAGAGACACGGAGACAGAATCCCAAGCAGACTCTGCACTGCCATCAGGGAGGCCGACGTGGGGCTCGTACTCATGAACCTTGAGATCATGACCTGAGCCAAAATCAAGAGCTGGACGCTCAACTGACTGAGCCACCCAAGCGCCCCTAGTTTTACAGTTTCTAAAAAGAGGAATAAAGCAGTGGAGAAGTGCTACCATGTCAGACCGTGTGTCTGGTGGCATCTCCACCCGATCAAGGGTCAGTGGCAGCAGAACAGTGAACGCTATGTGAGGGCGGGGACTGGGTCTGATTTACTCACTGTCGTATCCTCGGCACCTGTCATCACAGATGCTCAATAGCAATTTTTTAAAATGTTGAATGAATGAGGAACATGGATGGCAGGGCTCTGCCAGGGAAAATCAGCCACTCTTACCAAAGGGACCTGGTGCCAGCTCCCTGATGGCTGCTAGTGCCTTGTGATGGAATAAGCAGCTCAATTTATTTTTCTCCAAATTTTAACTTAAATTCTAGTTAGTTAACATACAGTGTAATATTTGTTTCAGGAGTAGAATTTAGTGATTCATCACTTACATACAGCACCCAGTGCTCATCACAACAAGTGCCTGCCTTAATACCCATCACCTCTTTTGCCCATCCCCCACCCACCTCCCTCCATCAACCCTCTGTTCTCTATAGTTAAGAGTCTCTCTCTTTTTAAAAAGAATTTTTTTTCGTTAAAAAATTTTTTAATGTTTATTTTTGAGAGAGAGAGAGAGCATGAGCAGGGGAGGGGCAGAGAGAGAGGGAGACACAGAATCTGAAGCCGGCTCCAGGCTCTGAGCTGTCAGCACAGAGACCGAGTGGGGCTCAAACCCACGAACCACAGATCATGACCTGAGCTGAAGTCAGATGCTCCTCACTGTCAGCACAGAGCCCGATGTGGGGCTTGTACTCACTAACTGCGAGATCATGAGCTGAGCTGAAATCAACAGTCAGACGCTTAACCCACTGAGCCACCAAAGTGTTCCAGTTAAGAGTCTCTTATGGTTTGCCTCTCTCTCTTTTTCTTTTCCCTTCCCATATGTTCATCTGTTTTGTTTCCTAAATTCTACATATGAATGTAATCATATGGTATTTGTCTCTGTCTGACTGACTTATTTAGCTTAGCATAATACTCTCTAGCTCCATCCGTGCCATTGCAAATGGCAAGATTTCATTCTTTTTGATGGCTGAGTAATATTCCATTGTATATGTATGCCAAATCTTCTTTATCCATTCATCAATTGATGGACACTTGTGGGCTCTTTACATAGCTTGGCTATTGTAGGTAAGGAAGCAGCTCATTTCTTATGAGGGATACCTATTCCAGCTGCTATAATAGCAGGGAGAGCACAGACTGCATAGCTAGCCTGAGCTGAAGATGATAATGACCTTCCAGGTATGCAGAGTGTTTTACCTCCTAGTGCCTATATGGGCTGGCATAAGTGTGTACTGATGCCTTACCTTTAAGATGTTAACATTAGGAGTAAAACAGCAGAAATAGCCTCTTTTCTAATTACTAGGTGACTAAATCTTGATATCCCTATTCAGGCTAATGCTTTGGCCCTTTGACTTTAAAAACTTCATTTATCTTCACTTGTCTTTCAAGCTTTGTGCAAATCACATTAGGAACTTAATAATGTGAGCCTGTACATGCTTTCTCTTCCTACCTTCTCTTTTCTTTTTTAGCAGACTCCAGCAGAATCAGGATAGCTTTGGAAAATGAGGCAACCACAATGGTAAGTGCTTTAAAATTACGTTTGTGAAACACCTGTCTACTGGGTACCATCCAGTGCCATGAGATGTTTATAAGACTGGGACCTGGTCCGTCCTGGCCGGTAGTTTTTCATCCTTTGGCACATGAAGTAATTGGTGGCTGTTGTCCTGCACCGCCAGCTGAGCCACTTTAGGACATCAATCGCTGGTTCATTTACTTTGCTTTTTCTCTTTTCTTTGTTTCTTCTTTCTTCCTTCCTTCCTTCCTTCCTTCCTTTTTTCTTTCTTTCTTTCTTTTTCTTTCTTCCTTTCTTTCTCTTTCTTTCTTCCTTTCTTTCTTTCTCTTTCTTTCTTTCTTTCTTTCTTTTTCTTTCTTCCTTCCTTTCTTTCTCTTTCTTCCTTCCTTTCTTTCTTTCTTTCTCTCTCTCTCTCTTTCTTTTCTTTTCTTTTCTTTTCTTTTCTTTTCTTTTCTTTTCTTTCTCTTTCTCCTTTTTCTGCCCCAAACCCGTTTTTTTCATTTGTATTCTTGATGACAAGTGGTTTCAATATAGATGTGAGAGAACTTTGTTCTGCTTTCCGCCATGAAAATTTTGTTTTAGTCTGGCTGTGGTTTGTTTTTCATTGTGGCAAAACATGTATGACATAGGATTTTACCATTCTAGCCATTTTTAAGCATGCGATTCAGCAGCATCAATTACAGTCACAATGTTGTACAACCAGCAGCACACTCTGTTTCCAGGACCTTTTCATCCCCATTACAGAAACTCTGCCCACTGTCCAATAACTCCCCATTCCTCCCCGTCCTGCACAGCCACCCCAGCTCCTAGTGACCTTCATTCTACTTTCTGTCTCTATAAATGTGGCTGGTCTAGATACTTCCTAGGTGCGGAATCATACAATATTTGTCCTTTGTGTCTGTCTTCTTTTGCTTAGCATAGTGTTTTTAAAGTCCATCCATGTTATAGCCTGTATCAGAATATTTTCCTTTTTATGGCTAAATAATACTTACATCTCTGTTTTGATCTTGACATTTTTCTGTTCAGGAACTCTTAGTGCCTCCCCATTATCTGAGAAAGCAAGCTGACACTTTTCAGCCTGGCATTCAGGGTTCCGTTTGTCTTGTTTTGCCCTGGGTGGCTGGGAGCTCTTTGATACTAAAACTGCAGTCAAGTCCTGAATAGGAACAGTGGGTCCGCTTCCTAGTGTTACCATGCCCAACTCAGTAACTTGTGTCACACTGATGATTTTTTTCTTTCTTCAACATTTTAATCAACCTTTTAATTCCAAAAAGAAAAAAAATTTGCGCTAACAGCAAAATTTTCTATTTATGGAATGTACTACTAATTAAACTTGGAAATTTTTGGAATGGAGATTTGGCTGTAAATAAATAACAGCATCCACCATTATGTGGCCAAATGGAATAGATCCTGCCCCTGTACTTTGTTTTTTAATTTTGTGGGCATACCTATTTTTTTTCCCCAGCTTGATTGAGGCATGATTTATAGACAATAAAATTTACCCATTAGTATAGAGTTTGATGAATTTGGAAATTTTATACAGTCCTATAACCACCACCACAATCAAGATCTAGAAATCCCAGCCACCTAAAAAGTTTTCTCTGGGCCCCTTACAGACAATCCTGACTCCTGTTGTAGGTGACCACCACTGTCTATTTTATTTTATTTTGTTTTTTTGTTTTGTTTTTTTTATTTTGTTTTGTTTCTTTTTTTTTTTTTTTAGTTTATTTATTTTGAGAGAGAGAGAGAGCGCACGCACAAGTTCGGGAGGGGCAGAGAGAGAGAGAGAGGGAGAAAGAGAATCCCAAACATTGGTGTGGAGCCCAATGTGGGGCTCGAACCCACAAACTGTGAAATCATGACCTGAGCTAAAGTCAGACGCTTAACTAACTCAGACACCAAGGCACCCCCACCACTGTCATGTTAATACCTACCTATAGTGGACATATCCATGTGTTCTTGCAAGATGAAAAGGGAGCAAAATGTATGCAGATTGAAGAAAGAGCCAGAAAGTAAGCCGGCAAGATATGATGGCAGGAGGGCAGAGCTGAGTGGTGTGGAGCCACGAATGGTGTTGGAGGCTGCTGTCTGTGGAGCAGTGACTGTTAATGGGAATGGAACATCGGAATCCCCTCAAGGCTTTGTTTTTTAAATATTTTTTTAAGTTTATTTATTGAGGGGGGAGGGGCAGAGTGAGAGAGAGAGAGAATCTCAAGCAGGCTCCACACTGGCAGCACAGAGCCCAATGTGGGGCTCGAACTCAGTAAACCACCTGAGCCAAAACCAAGAGTCCTATGCTTAACTGACTGAGCCACCCAGGCGTCCCCCCTCTCAAGGCTTTTAAAACTGCTCATCACCACTACCCAGCCGAGATTCTGACTTCTTTGTCTATTGTGGGTCCTTCGCCATATGGGGAGAGAAGTTTGAGAACCACTGTATAGAAATAAGGAACAGTGTGCCAGCTACAGCCTACTGTTTATTTATTCAACAAATCATTGAGAACCTATATGCTGGAAACCGTCGAGGCACAGGATATGTATTCCTTCTCAAATATATTCAGATTTAGTGGCATCTAGACAGTGTGTTGCTATACTTCATGAAATCAGAAGCTTAGATGATTTGGAAAAATACTGAAAAGTGGGAACATTTAATTTTTTTTTTAATGTTTATTTATTGTTGAGACAGAGAGAGACAGAGCATGAACAGGGGAGGGTCAGAGAGAGGGAGACACAGAATCTGAAACAGGCTCCAGGCTCTGAGCTGTCAGCACAGAGCCCGACGCGGGGCTCGAACTCACGGACCGCAAGATCATGACCTGAGCCGAAGTCGGACGCTCCACTGACTGAGCCACCCAGGCACCCCGAAAAGTGGGAACGTTTTGAGTATATATAGCAACTTTATAAAAGATCTCACTTTGATATTCCAGCATGAAAAGCCCAATACAGCAAACCGTATTGAAAATTTTCATTCCTCATTGCTTCTGTGAAGGCCTCTCAAAGACGTCTGTCGTTTTATATATCCTCTTCATAGTTGCAATGATCAATATTAATGATTAGTAATGTGTATGACTTTAATATACATAAATAGGTATGTATGTGTTTTTTAACTTACATATGTATGATGTATATGGCTTCTACATACAGTTATATATGGGGTCCTATAGTTATTAATGTTTTTTTAATTCATTAATCTTTATTTAAAATTTAGGTAACTGACTTTGCACACTTTACCTTGTTTATAGCAATTCAAGCATTGCTTCATCTTTATTTTTAATCTCTTTTCAAGCAAGGGGAAGAACAAGGTAGAAAGTACAGCGACACTGATTTAGAAAGCATTCATAAAAATTCAATCGAAAGTGCACTGAGGAGAGTAAATGAAGAGAAAGGTAAGTTATTCAAATTTGAGTCACTGTGTAAGTGAGGAACTGGGAAATATGGAAGGAATACTAACTTTCACCTTACTTGGTTGTAGGTATCGTGAGCAAGTGGGCTGGCAGATTTTTGTTTGCTTATCTAGTGATTTATTTCATGGTACAGGAATATTTTATCACTCACACAAAAAAAGAATAGTGTTGATCAGTAAGAGCCTTTAGAAAAAACAGTATTTGTTGCACTATCTACCATAGAAACCATGTCCAGAAATATACACCCTCTCAGGGCTTCATTCTTTGTACATTGTATAGTATATAAATATTTTTAAAAATTCACTTTAATGATTAGCTTTACTTTTTCATTTGGAGGTTTTTTTTTTTTTCCACTCGCTTTACTACTTAGAAGAACATCGTTGTGAGTGGAGGTGAGTTTAAAGAGAAAAGAAAGACTTCCGTATAGTTGTTCAAGCATATATGTGCATATAGATGAATAAATAATATGCTTAGCAGTCCTTTTTAACATTTTGAAATCAGATAAATCAGTCCATCCGAAGAAAGCCAGTTCACCAAGTCCTCTCAGGCGACAGTGGGAGAAAAATGTACCCAACACAGCTCTCACGGCTTTGGAAAATGCAGCCATCCTCGCCTCCAGTTTAGGGGCCGGGGATGATAGAGGTCAGTAGTCCGATCGAACAGTGTTATTAGAGAACATTTTCTAATGGTTGTTTAATGGGCTAGACGTCGTTCTTATTGTTTTTATTATCACTCTGTGAAAGATCTTAGGTGTCATGCATGAGAGCAGTGCTCATGGAGACAAGTGAAATAGATTTTAGTAGAGAGTAAAATATAATTAGCTTAAAATATGGTCTGGAAGATATATGCTGAACATCTCTTTTACGTGGCACTAACAGTTACCTTTTCACAACTAGGTGGTTCTGTAATAAAGTACAGTGAAAATAGCACCCGTAAGCAGTGGCTCAAAGAGACTCCAGAAACTTTGATGAACATCCTCAAGAATGCTGATCTCAGCCTGGCGTTTCAAACATACACAATATATAGACCAGGTGACTCAAGTCTATTATGTAACCGTGGAAACACTTTGATTTTTTTTTTAAAGTGTGGTAAAATATGCATAAACTAAAATTTACCATGTAAGCCATTTTTAGGTGTGCAGTTCAGGGGCATTAAATACATATATGTTGTGCAGCCATCACTACCATCCATCTCTAGAATTTTTCCCATCTTCCGAATCTGAAATTACGTACCCATTAAATAATTCCTCATTTGTCCCTCCCAGAAACTTTGATTTTAAAGTTGTAAATGATTTTATTTAAAAAAAAATTTTTTTTTAATCTTTATTTATTTTTGAGAGAGAGAGAGACAGAGTGTGAGTGGGGGAGGAACAGAGAGAGAGGGAGATACAGAATCCAAAGCAGGCTCCAGCCTCTGAGCTGTCAGCACAGAGCCCAACTTGGGGCTCCAACCCGTGAACCGGGAGTTCGTGACCTGAGCCGAAGGCAGACGCTTAACCGGCTCAGCCACCCAGATGCCCCAGAAGTTATAACTGATTTTAAAGTTATGAAATGATTCAGAACATTGTATTTTTTAGGTTTTCTTGAGTTTTTTTTTAGCCAGTCTTGAGCTATAATTAAGATTTCCCATGGAGCTTCATTACTTTTATTTGGTTTTTATTTATTTTTTAAATGTTTGTTTTTGAGAGAGAGAGAGAGAGAGTGTGTGTGATAGCGGGGAAGGGCAAAGAGAGAGGGGGGCAGAGAATCTGAAGCAAGCTCCTCACACAGCACAGAGCCCGATGCAGGGCTCCAGCCCACAAACCATGAGATCATGATCTGAGCCGAAGTCGGATGCTTAAACTTGGACTAAGCCACCTAGGCGCCCCTTCATTACTTTTTATTGTTTACTTGTTTGTTGGTTTTAACAAGGGTGGGACTACTTTGGAGGGTAGTCCGTTTTTTGTTTTTTTTTTTAAATTTTTTTTTTTTAACGTTTTTATTTATTTTTGAGACAGAGAGAGACAGAGCATGAATGGGGGAGGGGCAGAGAGAGAGGGAGACACAGGATCAGAAGCAGGCTCCAGGCTCTGAGCCATCAGCCCAGAGCCTGACGTGGGGCTCGAACTCACAGACTGTGAGATCGTGATCTGAGCCGAAGTCGGACGCTTAACCGACTGAGCCACCCAGGCGCCCCTGAGGGTAGTCCGTTTTTACCATGCAGAATACACCACTGCTTTACTGACTTTAGTTCAGACTCCATCATAGTAAACTTGGAGGAACTTCAAGATTTCTTTTGCTCTGTGCTTGAATTCTGCCGAATTGAATAGAGCTCAAGAAAGAGAAATCATTAGGATTTGATTTTTTTATTGTTTCTACAGACATTTTCACTAAAACTGCACGAAATCACCTTTTGTAATACTCTCTTTAGGAATCCAGGCCGAAGCAGTGCATTAAGGGTGTCTACATGTGTGTACATGTGTGTATAAGTTTGATCATTCAATTATTAAGCCACCTTGCTAGGTTAAGATCTAAGACAAATTATGCCAAGTAAAGCATGTAATGCTGTGGCAAGTCTCAACTGTGTTTACTGTAACAGATTTAGTTGTATTTGTTTATTTGGTCAGTGTTTATTGAGTGCCTAACTTATGCTAGGTTAAGATTTAAAAAAAAAAAGAAGAAAGAATAAAACACAGTTCCTTCCCTGAAAGAGTGTGGGGGGAACATGGCCCTCACGTCAGAGGTTTAGAGGAGTGTAGGTGAATTGTGGAGATGTGCCCTGATAGAGCTGCCCCGCTGTGTCACAGGAACCCTGGGCGCAGGTGGATACACGGGACGGAGTGTTCAGGAAGGTTAACGGTTGTGAATTTTGTTTTAGCGACTGTAGGTCCTGGGGTTTGTTTTTGGTCCAATGATAAAGGTTTTGTCGTTTCAGGAAAGTCACTGTTCAGAAATTCTGCCATAGCTCTGTTTTGAAGGGTTTTATAAAGATTTAGCCCACATTTTTGTGTTAGGTTATTGTTGCGTGAGCAAAAAATAAAGCGATTGCCATCTGGAAAATTTCTTGAAGGGACGCTTGTGGTTGCCATTCCCTAATGTTCTTCTCCACCACTGGAAAAAGTTGGGGGTGGGGAGCTTAAAGGAAAAACAACCGTAATACAACCATCCAAAGGTAACTTTAATATAGGTTCTTATATTTGGAGGTTTTAAGTGTACTTTTCTGCATTCTTCTTTTGAAGAAAGTTCTGCTTATAAATTTAATAGCGATACTGATGCTTCATGGGCCTGTTTTATGCCAGAAATCATGCTGTGTAATGTGGGGAGGCGCTACAGAAGAAATATAGGGCCTGGCATTGTCCTCAGTTAGCCAGCTGTCTTCTGGAGGATTTTAGTCCTATGTTCACTAAATAAGTAAATGCTGTTAAAATTGGCATAATTTCTGTTATTATTCCTCTTGAAGGCTCAGAAGAGTTCTTGAAGGGCCCCCTCTCTGAAGAAACAGAAGCATCAGACAGTGTGGATGGAGGCCACGATTCTGTCACTTTGGACCCAGAGAGACTGGAGCCTAGATTGGATGCAGAGGACACGTATGTTGGGATATACCTAGATGGTGTTAGTCGGTGCGCATGATGTCAATTATACCTTAATTTCAGGTTTAGCAGGAACTGGTTATATTACTTGACATCACAAATGAATATTTTTTTTTAAATTTTTTTTTTCAACGTTTTTTATTTATTTTTGGGACAGAGAGAGACAGAGCATGAACGGGGGAGGGGCAGAGAGAGAGGGAGACACAGAATCGGAAACAGGCTTCAGGCTCTGAGCCATCAGCCCAGAGCCTGACGCGGGGCTCGAACTCACACACCGCGAGATCGTGACCTGGCTGAAGTCGGACGCTTAACCGACCGCGCCACCCAGGCGCCCCACAAATGAATATTTATATCTTGATCTTTTGTCTGGGATGGGTAATGTGTTACAGTATTATTACAGAATTCCTGACTGAGCCGTATTTTATGATCGTTTAGCTTGGACTTACTATTTTTTAATATGTTGGATTTTATTTGCAAATGTAGAAACATGAAAGAAGCAATCCTGTGGAAGGGATAACAATGTTTTCCCTCCGTTCGGTTGCCTTATGGAGCTCGTTTTCCAAAAATGTGAATATTGTGATGGTGGCGTTCTGTTTTGAGCCATCAAAAAAAAATACTTGCTGTGCGCCTAATATGGAGGCTTAGTATCCAAATTGTTTCTTCACAGGGATTTTGAGGAGGACGACGACAGCCTTGACTGGGTGTCAGAACTGAAGCAGCGAGCTGGCTGGCCAGGAGTGTCTGATGGGTAACGCCCAAGAAGTGCTCTGTCGTTAATATCGCGTAGATGTTTAAAGTGAGGAATTAATGTTTGGATGGTATCAGCTCACAGGATGTGTATTTTTCTTTGGACACAGAATGAAGAGGGGGAAACTGAATATTTAAAACTGTTCCTGATCAGTGTCACAAGGTTTAAAATATCTGTAACTCTCGAGTTTTTGAACTCAAAGAGAAGGCGTGGACGAATGGCTCTGAGCTTCAGGCTTGCAGTCAGAACAGAAATGGGATGCTGCTGCTTACATTTTGTGTGATTGTGGGAGATTATTTAACCTCTTGGAGCCCCAGTGTCCACAACTCTAAAACGAGGATAATAATGCCTTCCTCATAGGGACGCTGAACATAGACCATGGCAATGGCCCATAATGTTATTTCTGCGATTGTTATGATTTGTGTTTAATTGCTGCACAGCTCTTTTTACATTTCCTAAAGGTTTGAGGATCAAAATAAATTTAATTAGACCATAATGATGTTGTCCAGTTTTCCAGTAAGACTTATTTCTGGGTAGTGATCCATGATCTTCAGTGATCTTCACCAACAATTCCCCATCCTTAAATACGGCCCTTCATGGCACCCAGGTCAGCGGATCAGCTGTGGGACGGGGTGAGGGGGCTACAGATCTTGTCTGCAGTTGGCAGTCCTGGGCAGGAGAAAGAAACAGGCCAGAGGCGGGACGTATTGGACACTAGAGTGTGCCGTGGAACTAATGGGATGCCAGTATGTGTGGGGCATGACACACATGTGCTGGGGTCCCGTCATTCCATTGTCATTCCATCGTGGGATGCTGTTGTGAGGTGAGATATTTTAATGTAGAAGAAAGAGGCTTCTCCCAGGGGATCTCCCCGAGCAAGTGTGCAAACAGCAGAAGCCCGAGGCAGTATGGGGAGCAGTGCTCCAGTGAAGAATGGGAAAGCAGTTGAATCTACAGCAGGATGGTTACTGAGCATCTCCTGAAAATGTGGAATACATGCATCTTGTAGATGTAAACCATTTTTTTTTTTAATTTTCAGGAACAAAAACCATGGTATAGCCCTTCACCCCACACATTTTATTTACCCTTAGACATCTAGTCAACCTGATTTGTTACTGCTGCTGTTAGCTTTGATTGCTTGATGAAGGTGATGTCTGCTACAAGGTTAAACTGTAAGGTTACTGGTTTTCGATTTCTGGGTCCTGTTCATTGCAAGTGAGTCACCAAGTCCAGCCCATACTCAGGTGCTGAGAAATTAAGCTGTACCTCCTGAAGGGGGCTGTAATCCAGAGCTAAGTCATTTGTATTTTTGCTTAAACTGTTCCAGCTTTGGCCATTGGGAGTTTTTTAGGTTACCTCTATGTTCCTTTGACATGCCCTCATTCTTTTGTGTTTTGGGAACACTTTCTGGTACTTTCTGGTACTACAAGAAGACGGTCTAGGCTCATCTTGAAGCGTCTCTGTCCCAGCTTCAGAATCAGCCATTTCTCCAAGGAGCCTTGGTTCCTGTCATGGTTTCAAAACCAGGATCCGGGTGCTGGGTGTGCTTGTTGCTACTGAAGTGTCACTGCTCCTAGGCCCTCCGAGCAGACAGAGCTAGGAAATCCATCTGTGTTTACTGTCCTGTGCACATGCACACAACTATAGTCGTTCTGTATCTCTCCATCTGTATGTATATTAAGCTAAGGGTGAGTTCATACTGATGTCCTGGAGTCTGATTTAGTACCAAAGGTTCACCCTGGCCTTTCCCCTCGCTCTTCTGTAGCTTCTCTCTCTGATAGTGAGAAACCTGGCCCGAACCATCCACTATCCACTTAACTGCTCAACCCCAGGATACAAATGTAAAGCAGTTTCCAAATAATTAGCCCATACTCCCGTGAGAAACAAATTTCCCAACTAGAGTACAGCATTTATGTGTTGTTCCTAGTGCTTTTAACCTTAGGGTTCCAGTTAAAACACCATTTCCCAGAGTTACTTAGGTTAGCTCCTTTTTAGCCGCTCTCTTGAAGACTTTTCAAGAATTAAGGTAGGCGGGGGTCACTTTAAGGATAGTTCCGGATACTCAGCTTCCATAAATAACAGTATTGGGTACCTCTTAGTCATCTCAAATTTTAGCATCGCCCCAGGGTGTAAATATTTCCAAACCACCAAACAAAGGGAACTTGGAATTATGTATAGTTATTGAGAGACTGAATCTTGATTAGATGACAAATCCTTTCAAAAGTCAGATGGTTTGCAGAGTTTGCTTTTATTATTTAAAAATTTTTTTTTTATTTTTGGGAGAGAGCAGGGGAGGGGCAAAGAGAGAGGGGGACAGAGGATCTGAAGTGGGCTCTGTGCTGATAGCAATCATCCCTGTGTGGGGCCTGAACTCATTAACTATGAGATCATGACCTGAGCCAAAGTCTGGACACTAACCTACTGAGCCACCCAGGTGCCCCAACAGAGTTTTGCTTTTGAGGTACACTTTTAACAAAACTTCCTATTATTTATTTAAATGAATGAGATTTCTTAATACTTACAGCTGGGAGGAAGGAAGGAAAGAAAGGAAAGAAAAAAGGACGGAGGGAAAGAAAAAAGGAAGGAAGGGAGGGATGAAAGAAAAGCAAGAGAATCATTGTTGAACCTTGTCGATTCTAGCAAAAAGTTAGCATTCATCTGTGGATACTAATTGGGAGGAAGAGAAAAATCCATTGACATCTTTAAGAGATGAATTTCCATAACAAATTTACTTTTTATGTTTAATGATTATTTATCAGTGTGATTCATTTTATTTTTACCAGTTATATACTACTAGTAATGTTAATAATTCAATAAAAAAATAAAAGCCTATGATCAGGAAATGTAAATTTCCATTTATATGATAAGGTGATCAATATAACTTTGAAGCAGAAAAACATTACCTATGGGGATACAAGTTTAAGGAGAGAAAGAAATGATGTACGCTTTGTGATTCTCAAAAGAAGCTTACTTAAAAAAGAATGATTGTTGGTTTCAAATTGCTGTAGTTTTTAGATTCCTTTGGATATGTCTTACTTGTGTCAATATTTATAATTGCTGGAAATTACATCCTTTTCAGCTACTTAGACAGGTAATGAAACGTTTTAGACAGCAGCTTGGTGTGCAATTGGGAGTGGGGAATGAGGAGGAGGAGGAGGGGGCCTGTTTGCAGGCCTCAGGGCGGCATCCAGTTTTGTAAAAGAACCCCCATGGAGGCCGCCAGCTGTAGACAAAACAGTCTCCAACCCTTGACAGTATTTGAGACCTTGCACAAAAAACTCTCCTTGACTGGGAGACCACAACCTTGCTGGGTTGTTGCAAACAGAAATAAATATCAAAAACCGCAAACCATCTGGTACGCAAGAAAGAGGCGCGGTGTGCTTGTGTGCTGGGATAGGCACTGGAGTCCCGACCTACGACAAAGTAACTCCAAACTCCCTGGCCCTGGACCCAACTTCTGGGTGGACTGCGTAGACCCCTCCTCTCGCAGCTTGCTCCCGGAGCCCCGCCTGCGTTTTCCCGGGCGGCTCCGCCCCGGCGGTCCGGAAGCGGGGCGGTCCGGGGACCCAGATTCCCCCGGGACGCTTCCCAACCTGCGGAATCGGCTGAACAGGTATGCTGCGGGCGGGACGCCCCGGATCCTAATCCCGAGCTGTCCCCGGAGCTCCGGGAGCCGCGGGGAAAGGGACGAGCCCCTGCGGGGTAGACAGGGCCTGCAGGGGAGCCGTCCGAAGTCCTGGGTCCGCGTCATTCTCCGTGGCAACGTGCGACACGCCGCGCTCCCGCCAGCGCGCAAACTCGGCGCAAGCTCGGCCGCCCACCCGGCGGCCGCCTCCCGGGGTGCTTCTAAGGGAGAAGGCTTGTCCCGAGAGCTGGGGGCTTCCACCCACTGGTGCTGTCTGGGCGGTGGGTCGCCGTCTCTCAGGTACGGGGCTGGTGCCCTCGAGTTCCGATTCCCCAGCCACCTTCCTCAAAACCCGATCCTCGGGTGTCTCGGGCCTCCCCTGGCAGCGGGGCTGGTTCCCCCATGCCACCCACGCAGTTGTCCCCCTTCCTACCCTGACACAAATTATCGAAAACATAACCTGCCTGCTCACGCAAGTTTTAAAAGTGGGCATGATGCCCTAATTGCAGTATAAAGAGGAAACGCAAGGGAACCGTTTACAACAAAGTCTGCATTTCAGTCTGCAAATTCTTGGTTAGTCCACACTTGAAGACGTCGTGAAGTAGCCAAATCCCCGCACCTGGGCAGGGAGGCACCTGACAGTGACCGCCGCCCGCTGTTAGGTTTCGGCTACCAGGAGCAGCGCGGCCAGCGGGGGCGTGATTTTCCACACCGGTGCACGGTTCTTGGTAATTTTCTAAACAAAAAGTGCAGTCAAGCCTTGATTTACATGCAGTTGCATTCCTCGAAAATTCAATGTTCGTTAAAACTGCAAAAAAAAAAAAAAAATCTGTATTTACATGTAAAATGGAATTTGGTTCTAGCCGCAGGTAATTATAAACGGATTTTTCCACGCACCTGAATGTGTGTGGGGATTTGCTAAGGTTGTAAGGCCGCAGGATAATCCTTTATCTTCAGGACTGTTCCTCGCATCGCAGGACATTAGTATCTGAGGCCCAAGCCACTTCTGAATGCCAGAGTGCTTCTCCAACTCTGCCGAGAACAGGAAAACATCCACAAATTCCCAAGGTGTCCCCTAGGGGGCAGCACGTCCCCGGTGAGAAGGGCCGAACTGTAAAACTGCGCGAGCCTTAAAGACATTCCTGCTTTATAGAGATGCCAAGACCCGAGGTGGTGTATTTTTGATTCTCAGAACAATCTTGCACATATGGGAATTGTTATTTCCATTTTAGGAATTGGGAAAGTGAAGTTTTCAGAGATTAAGTGACTTCCCCAAGATCACAACACTACACTGTATCAAAGCTGAGTCTGACCTGAGATTCTACCAAAAAGCAGTTTCACTTTGGTTGTCTCCTGTGGCCACAAGGAAAGTTATTTGACTGTCTTGGTGAGGTTGGTAGGAAAATTTTAGCAAAATAAGTTCTTTTACGTTGTAGTGATCAATTTTGTGACTTTATGTTTATGAACAGTGTGTGATAAAATTTCATCGCTCTGATTTCAGGAGCCACCGTGCATTCGAGACCATGGATAAATATGATGTGATTAAGGCCATTGGGGAAGGTGCCTTCGGGAAAGCATTCTTGGCTAAAAGGACATCGGATAGCAAGCACTGTGTTATAAAGGAGATCGATTTTGCAAAGGTAAATTGAAGAAGTTCACATTCCTGTTCATTTTCGGTATTACATTCAACTGGCTTTTAATTAGGTATGAAAAGGAAGCACATTTTTTTTTGCTTGTTTGTTTTCATAGTATGAACTTTAAGCTTCAGTTAACTGGTTTACTCAAACTCCTAAGTCCGTGGTCCAAACAGCAACCAATGATTTTATTAGAAAAAGGAAAGGAGAGGAGAGGAGAGGGGAGGGGAGGGAAAAAGAGGAAAAGAAAAATAAGATTATAGCATCTGGCTCCTGTGGCATTTGAGGGTGGCCTGCAAGGTCTGTGAGATTTCTTCTGCTCTATTGCTTGACTTTTCTGTTTGGCCACAGGGTGGTCCTCTTCCTCTGGCTGTATCTCCATCATCGGGTCCCCTCCACAAAGACTCTTTCTCTAAACGTGAGAAACTGAGGTAGCAACACACCCTCAATCACTCCTTATTGCACTGCCCCATTTTCTGAATGGCATTTATAATCAGGAATTACTTTGCTCACTTATTTCTTCATGCGTTTCTTGTCTGTCTCCTTCAGCATGTAGGACAGTGCCTGGCACGTGATAGGCGCTCAAAAACATTTATTGAATGCATTGAATGAATGGAGGAAAACAATGTACTTCTGTTAGCTTAACGATTTTGGAGACTAATGAAATATATTTCATTGAAAAGGAATCATTTTTGTGGAATTCCTCTCAGCATTTGTGTCACCCTCTCTAGTGATGTGTGCATTTCAAATGTTGGGACAACAATGCCCATCGCATGCTAGAATTAATTTTAAGGCAAGTGTTGTTGGTTGTCTTCTGGAGGATTTATGATTGAGGGTAGCAGAAGACCTTCCATACAAAATGTCTGCAAAATGGGGCTTCGGGCTGGCTCAGTTGCTCAATCGGTAAAGCATGTGACTGTTATAAGTTCGAGCCCCACGTTGGGTGTAGAGATTACTTAAAAATAAAATCTTAAAAAAACAAAAACAAAACCCCCAGATGTGTGCAAAATGGACTTCATAAGTTGCAGCGTGAGCGTACTTAATGCCACTGAATTTCTCATTTAAAATGGTATATATTTATGTTCTATATACTTTACCACAATTCTTAAAAGTTGCAAAGAAAAAAGGACTTC
Organism: Panthera uncia; assembly: GCF_023721935.1. Classification (NCBI taxonomy): domain Eukaryota; kingdom Metazoa; phylum Chordata; class Mammalia; order Carnivora; family Felidae; genus Panthera; species Panthera uncia. Next base: position 18,447,370 of record NW_026057576.1, read on the forward strand.
CCAAACTTATGTGGAAGCTCAGATGTAAGTTTGCTGTATAAAACTCAGGGGCGCCTGAGTGGCTCAGTCAGTTAAGCATCTGACTTCGGCTCAGGTCATGATCTCACGGTTAGTGGGTTCGAGCTCTGCGTTGACAGTGTGGAGCCTGCTTGGGATTCTCTCCCCCTCTCTCTGCCTCTCCTTGACTCATGCCTTCTCTCTCTCTCTCTCAAAATAAATAAACAAACGAAAGAAAGAAAGAAAGCTCTGGTGTAGATGGTTAGCCTCAGGGAGAATGCTTTATTTACCAATATAAGTCCCTTTTCGTGGCTCCGGTGGCATACTTCTACAAGTGTCCTATTATTCTAGCGGCCTGTCAGAGCTTCCTTCTGCAACATTGTTCTGCTCACACTCTCTCGTTTATCTGACTGCTCTTTCTCAGGCCTCCCTGTTTCCTCATCCTCTATCTGTCCCAACCATCTGTTCTTGGCTGACACTCTTCTCTTTCCCTGGGCCATCGCCTCACTGCAGACCTCACCAGGTCGCAGGCCACACTTACAACTCTGTCTCCAATGAGGATACCTTCCAGCACCCTGGTTCTGCATTTCATCTGCTCTGTGCCACACCATGCTCGTGACATTAGTGTCCTTGTGATACCGAGGCTCAAGACTGAGGAGTCATCTCTGAGTTTTTTCTCTCTCCACATCCAATTACTTGCTAAATACCGTTGGCTCTTTCTCTCCCTCGAGTTTGTCTTACTCCTTTCACCAATTCCCTGGGTTACCCAGTAGCTTTGTCACGGCTCCAGCAAAATTTTGGTAATGCTCCAGTCATGTCCACAGACCTTCCCGTAGACAGAAGTCATAAAGGAAAAATGGCTAGATGCACTGTCATCTTTGACTGCATGAAAACATCAAACTTCTGTATGACAAAACCCACCACGAATAAATTCAAAGTTGACAGAATGCCAAAAATATTTGCCAAGTATTGACCTAACGGTGCTAGCCTTTTGTAAATGAATACAAAGAAAAAAACCCGTAACTGAAGAAGTAATCATACTTACTCCTTAGTAAACTAAGAAATAGAAGTCAAACAATTTCACTTTTTGCGTACGCATTTGGGAAGGATTAGAAGGAGTATGAAAGTGGAGGAAGTGGGCACTGTCTCCCTCTACTGGGAGGAAGGTAAATTGGTATCACAATGAAGAGAACTCTGGGTATCAAAGCCTTGGAAGGATCCATGCTGTGTTTGTATTATAGGTCCGCAATATGTTGTGATGATGAAAACAAAATCAGGCCACCAGCACTTGTGTGTTTGTGTGTGTGCGTGTATGTACTGTTAATGTTACACACACACACACTAACTGATTATTGCTGAGTGATGGGATTTCACCTCCACCATTCCTTTCTGCAGTGTCAGAATTTTAAAATTTTTGTAACGTTTATTTGTTTTTGAGAGGGGAGGGGCATGCGTGGGGGAGGGGCAGAGAGAGAGAGGGAGACACAGAATCCGAAACAGGCTCCAGGCTCTGAGCTGTCAGCATAGAGCCCGACACAGGGCTCGAACTTGGTTGGGAACAGGGAGATCATGACCTAGGCTGAAGTCAGATGCTCAACCGACTGAGCCACCCAGGTGCCCCATGAGTTGTATTATTTGTATAAGCAGGAAAGCTGTCTTCATTTTGAATTTTTTTAATGTTATTTATTTTTGAGAGGGAGAGAGAGAGACAGAGTATGAGCAGGGGAGGGGCAGAGAGGAAGACGAAGACACAGAATCTGAATCAGGCTTCAGGCTCTGAGCTCTCAGCATAGAACCCGGCATGGGGCTCAAACTCACAGGCCATGAGATCATGACCTAAGCCAAAGTCGGTTGCTTAACCTACTGAGCCACCTGGGCGTCCCTTCAAAAAGGAAAGGAAAAAAGTATACATCCTAGGATCTAGTACATCTGTTTCTGGGGGTTTATTCAAAGGGAAATCTTCAGAGATGTACAGTTAGAAAGCAACTTAAATGTCCAACAGCTGGGGATTGGTTACATAATTTATGAAAAACAAAGCAGTTGTTAGAAATCATGTTGTAGGTGAAATATTGACATGAGAAATGTCATGGCTTCTGCAAATTGGGAAAACAGTATGTGCACAGTGAGGCAATCTTTGTAAAAATACATATTATCTCTCTCTCCGTCTCAGTATTTATACACACACACATATATTCACATACGTCAAAGGAAGATGTCCTAGATTGCTATAATGTAGGTGGAATGTGGGATTATACTGTACTTTTATATTCTTTCACTCTTCAGATTAGTTTTGACACTCTCGCTGATTTGTTCCCACATTCCATGTCCAGCATCCCTCCCCCACATGCAAACCCTTTGCACCCTAGCCTCGGTGCTCACCCATGGGGCTCTTTCTTTCAAGAAAGTCTTTGCCCATCTCTAAGCATCAAGATCCCACTTGTTTAGGGCTGAGCTCCAGGAAACCTTCCAGGACCTTCCGACTCAAAATAATCTCTCTCTGTAAACTCCATAGCTTTTTATCCATCATGTTGTTATGTGCTGATTGCCTTCTAGTCTGATGTGCTTTGGCTGGTTTGTGTGTGCGTCTATGCCTTCTCCCCCTTATTAGACTGTGTTTTCTGTGCAGGCAGAATCCAGGCTTTACTCATCTTGGTATTCCACACGGCACTGGTAGGTGTTCAGTACGTTGTTATTGCATAAATAATTCAATTGATAGATACCTTCAGGCCTTCTAATTCTTCTGTTAAGCTGGTACATACTTAGGGATTATAACACCATTTTAATTCTAAGTAAAGAAGAAACTATTTGGGAGGTGAACCCTCTTTAACAATGTATATTAATGCAGTTCATTAATTAGTCTCTCCCATTCTTTAGTATAGATAATAAAAAATTGACCACATTTTTCTAATACAGCACTGATTTTCTTTCATCCTTTTCCTCATGAACCACCCTGGTATCCATCCATCACTAAGGAGAATGTTATGTTAGGCCTCGTCCTTCTTGCTTTTTCGTATGTCTTTCTGTTATTAAATTTGCCTAGCAATGCCTGTGTCCCAGTATTAACATGTATTACTCTTTCTCCCTTTTCTACCCTAATGTAGTTTTTCATCACTTCTCAGCTAAAGAAATCTATGTTTCTTTTCACATCTCCAATGCCTCTCCACGCAGTAAACTCTAAACGCCAGAACGTGAATTGCTCGTTTTCTTATAGGTACCAAAAATCTAATATTTTTTCTCTTATCATCCTACTATTACCAAGCATATTATTTTGGTTCTTTTTTTTTTTTTTTTAAGTAAGCTCTATACCCAAGGTGGGGCTTGAACTCCTGAGATCAACCCTGAGGTCAAGAGTCACATGCTTTCTTAACTGAGCTGGCCAGCCGCATTATTCTTTTGATTCTTGCTTCCAAATATGTGTTGTATATTTTCTTGATTATAAAATAAAAATGTTCATTGTAGAAATTTTTGAAAAGAACCGAAGGGGAAATTAAGACCATTTAGAGGAAAATAAAAATCATTTATAACCTTTCTCTTAATCACTATTAACATTATGGTGAATTTCTCTCCAGGCTATTTTAATTTTTTTTTTAGAGATTATTTATTTTGAGAGAGGGAGCACGTGTGAGCTGGGAGAGACAGAGGGAAAGAGAGAATCCCAAGCAGCCTCTAAGCTGTCAGCGCACAGCCTGATGCAGGGCTCAAACTCACAAACCCAGAGACCATGTCCTGAGCTGAAATCAAAAGTTGGACGCTTAACCAACTGAGCCACCCAGGCACCCCATCTCTGGGCTATTTTTTTTTTTTTTTTTTTAAAAATGTTTTTATTTATTTTTGAGAGACAGAGACAGAGCACAAGTAGGGGGATGGGGTACAGACAGAGAGGGAGACACACAGTGCAAAGAAAGCTCCAGGTTCCAAGCTCTCAGCACAGAACCTTATGCGGGGCTCAAACCCATAAACCGTGAGATCATGACCTGAGCCAAAGTCAGACACTTAACCGACTGAGCCACCCAGGCATTACCCTGGGCTATTTTTAATGCATAGATACTTTATAAGCTGTTGGAATGATTGGTGCCATGGTGGATATACCCTTCTATTGCAGCTTTTTATTTTTAGCAATATATTGTATTTTCCCAAGTCATTCAATGTGTTCATATAAAATGTTCTCATAATATTAAATGTTCACAATAATAGTGATAATGGTTACCATTAACTGGGTGCCTATTAGACATTCTGCCATCCTGGGTACTTTACCTGTATCAACTTATTTAATCCTGACAACAACCCTGAAGGGAGATCTCTTGCTTCCCTGTATAGGTAAAAGAGCTGAGGCTCAAAGATGTTAAGTGATTTGCTCAACGATCTTTCTATTTCTTCCTCTGCTCTTTCTGCTCTAACGCATTGCCTCCCTTGGTTTGTGATGACTGCATAATACAACATCAGGTTAAAAACACCATCATTTAACTTCTTCTCTTTTTGGACATGTATGTTTGATTTTTGGGGTATGATTAAATACCATGTAATATGTAGAATAGGAGTCACTTTTTTTTTTAATTTTATTTTTTATTTTTTTAAATTTACATCCAAATTAGTTAGCATATAGTGCAGCAATGATTTCAGGAGCCCCTTACCCATTTAGCCCATCCCCCCTCCCACAACCCCTCCCGTAACCCTCAGTTTCTTCTCCATATTTAAAAGTCTCTTCTGTTTTGTCCCCCTCCCTGTTTTTATATTGTTTTTGTTTCCCTTCCCTTATGTTTAGCTGTTTGAGTCACTTTTTAAGTTTATTTATTTTATTTTAAGAGAGCGAGAGAGTGAGAGTGAGAGAGAGAGAAAGAGAACAAGTGGGGGGAGGGGCAGAGAGAGAGGGAGAGAGAATCCATGCTATCAGCACAGAGTCCAATGCCGGGCTCGATCCCATAAACCGTGAGCTCATGACCTGGGCCAAAATCAAGAGTCAGACGCTTATCTGACTGAGCCACCCAGGCTCCCCTAATATGAGTCATTTTTATTAAACAGACTATGTGCGTTTACCTATATGTGCATTAAATAAAAAGGTTTAGCCTGGGTGGCTCAGTCAGTTAAGTGTCTGGCTCTTGGTTTCTGCTCAGGTCGTGATCTCACAGTTCATGAGTTCAAGTCCTGCATCAGGCTCTGCACTGATGTTGTGGAGCCTGCCTGGGATATTCTCTCTCTCTCTCTCTCTCTCTCTCTCTCTCTCTCCTGTGTACTCTGTCAAAATAAATAAATAAACTTAAAAAAATAAAATTAAAAATTTATAGAAAGGTTTAGCAATTAACAGCAATTACTCCTACGGCATAAGAATTCGTGGAATGAGTGGGGTTGTGGACAAGGGGAAGTTTCATTTCCATTGTGTTCACTTCTGTCTGGCTTCAGATAGTTTTTAAAATCACAAGTGTGTATTATGATAGTAATTAAAACACTAATAATAAGAGTGCCTGCTCAGTCAGTTAAGAGTTGGACTCTTGGTTTCGGCTCAGGTTATGATCTTGCGGTTTTGTGGGTTCAAGCCCCTCATCGGGCTCTGTGCTGACAGTGCAGAGCCTGCCTGGGATTCTCTCTCTCTCTCTCTCTCTCTCTCTCTCTCTCTCTCTCTCTCTTGCTCTCTCTGCCCCTCCCCCACTTGCACTGTCTCTGTCTCTCTCAAAATAAACAAAATCAACTTAAAAACTAAAATTAAAGAAATAAAAAACTAATAGTAAAACATGGTGATGAAGGTTGTCATAGGAGAGTGCTGAAGCACGTTTCTGATTATTTTCTTTGGATAAATTTCTGGAAGAATTACTAAGTCAGATCCTGGAGCATTTTTAAAGTTTCTTAGTACGTCTTATAACACCTCCTTCCCAGGAAAATTTTACCAGTTCATATACTTAACACCAGAAGTCTATGAGTGCCGTTTTGCTGCTGTTTGGATAACCCTGTGTATTAAAATTCTTTTTGTCTTTGACCGTGTTTTTGATGAGACATGCATGCTGTCAAGTTTTGTTTTCATCCTTGCTCTTTTGATTATTGAGTGAGGTTGAATATTTTCTTTTCTCTTTGTCAGTCATTTTTGTTTAGTTTTTGTGAGTTGCCCATTCGTGTATTTTGCCCTATTTCTATTGGCAGATTTGCCTTTCTTTTCTTGTTAATTTGCCAGGACTCCTTTATATATTGTAAATACAGAACTATTTGTCACATACGTTGCCAATATTTTTACCTAACCATCAAAATGCAGTGACCTACCTGCATTTGCCTTTTGATTTTGTGTATAATGTTCTTTTGAAAAATAGCAGTTAAAGTAGTTGAGTAGCCAAGTCTATCAACCTGGTAAGAATACTTCAGTTTCTTTTTTTTTTTTTTATGTTTATTTATTTTGGAGGGGGAGAGAGAGGGAGAGAGAGAGCGAGCGGGAGAGGGGCAGAGAGAGAGGGTGAGAGAGAATCCCAAGCAGGCTTCACGCTGTCAGTGCAGAGCCCAACACGGGGCTCAAACCCACGAACCACGGGATTACCTGTGCTGAATTCGGATGCTTAACCGACTGAGCCACCCAGGTGCCCCAGTTCCTTTTGGTTTTGAAGCTCATTTGCACCAGCTGTGCAGTTTAATGGGGTGGAAGGAACTGAAGCTTCAAGGCTTCAAAGGCCTTGCTGAAGGGCACACAGGTAGGAGGCAGTCAGGCTGGGCTCGAGAACGTTAATTTTTACAAAATCCTCAAATCTCAGTGAGGATGAGAAATTTGGGAACTCCCACATCAAGTGTGGGCCAGTGTCGAAGAACATTACAGAGGGAGCAGTGGAGAGGAGCCGGGGACCTGCAGAGGCCAGAAGCCAGGGTGGAGATGACAGGGTGGAAATGATGGCAAAGAGCTGAGAAGGAGGAAGTAGAGGTGAAAGCGAAGGGTGGCCGCTGCCGCCGACACCGACACCATCGAAAAATACTGGGCAGTAGATGATATATTGAACGGTAAGAAAGTACATCAAGTCAGAAATGAAGTCGCAAGAGACAGTTTCTATTTGCAGGTGAAAAATGGTGTCATCTTAACATAGAATTTTACTGGTCTGATTGATGTGATATATGACCTTCTTCTTAAGATTTCATTTGATTCTTCTCAGTAGCGATTGCTGCTGGAACATTGCATTTTTATAAAGAATGTCATTGCTGCTGAAAGATAGATATTCCAATAAGTTTCCTCTAGACGCCTGAATAATTAACACAATGCCACCAGTGCAACTGAGCCTTTTTTTTTTTTAAATGTTTATTTATTTTTGAGATGGAAAGAGACAGAGCACAAGCAGGGGAGGGGCAGAGAGAGAGGGAAACACAGAACCTGAAGCAGGCTCCAGGCTCTGAGCGGTCAGCACTGAGCCCGACGCGGGGTTCGAACCCATGAACCGTGGGATCATGACCTGAGCTGAAGTAGGACTCTCAACCGACTTAGCCTCTCAGGCGCCCCACAACTGAACCTTTAAGACAGCACACCTTCACCAGAAATATTTATTTTCTTGTTTACAATTGTCATAAACCATTGGTTAGATACAGATCTGCTCTGCTAATTCTAGGGATGTCATTTCCTGCCGCTGTAGATCAGTTTCAGAAGTGGCATTAGGAGCCAGTGAAATTCTGAAGAATTTCAGATGACAGTGAGCAGAACGCATGTTCTCGAAAGCAAGTTATCTTTACAGACTATTCTCTCTTAATATACTTTAGATGCCCACCCAAGAAAAAGAAGCATCAACGGAAGAAGTAGTTCTCCTGGCAAAGATGAAGCATCCCAACATCGTAACCTTCTTCAGTTCGTTTCAAGGTTTGACTTTCTAATGTGCTTCCAGGGTTTTAATAAAGTGTAGTCACGTAGACATCTATAAGGGATACGTTCCTGGGAACTGTGCATAAATTAGGTTTCGTAAACAGACGTTTTCCCGTTCACTTAAATGGTCATTTGAGACATTGACTTTACTTCTTCTCTAGTGAGTTTTCGTAGACGACTTTTCCAAGTTTGTTCAAGTTTTCCTACCTGTCCTTAATTCTTACCGTCTCAAGTAGTTAATGATTGGTATGCTAATAACTCCTAGATTGTGGCCTCCAGTAATACGCATGAATGTCTCACATTGCACGTTGGCTGTGAGTGGGCAGGGTCTTAAGTCTGGGGTCCAGGTGATGGAGCCGCCCAGGTACGGAGCACGCTGTTCTCCTGAGCCAGAGAAAAGGGCGAGACACAGGGTCCACCACGCCATCACCGTCGGAGCCCTGCTAGGATGTGGCCTGTTTCTCACGATCGTTCTGAGCTCACGGTCTTGTTGGCACAGCAGTCCCAATAACATGGTGACGAGGAGGGGATATCCTGCCTCTGAGAGTCCTTGCATGCGCTGGGGCGACAGGTGGGCTGTCCAGTCCTCTTACAGAGAGGCGGCAAACAGCCACGCACCGTGGCCAAGCAAACAGCCAAAGCAGAGGGGGAGAAGCTTTAAGGAAGCAATTCCCTTCCTGTGGATGCCTGAATACAACATCTCTTCTGCCTTCGTCCACCACTTGGCTCCAGGGGTAAAAATACAAAACAAAACACGAAAGGAGCATTGGTCAAAGACCATTCACTCACTTAACAAAGTTTTATTGAGTGCCCTCGATGCCAGGCGTTGTTCTGAGAGCCAGGAATATAACAGTGAACAAAACAGGCACAAGGTCCTGTCCTCATGGGGCCTCCATTCTAGGGGGAAGAGACAGACAATAAACACATATCCTGTATGTCAGGTGTGTGTAAGGCTGCACACGGTTCACCGTGGAGCATCCCGTGCCAGCCCCCAGCACTGGGGTGGGTGCTTCAGTTCACACGTGCTGAGTAGTTAATGGAGCAGGAATGTTACCTAGATGCCTTCAAGCACCCTCAGGGGGTGTAAACATCAGTAAATAAATATACATAGCCCCTACTGTTTGAGCTTTTACACTGTGCAGGGCACTGTGTTTCTTACAATTTTTTAAATATTTATTATTATTTTTTTTTTTTTTAATTTTTTTTTTCAACGTTTTTTATTTATTTTTGGGACAGAGAGAGACAGAGCATGAACGGGGGAGGGGCAGAGAGAGAGGGAGACACAGAATCTGAAACAGGCTCCAGGCTCCGAGCCATCAGCCCAGAGCCTGACGCGGGGCTCGAACTCACAGACCGCAAGATCGTGACCTGGCTGAAGTCGGACGCTTAACCGACTGCGCCACCCAGGCGCCCCTATTTATTATTTTTAAAGGGGGGGAGGGCAGAGAGAGAGGGAGACACAGAATCTGAAGCAGGCTCCAGGCTCTGAGCTTGTCAGCACAGAGCCTGATGCGGGGCCCGAACTACGAACCGTGAGATCACGACCTGAGCGGAAGTCAGACGCTCAACTGACTTAGCCACCCAGGTGCCCCATGTTTCTCACAAATTAAAACCTCTGCATTCAGTGTGGCCCTCTTCAACTCCTGGGTATGAACAGGGTTCTTCTGAGGTCTACTTGGGACTTGAGCAGTACATCTGAGCAGGGAGTTGGGTTATTTTGAACAACTTCTAAGGGGCAGCCACTGAATAAGGGCCCTACATTTCTATTCATCGATTCCTAACAAGCCAGAAGACAATCTTTTCCTTATTCCTCGGGTTATTGCTATTATTCCCTCTGTCTGGCTAACGCTCACGCTCAGGCTTTCTCCGAGATCACAGTTCCCGTCAGAGCCCCCTTCCTGACCTTGCACCGCACCTCTGCACTTTGTGTGTGTGTGTGTGTTTACAGGTATGAATTGGTGTAAGATAGTCCCTGTAAGACAGTAGATCTATTGAATCCTTTTCTCAGCACTGGATCCTCAGCATCTAACACATAGTAGGTGCTTAATATACAATTGCTGAATGAGTACATGGACTGGACCACTTTCACAGAGTGGAATATGTCTTTATGCAAGGTAAATATTTGAGGACCGTTGACATAGATACTGTTTTAAAATCAGAGGTCATTTGTACAGCAGAAATGACCTCTACTGAATCTGTTTATATTGTAAGCTTAAACTTTCTTATGGCAGCTTTATTTTTTGTTTTTGAAGCGTGTGTTTAGGAAAACTAGAGCAATGAGGACAATGGGTTTGCCTGCAGGTTGTTGGGACTTGAAACATGGAGCTTATCTGAAAGCCACAGAACCCTTTGTAGCCCGGGACAGCTCAGAGTCAAGATAAAGCCTTTGTTTACCCTCAACAGCTTGTCTCTGAACAGAACCATGGCTCTAGTTCAGTAAATGTTTATCTATAAAAAGTATGAAGTTTTTGTAAGTTTGAAACAACATATGAATAATAAGGCGATGTAGTGAGATTTTTCCTGAAGCTAAGTTAATTCCATTTAAATTCTTTCAGTAAATATTTATCGAGTGCCTGTTATATGCTAGGCATGTTCTAAGTTTTAGGGATCATCGGTGAACAAAATTGGCCAGTGTCCCCCACACTGTTGTTTTCTGTTGCTGTGTAACAAGTGACCACAAATTCAGTGGCTTGAACCAACACCCATTTATCTTTTCCTAACCTCTCTAGATCACAGGTCTGGGTTTGGTTCTCTGGATTCTCCGCTCAGGGTCTCTCTCTCCACTGGGTCTGCTGTCTCATCAGAGGCTCGGCATTGTCTTCCATGCTTATTCACGGTGCTGGCAGAATTCATCTATTTCACTGGGGTGGGTATGGGCTTCCAGAGGCCAGCTGCCCTTTTGTAGGCCTTCTCTCCCTTGGAATCTCTCACTTCCTCTGTCTCTGACCTCTAGACTTAGATTTGGATGGATGCTGTGTTTAGGTCAAGCCCACCGGTAAAATCTCCTTTTCTATTAACTCAAAGTCAACTGACTTCAGTTATATCAGCAAGATCCCCTTCGCTGTATGACATGACATAACCATGGGAGTGATAGCCCATCGTATTTACAGGTTGTACCCTCACTCTGGGGGAGGGAGTCCATAAGGTGTGTGCACTGGGGCCATCTTAGAATTCTGCCTGCTATCGACTGTGGAGTTTTATAGGCCCAGAGGAAAGGGTGGGGAGGGTTGGACAATAAATGTTAACTTAATTAATAAGCACATTGTGTCGTATACTAGAAGGTGATAAGTGCTGTGGCAAAATAAAATAGGGTGAGGCAGGAGTGAGGAAACAAGTTAGAATAGGGCAGTCATTTGAGCAAAGACTTGAAGAGCCATGCTAAACTCTGGGGAAGAGTTTCCTAGGACAGAGCAACAGCCACTGCAAAGGCAGGAGGCAAGAGCAGGCCTGATGGGTTAAAGGATTGGCCAGGAGGCTTTGGGGAGAGGCAGTCTGCTGTGGGCCCTGAGCATCTCACACGCGCTTGCTGGGCGTGCCAGGAACGCAGAGCCCTGACCGCTGTCTACCCAGCTACATATTGTGTTTGTAGTGAGCGACACTGACGGATGAGACATTTCCCCCAAGGCGGAGCTGGCTTGTTCACTGCTCACTAAAATGCAGCAGATTCCTCAAGGTCAGTGTTCCTTTCCTGTAACGTGGCCCACTGCAGTGCATATGCTTGTCTAGGCTCACATGTTGTACCTCCGTGGAGTTTGGGGGACACAGAGAACGAGCGCTAACGTGAAGCTCTGACTCCTGCTTTTGCCAAGAGTAATAAAGTCCTTTGCCTCTGGCCCAGGAGTCACATGTCCTGGCATCCGTGAAATAGTCACAGGCTTGTAAATAGTACAGAATCTCATACCTGGCACAGAGCACACTGGGAAGTCAGGGTGAGTAGAGTACAATGAGCAAGGGAGAATAGCAGGAGGTATTTTTATTCTTTAGGCCGATTCTGTGTCCCTCCTTGATGTGGGGTGCTAAAATGCTTTTATTTATGGAATGATGGTGGTAATGGATGATATTTCATCAAGTCTAGAGGCCATTAGTTACAAGATACACCATTCTGTGCTAATTACAAGAAACAATACTGTCAATTAGACCCTAACACAGTGCTTTTTTTTATCACAATTTTGTATTTAATGTGTACTAAAAGAGCCTTTTTAGACTTATTTACTTTCTATTACTCTTGTGCATACATAAAAAGGCAACTATAAGCAAATTAAATTGGTTAAGGTGTAAAAGTTATGCAGGCGGTATAATAACACCAAGACTGCTGGGCCCCCAGCAACCGATTAGAAGATGCCAATGTCTGTAAGATGCAATCCTAACTTTTTAAAAGTGCAGTTTAGAATGAATTAATTACAGCAGTTGTTTTTTAAGTGTTCGAATTTGACAACAGAAAAGTTGCTTAATGTCAGTCCCTACTGTTAGTGTCCCTAAATAGTTTTGAAAGGTCAATGACCCATGAGCTCTATAGTTCCAGAAGTTGCTGCTCTACAATGTGTCTTGTACTTCCTTTTTAGAGAGCACCCTTTTCCTCTTCTCTGCATTTTCAAATATTCTTTAAGATTAAATACAGTCTTAATATTTGCAGAAAGGGACCTCTGTCATCTCTGCTCTGAGCACCTCCAAACGCTTGCTCATGTGGCATATAATCTACTGTATTATTGTGCCAGTGTATTGCATTCTTTATTTCCATCAATGGGATTGGAGGCCGTGAGAACAAAATTCTTTCTCATACCTCTTCCCCCTCCTACGGTGCTTATTCTTCTTAAACAGATGGAAAATTTGAGAACATAAATGATATTTCCAGACAGTTCTAACCCCATTTAAATATGAAATTAACAGTAGCTAGTGGGGAGGCAATGGATATTTAGAGCCAAATGATGCTCATTGACCCAAATAGTTTTTTTTTTTTTTAACGTTTATTTATTTTTGAGACAGAGAGAGACAGAGCATGAACAGGGGAGGGGCAGAGAGAGAGGGAGACACAGAATCCGAAACAGGCTCCAAGCTGTCAGCACAGAGCCTGACGCGGGGCTCGAACTCACGAACTGTGAGATCATGACCTGAGCTGAAGTCAGACGCTTAACCGACCAAGCCACCCAGGCGCCCCCCAAATAGTTTTTTTAAGATGGCTCAGCCATGATTACTTCTGAACCAGCCAATTAATCTCTTTCACGGAAAGCCAGTGTAAGGCTGAGTGAATTGTAGGTTGGTGGAAAGTGAGTAAAATGGAACCCTTTGTCCTTAGCTTTCCTGACTTTGACTGTTCCGTGGTTTTGAGATTGTCATCCCTTCATCACTATGGCAGCCCTTTCAATGACTCAGCTATGAGAAACAGTAGCTCTCCTAAAAGTAATATGTTCCTGAAAATAACTGATCCCTAGGTGATTAGGGTGTGTCAGGAAATACCTTCTTAAGACCCTCCTAGACTCCCCAAGTCTGTCCTCGACTGGCTCTTGTCCCCTTTGCCCTCCAGGGCACAGACTTCCACTTAGCTCTTCTCACGTGTACTCACTGATTTGCCAACTCTACGGTCCACGCCTTGTGCAGGAAGGATGGCTTATTTACCCTTTATTCCCAGCACCGCATTCCTTGGCATGTCCTCGGTAAAAGTCTGTGGATGAATGAATGGATCTGTCCCATTTGAGGAGGGAGGTGGACATTGAAGTGTTATGTGAAAGGAGCACTGAGTTTGTGAATTAGATGCAACCACAACCGAGGGCAGATGCTGTCAGGATGCTCGCGGCCACTTTAAAGTTGGTTTGAGCTACTTGAAAGAGAGAGGTAGCAAATGATAGCTATTTGGCAAGAGATTCTGGCATTTAGTGGATGTTCGGTCACTACAGGGCAAAACACTAGGGAGATTAACCCCTGATTTTGTGCCATGTTTTTGTGTTCCTTACATGTTTTATGAAACCACTTAACCAAACTTGATTAAGCCCCTTCCATGTGCCTTCTACTGTGCTAGGTGCAGGGAATACAGAAGTGCAAAGTGTGGGCTCTGTCTGCAGGGAACCCACAACATAGCAGGAGACGTGAATAACTGAGTAGGAGCCGTCTCCTGACAGGAGCCCCACTGGCAGCTGGCTGGTTAAGGGGAAAGGCTGGTTAAGCAGGAAATCATACAAACGTGTTTAATTTTCATCTATAAATGCACAATCACTTGCCAAACTTTTGACATAAGACCGAGGCCTCATCTTTGATTATGCGTTCATTGCATAGAGTTCTGAATATTCTTACATAGGCGACTCTCCTCCATTTCTTTTTAGAGCTTTCTTTTTAAAGCTCCAATCTTTTTAAAGCTTTCTTGGTTATTTTCCACTTGTCTTATCCAACGTTTAGGTCGATGGCATTTTTTTTTTAAAGCTATTCGCTTTTATTGAGTTCTCCACAGTATTCAACATAGGTTTTGTAGTAATAATCACATCTCTCTTTTTCCGTTCGTATTTCATCAGTTCATGCAATAGTTGTAATAACAAGTATAATTGGCCTAAGCAGATTTGGGAATGCACACGATGATCTTGGTGAGAATTAGTGGGAACAGAGGTAGCTGAGCAGGCTAGAGAGGCCAGTAGCCACGAGTGGAAACCGTGAGTGGGCAGCAGGAATGGAGAATGCGCATTACTCTAGAAAGTAGGTCAGGCAGAGGTCAGTTGAGAAGAGTGCGTATTGTTCTCAACAACATAGCTGAGTACGTGCCATATAAATAAAAGGTTATACTCAAGTTCAAAGGTCTATTAATTCTTCCTGGGGTTTTGGTTAAGATTCCTGGCTGCTATTTTACAGCAGATTTCTCACATCTTGCAGGAATGTGTTAATAACAAGTGTTAACATTGATGGAACTCTTCTTTATATGCAGGCATTGTTCTAAGCATCTGACATGGATTAACTTGTTTAACCTTTATGACACTCCTGAGAGGAGTTTCTATATTATGATCTCCACCTTACAGATGAGATGATGACGCACAGAGAAATTTAAATAACTTGCCCGCAGTCACAGAGCTAAGAAATGTTAAGTGGTGAAGTGGGATGAGAACCCAGTCCATCATGATTCTACAGCCAGAGTTTTTAACAGTTGCATACTGCATTTTTCTGTTATATTCTCCATCTTCGGGAACATGAAAGGTAATGAATGATGCCTTTTCTTACAGAGAACAATAGGCTGTTTATTGTGATGGAGTATTGTGACGGAGGGGATCTCATGAAAAGGATCCATAGACAACGGGGAGTGTTATTTAGCGAAGATCAGGTAAAAACACCTCCATTTTGCCTTTTGATTTGTATGAGGGGCAATTAGATTTATAGTGCTGTAAGTAATAGACCATATTTATATACAGCATGATTGCTGGTAGAGAAAATTTAAATCATAAAACAGTGTATCAATATTCTTGATAGATTTAGTCCAGAACATGTTTGCAATTGAACTGAAATTGAATCTCTTTTTGAGAGTGAACTTTGAGAAACGATAGTGTATTTTTGGACAATCTCATGTAGGATGCCCTTGAGATAAATCTTCCTGGCTAAAAAAATGTGAATGTGGATGTTCCTCAGCCATTTCAAATGTGACATATTTATAGCTTTACTCTTCTTCCTTTTACCATTTAGTATGCTGTTTTAAAATAGCTATCCCACTTTGCTAGGGAGCATGGAAGGCCTTCGTGGCAATTGGCTATTTAGTTTCATTGATTATGAAGAAAGAGGAGAGAAAAGGTGAAGAATAATGGCCTCAATTCCCATTCCCTCTTTGCACAAACACATTTTTCTTCCATACTCGGAGCTTCCTCTGGAACCCTCCTGGGAGCTGTACTCATGAAGGAGACAGCAAGTATGTGTGTGTAGAAGGGATTCTGAATCGGGCCTGTGTGATGGATAAGTCAGGCCACTGCCTGGAGCCGTGCACAGGAATGGCCTGCCATCTTTCTTTCGGCCATTTGTTTCTTTGTTCTGTTCTACCATGTAAGAGCCTCATGCCTATATCATTTTCTACGGCACACAATAGAATAGTTTGAATAGACAGATGATTCAGGAATCAGGATCTCTATAAAGTTTGCAAATTTAATCACGCATTCTTCCTATGTTCATTTACATTTTATATTAAATTCCATATTTGTAGAAACCCTCCTTTCTTCCTATCCAGGTATTATGTTGCTTCATTTAATAAAAATACTTTTCTCTACAAAATTTTGAGTTACATTTCCCTCTGTTGGAAAAGAATGAAAATTATAACAATCTTAGCATCTGGAGTATAGCTTTTTTCCTTTTGTTTTTCTTTTTCTGTGTAACCTGGCATCCAAAGAACCAATGAAATTTTAGAATAGTTTAAGGAAATCTTTACAGGCCTAGAACACATTTTTAAAAAGAGGCTCATGGCCAGCTAAAAGAAAATAAAATCAAGACTAAGAAAGGAGATTAAGTTTTAAAAGTAAGATATTTGTTGTTTTTATATTAGATACATATTGATAATTCATTAAAATTGTTAACAACCTCATAGATTCTCTGCCTCTTCTGCTTTCCCTCTCTGCCCTGGGCACCCTCTTTCCACTGAAAAGGAAACCCTCATGGCACCAGGGTTATCAGGAAATGCTGCCTATCTACTGTCCTAGTGCAGTTAGCAGACCAGCGTTAAGAAAAAAGAAAATCATGAACTGCCTCCCTCTCTCCCCTGCTTCTACTTATCTTTTTCTGTACTTTTTCTGTACTTTGATACCAGTGCATTCAAATTGCCTTTTGCAACCTCCATTTTTCTAGCTATAAAAAGAGAATAATGTGAGAAGATGGTATTTCCAGTAGTTTCATTCATATAAGTTCGGACACACAAATGTGTCATTTCTCTCTTTTTGTACATTATCTTGAAGACATTTCAATGACCACCAGACCACTGACCGGTTTTGTTTAATGTTCCCTCTACAGATTCTGAGTTGGTTTGTACAGATTTCTCTAGGACTAAAATATATTCACGACAGGAAGATCTTACACAGGGACATAAAAGCACAGGTAGGAGTTCAGAGAGAAGATCAAGACAGAAACCGATCTTG
Organism: Panthera uncia; assembly: GCF_023721935.1. Taxonomy (NCBI): domain Eukaryota; kingdom Metazoa; phylum Chordata; class Mammalia; order Carnivora; family Felidae; genus Panthera; species Panthera uncia. Next base: position 18,464,257 of record NW_026057576.1, read on the forward strand.
TTGTTTTCTTGAAATATCTCCCACAACATAGCATTCTCTCTATTTATAGAACATCTTTCTTAGCAAGAATGGAATGGTTGCAAAGCTCGGGGACTTCGGGATAGCAAGAGTTCTGAACAAGTAAGTGCTTTTAAAAATCCTTTTTCTTTCTATTCCTAACAGCCAAAATATGTATTTTTAGGTATCATGAATTAAGATATTAAAAGCTTGGTTTCCAGATAATTTGAGATAACTATTTCTATAAATGCCTTAAGTCATTCAGATGATACTTGGTCTGAGAGTAAAATTTCCAAGATAAATCTCGGTATAATACAATGATGGTGGCAGTATTGTGTAGTGTGAGATAAGCTTATCACAGGAGATGTGACTGAATACGCACAAAGCTAGTGCATTTAGTGAAACAGGCAAATTCACACATGCTCCGGGGAATGTATCGATGCAACTGCTTTGGAAGACAATTTAGTGGTAATAAGTATCAAGAGATTTTTAATCATTCTATTCCTGGGAATTTGTTCTCAGGGAATAGTTTGAAATTTGGAATAATTTAAATGCCTTATAATTGGGAAATAGGTAAATTTTATAAAACACGGCATAAGCGTGGACCTGAATATTATGTAGCCATTTATATTTATGATTTTGAAGACTTCTTGATGACATGGGAACAAACTTTGTCATATGAAGGCAAAAAATGGAATTCTGAATTTTAAATACTCCGTGATCACAGTCATATGAAAAATTGCCTGGAAAAAAGATGAGAAGGAAATATATCCAAATTTTAAATAATAGCTGTTTTGGGGTAGTGAGATTCTGGGTAATTTTTTTCTTCTTTATTCACTTTCGTGTTTTCCAAATTTTAAGCCGTGAGATTGCATTACTTTGGTAATTGGAAAGGGAGAATTCTTTCTGCATCTAAGAGTTTTATAATATAACAATTGTACTTCTTTGTGGAGTCTTTGAGCCATAAATTTGTTTTATGTGTTGATTTTGGGGAGGTAAATTATAAACTTAAAAATCAACTAACTTTAAAAAAAATCAACTAACTTTATTATTCTTGTTATTAGTATGCAGTATGTTTGCTTTATTTCAGTATGTGCATTCATCAAATTTTGTGTTATCCATTTTTATACTTTTTTTCTTGCATGTCTGTGTCTTAAGCCTTTTCTTACTCCAGTAATAAACTGTGTTGTTTTATTATTTAATATGATTTGCTAGTTCCATGGAACTTGCTAGAACTTGTATTGGAACACCTTACTACCTGTCCCCAGAGATCTGTCAGAATAAACCCTACAACAATAAAACGTGAGTTATCGACTATTGGTTTGAAAGTCTCAGTACTGACGCTGGCAGGTTCTCTTTTTCTTATGGTACTTATGTAATTGCATTTTCTTCATGTGTGAAATGGGGACCCCAGTGACTATCTTGACCACTTCATTTAAAAATACAGGTGATAAAAGGAATATTGAAAATCGCAGTCACTGTGATGTCCATCTTTCTATTTGCTCTTCATACCTTCTAAACGCTATTTAGCCAAATACGGGAAAGTGTTGTGGATGGGTCAGATAGAAGGCAGGGAGGTCTGGTGGCAGAGCCCCGTCACCAACTCGACCAAGTTGGTTAACCTCTGTGGGCCTCAGTTCCCCTAGCAGGAACAGAGAGTGTGGGCCAGGTAATTGTTAAGGTATCTTCCAGCTTTAAAACCCAGCTAGTTTTATGAATACGATACTAAGCCCACTGTTCAGGAGTAATATTGATATACGCAGTAGGAAAAGGTGAACATGAGGTAGTTTTTACTTCTATGTAAGAAGGGGAAAAAAAAATCCACTTTTCAAAGCTGGCTGCCAGATGAACTTGTTGGCTTATCAGGAAGACTGAGTTCCTTCTGGGAGTTAATTTTCCATTTGTTTAGGAAAATCCCCAAGAGATGTTTGGCTGTTTGACTTTGCAAGAGATAAGTGGAGGGCAAAGCCCAGATGGCAGAGATTTCTAAAAAAGAATAGTAAACATTTCTCTGCATAGAAAAACAGGCTTTTTTTTTTTTTTTTAATAGCCTCTAATACCAAGAGGGGGTTTGGCCTCAAGTTAAGCAGCAAGGCAGCTGGTGCAACCTGGGTGGGAGGGCAGACTGTCCAGAGAAGAGCCCTGGGTCAGCAGCATTGTTTTGTTTCCTTGTACTGCTTTTTAAGAATTTGAATCAACATTTAAGTAAACTGATTTGGTGTTTCTGATAATTGGAAATCTTAGCAAAAATCAGCTGGGTACCCCGCTTGAGCTCAGAAAACCAGTCCCTGGTTCACCATAGTCCGCACCACCAACAGGGTGGTGTAAGACTTGTACATGTACCCATCCGGCCCGGTGGCTGCATTCCCTGTTGGACCACCCTGGCTATAGGGGGCGCTCTGGGACAGGGGAGGGGACCTACAGATGACCCAGTGAAGACAAAATTCTGTGTGATCGTAGGAAGTGGGGCCAGTGAGTTTCTAGAAACTCTTAGAAAAATGCTAGGAAACAGCTGGAAGTTGTTTCCTACCTGTTCTATAATCATCACCCTTCATTTCCTCAAGCCTTTGGGATGTCTTTCTCGGCTCCTGCTGCACACAGAGGAAGTATTGCGAAGCAGGGGAACCCTTTTCCTCACTGTACTGAATCCTTGTTTTCACTTTTTTTTCACTTCTCATTATGTTTTCTTCAGTTTTTTTAGATTTAATGATGCTTTTTGTTCTATAAAGTAGCTCCTTATTAAACCGGTCATATATAAGTACTAAAGAGCAAGTCTCCAGTCATGTATCGTTAGCACATTTTTCAGTTTATGGAGTGCCAACTGCTATGTCCTTACTTAGTAGAACTTTGGTTCTGTCAATAGGCTGGAGTAGAATATACCTTTGTAAATCAACCCGATTTTCCCCTTTGAATCAAAACAAATCTGTGTTTGAGTCCTGCCTTCTTCCTCTGAATTGTTCAAAATCCCAAACATACACACATTTTCTTTGAGCACATGAAGCTGAAGTAAACCCTGAGCCCTCAGATTGTAGCAGAGTTTGTGTATCTTTTCTCTGCTGGGATTCTGACAAACTACATATTGTTTTAATTTTATCTCTTAGGACTAAGAATAGATGACGTATCTGAACGCATTTGTAAAAAAAAAAAAAAACTGGTCAACCTATAAAATTGTAAAGATACACAAATACAAAGCACTGTAAGGATAAAGGCTTTAATTCGGAATTATGGATATTTCTTGGCATGTGAACTCTTGTCTTCCCCAGGGATATTTGGTCTCTTGGCTGTGTCTTATATGAGCTTTGCACACTCAAGCATCCGGTAAGTATATTAATTGTCAAATTAATCTTGAATTATTGAAACTGTGTAAGTGAAATTAACTTTTGAGAGGAACAAGGTTAATGTTTGGAGTTATTAGATTGTTAAAAATTATATGGACAAGATATTAAGACGAATGGTCGACCTATATATACTGACATGGAAAGATATCCAACTTAAATATCCAATTTAGAGAATAGTATACATAGAATATTTTCATTAAAAATAAATCATGTGAGGGACACCTGGGTGGCTCATTTGATTAAGTGTCCGACTCTTGATTTCAGCTCCGGTCATGATCTCACGGTTTGTGAGTCTGAGCCCCACATGGGGCTCTGTGCTGGCAGTGTGCAGTCGGCTTGGGATTCTCCCTCTCCCTCTCTCTGCCCCTCCCCTGCTCACCTGCGCATGTGCTCTCTCTCTCAAAATCAATCAACGTAAAAAGTTAATTGTTAAAAAAATAAAAATAAATACATTATGTGCGAATATAATCAGCAAAGGGGAAAGGTGCATGGGGTGAAGTCTATAGGAAACCAAGCACAAGCTTCTAAGAGCCTCTCCCAATGGAGTCACACAGGATACGCTAATTTCTCCAGCAACATGTTGTGACAGCACATGTGACATGTTAGCAACCAGAGAAGCTCTTTAGAGACCCAGTGCCCAAGGTTTTTATGTGGCACTGGTCATGTAGGCACCCTATATTTGGCATATACTAAGCTTCCAGAGTCCCAGGAAGAAGGCAGGTGATCAGCGTAAACCATATTATTTGCACAAGTGGTATAGGCAAAGAAAGCCACTCTGAATATTTAGAGAGTGGTGGGAACTCTCCTGCAATGTGAGTTCCCAGATGCCAGCCAAGGTGCAATATAGTTAGCAGGTTCTTCTAAGGAGAGCAGTCCTTAACCTGCTGTGTTAACTCTTTTCTGCTGTTATTACTGTTATTATTAATTATTACTATTATTGTCAATGGCCACACAGCTAGTAAGGGCCTGATCAAAACGGCATCTTTACAGCCACCCCAGGCTGCTGAGCATTATTATTATGTGTAAATAACCAATGACTTCACAAAATGGAAGGTTTTCTGGTTCATGAGGAATTTTTGAGGAAATGTTTATGTCATATTAATTTAGAAAGCAAGGTGTAAAATTTCATGTTATTATGACCTCAACTCTGTAAACATTATTTTACTTTTTCTTTCTTTCTTTTTTTTTTTTTTAACGTAAGCTCTATGCCCAACATGGGGCTTGAACTCATAACCCTGCACTGAGCCAGGCAGGCACCCCAATAAACATTATTTTGAAAAAGACTAGAAGGAAATATACCGCTGGCCGGGAAAATCATATGTACTTGCCCTCTTTGTAGCTTCCTATACCTTCTCGTTTTTTAGAATGAATACATATTATTTTGATAATAAGGAAAAATTAAAACTAAAAAAACCTTGTTTTACGTAACATGACATCACATTGGGTAACTACCTATAATACCTACTCATGAAGTATTAGTTGATGACAGCAATTTAGGGTGGACTATGGTGCTTCCAAATGAAGCTTTAAAACATTGTTTTTTGTTTTTGCATTTTTTTTTTTTTTTTGAGATTCAAATTCCACTTTGTTTATTTAAAAAGTCCGGATTGGGCAAAGGCAAAGGGACTGCTTTCACAAGGGTCCCTCAGCCGGAAAAGGGAAGGGCGGTCAGTTCTAGCACCCCCAGTTCTGGAGTGCAGGAATCTGAGGGCGACAGGCAGAGGGCCCCACCCCAAGTGTGAGAGTGTGTCCCTGCAGCGTGCCCGCCGATGGGGGCACAGGTGGTGAGCACCTGCTGGAAACTCTGTTTTGTTTCTTATTATTACTTTACATGCAAGTACTGAATTCTTCTCTGACTTAGGATCATTATTCCTTGTCCTTCCAGTTTGAGGGTAACAACTTACACCAGCTGGTTCTGAAGATTTGTCAAGCACATTTTGCCCCAATATCCCCGAGGTTTTCCCATGACCTGCAGGCCTTGATATCTCAGCTCTTCGAAGTCTCTCCCCGAGATCGGCCATCTATTAATTCCATTTTGAAAAGGCCATTTTTAGAGAATCTTATTGCCAGATACTTGACTCCTGAGGTGAGCTCTGAGGTGATTCTGTGTGGATTTTGACAGAGATTTTGGTTAGCAAGTCCTTGACACATGTGTTTCATCTTAGGTCATGCACGAGGAATTCGATCACAGCATCACTCATAAAGCAAGATCATTGGCTTCTCAACCTCCAGGGAAGGGGATCCAAGGTAAGAGCGATTTGACCGTGTGATCAAAACACCTGTCTCATGTGCATCTCACACAGTGAGTTGGGATATATGGCTGGCAACATTAGGATGGAAATTCCACCAAATGCACCGAATATGGATGTTTAAAGAATATGAGTAGTGGAAGCAGGAGAAAAATCATCTTGTTGAATGGTGACTAATGGTGGTGCCTGTATATCTAGCCGACGCATGATCTGGATAACTTATGTCCTCTCTTCTCATTAGTTAGGAAACTTCAAGAAGCAGTGGATTTACGAATAAAGAGACACTTGAAGAAGTAGAATCCTGGGGTGCCTGGGAGGTGCAGTCAGTTAAGCGTCTGATTCTTGACCTTGGCTTACGTCATGATCTCACAGTTTGTGAGTTCAAACCCCACACTGGGCTGTATGCTGATGGTGTAAAGCCTGCTTGAGATTCTGTCTCTCCTCCTTTCTGCCCCTCCCCAGCATATTCTCTCTCTCTCTCTCTCAAAATAAATAAATAAGTTTAAAAAAATTAAAAAAAAAAAAAAGAAATAGAATCCTAACCTAACTTTTGCATAGGAAAGAGACAGTAAGAGAAGGTTCACAGACAGGCCTGGGACAATGAGATGAAGCTTATTTTTTAAAACCAGAGAGGATAGACTGGCGATTCGGAATTCTCTTGCAAAGGCCCCTTAGAGCTGAAGTTAGTACCTCAGACATAATTGGTAATAGTGTGATCTTTATTATATGACCCCTGAAGGAAGCAGGTAATACTTTATGGTCATGATCAATAGAAAAACAATTTTAGTGGTGGTTTCAGGAGTCAGCTGATGATGTGCTCTGTGCGTGTGTGTGTGTGTATGTGTGTGTGTGTGAGAGAGAGAGAGAGTCATTAAAGAAGACAAAATTACCAATGTCATTGATGTTGTGGAATAAGAGCAGCATAGACTTAGTCATAACCAAATGTCTGAACTGAAAGGGTGAAGAGGAGGAGAAAATCTCCCCAAGGAGTCAGGGAAATCTATCTACTGTGATAGAGAAACTGAACTTGAGGAAAGTTGTCAAGGGAAGAAGAGTGAATGAGTCCCTCTGCCATGTGTAATTTGGTCTGGTGTAGTTATGTGTGGGCCTAGATTGAGGACATTTCAAAAGTGGATAAGTGGAGGGTGAGAAAAAGCATGCTGTCCACATTTCTAATATAAGAAAGAAAGGAAAACAGGAAAAAAGCCTGATGGTGACAAACACAGACATGTTAGAAACCTGCTCATACACTGAAAACAACAATGTGGCATGAGTGATGTGGCCTATAACCCAAGCTGTGATGACTATATGTAATTACTTGTACATGTCTGATTATTGTACATATCTGGTTATTACTTGTACATATCTGATGCATGCTGTCTCTGTAAATGTTAGCATTAATCCCTAATTTTTTAAAAGTAGTGTTATATATTACTAGAAATATGTGAAGGAACCCTGGATAGAACGGTTTTCTCTGTTCAAAGAAAAAGCATGGTGTGGGGCACCTGGGTGGCTCAGTCACTTAAGCGTCCAACTCTTAATCTGGGCTCAGGTCGTGATCTCACAGTTCGTGGGATCGAGCCCCGCGTCGGGCTCTGCACTGACAGCATGGAGCCTGCTTGGTTGGGATCCTCTCTCCCTTTCTGTGTCTCTCTCTCAAAATAAATAAGCATTTTTTTAAATGCATGGCGGTTTTCCATCAGCACTTCTCCCACTGGGTCTAAATATCTCTGGCTAAAGTGAGCTTACTGTGTTACGATATGTCCCTTATGTTTATACTCTCACAAGCATCGATACTAAAATGCGAACATTTTAAAGAAATTGAAGTTGTTTTATTTTGGTTAAATAAGATTCTAAAATACAGAAAGCGAGATTCCAGGGAAAGTGCCTACCAAGATCAAGGATATCAGTGCCTGTTAAAAGGAAGGAAATATTACATAGAAATGAATGGAGACCACCAGCTGGAGCCCAGAAGCCCATAGCCGTAAGTTGTACTAAACCCTTTCTCTAGTTTGTTAGCAGGTAGCGTGTTCTATGGATCTACTTGCACATGTTAGTGAAGTACAAGCTCATTACTTTGGAGTCTCCTTATTTTGTACTTTCAGTAAAATCATTCTGTGATGAGCATTCAAGTGGTATCTCATTAGATAACTTCTAGTTATTATATTTTTAAAAACAATGCTGTAATTTCTTATAAGTAGTCTATGTACTAGTTTTAGTTTTCCTTTTACAACTCAAAAATCTTTAATTTATTTAAAGAAATAACATTTTTCTATATAAAACAAGTGAGTAGCATAACTGCAGAAAACATTATGCTTTTTTTTTTTTTTAAAGTAGGCTCCATGCCTGCGTGGAGCCCAGTGCAGGGCTTGAACTCATGACCCTGAGATCAAGACCTGACCTGAGATCAAGAGTCAGATGCATTACCAACTGAGCCACCCAGGAGTCCCAGACATATGCATTTCGTTCTCTTAATTCTAACGTGTTATGTATAATTGAGAAACTTTTATTATATAATCAGTGATTTTTTTCCTAGAGATTCTTTATGCTTATTTATCTGAATCCACATTAGCAGAACATTGAATCTCTTAGTTGATGCTAGTGAAATGCTTCTGGTATATATATGATTAAATGGCTATTGTCTTTTAGTTGAAGAATTGTATTTTTAAAGAAGGCTTATGGTATAATTAGAGGACCATTTGGAAATATGTTTACTCAGGTTTACTTGCTATATAGACATTTTAGAAAATGTGTGGTTTATAGATAGATTTTGAAACTATTTATTATTGTTCTTCATTTGATAGACCGTGGTTTAACTTTATTAAAGAAATTTAAAAGTCGGGGCATCTGGCTGTCTCAATCGGAAAAACACGTGACTCTTGATCTCAGAGTAATGAGTTCAAGCCCCACGTTGGGTGTGGAGATTACTACAAAAATAAACAAATAAACTTAAAAACAGAAATTTAAAAGTATGTTGTGATTTAGAATACTCTGTAGCAGACTCCTAGGAGAGAGAAAACATCTAAAAGATTCAAGGATGGATTAAGTTAGGAGAACAAGTTGATGTTTTTCTAATCAATCCATTGAAGATTTCTGCTAATGCAATGGAATGAGTGGGTCTCCACAGGGACCACCTGTGGTGTTCTCATTACCATTTGGGGTTTTAGACAAAACCCTAAAGAAGCTGTTAATTTTCTTTAATACTTGTCTCTATTTCTGCACACTTTTCAACAAGTCATTAGTAGGACCTTGTTTGGGGTTATATATAGGTAAAATTGCAAAACTAAGAAATGTAAGTCATACTTTAAAAGATTTTTAAAATGAATACATAATTTATGTTTAGACTAATAAACCAGATTTTATACACTTATTTTAATATCTAAATAAAACCATATGAAGTTGCCATTTTTTGTAAGTTAAAAATTGTCCAATATCTACAATTCGATGTGGTTCAATTACCATATATATGAACCACAGAGCATTAAGAAGAACAGAGGAGATAGTGTGTTACTTCTTCACAGTGAGGAAATTTCAGTTAAAACCATTTGTTTGGGTATTTATATTTCCAGCTACCAGTTCTAGTCCTTTCCAATGGTTTGAACTTCTTTTACTCTTTTGTTATCATCTGTTCAGTGGGCAGAATTGTCCTGGTTAACATTAAATTGACCCTAGTTTGCTGTTCAGCAACAGGGTCCTGACTGGTTTTCATGTGTTAATTTGGCCTTTTTCTTGTCTTATAGCTCAGTGGCCTTTACTTAACTCCAAGACAAACACTTGTTTCTGGTTCTCCTACCATTCTGTTTTGTTTGGGAAGGGTGGTGAGATGTAGCTTGGGGTGATAATATGCCTGTGGCAGCTGTTACATGACTTTCCTTGTGTTTACTTGGGAAGAAGGATTGAATGATTCAGCATTTTCTTTCCTTCAAGTCATGATGACATTTTGTATTTAGTCAATTTATCAGAACCTAAAAATGTTGCGAATCCCCAAATTTGTGGGTGGCACAATACCATTTGTTCTCCCATAAAGTACAGCAAGATGTAAATAAGTTTATAAAAATATAAAGTAATAATTCTGAGTTTAGTTTCAGATCTTGGGTTGACTAGGCATACTCACTAGCTAAGTATTTTTAGTAGACCAATCATGAAGTATGCAAGATTCCTATTCACACCTTAATAAAATGATAAACTACTGTGCTATAGTACTTAGACTTCTCAAGTATTTTCCATTTCCAGGATTTGGGGATTCTAAGATTATTTACCTCTGAAAACCAGTCTAGAGCAAAAAAACAAAAACATACCTTCAGTGCCTTGTCCTAGCTATGGTCACCATCAAACTGTCAATTATTAGAGATTTTAATTATGTGTCTTCAAAATCTTTCCTCTTCTTTTTGATCCTTCAGATAAAAATGGTAGAAAGGCCCAAACTTCCTGCACTCTGTGGTCATTATGATTATTATTATGCTCAACTTGACGTGTTGCGGAAGAGAACTCATGAACCAAGTTACCACTGTGTTCCTCCAAAAGATTCTGGAGTGGAGGAGAATTATAAACAGGAAGAAAGCCACAGTCCATCACCAGGTCAATGGTAATGTCAGAATCTTAGTTAAGCTTTGGTCCTCTGAAAGTATCTTGATATATCAACATTTATTCTGAAGCCCTTCCAAATTTTCCTAAAACAAATAAACTAAGAGGCACTTCCAAACTCTTCATCTTGAATATTCAAGTCAGAGTTTCTTTTGCTCTTTTTCATCTCAAATCTGATGTAGCTTGTCTTCTTTTTCATGGAACCATGAACATGTATGTATGTTATTTTCCAAAGAAATTATTAATATTAATCAATAACAATTGAATTGTAATCAGATTATCATTTGAGACATATTAAAAAGACATACTGAAAATTCAGCATGTATTTTCCTGGGATCTTTCATTTGTGCGCCAGCATGAAGAGCCTCTAGAGGTACAGGAATGGCACACAACCATGGCGTCGTGGAGCTCAGAGTGTAGTGCAGGAAATGGACAGGCAACTGGCAGTCAAATCAGGGGTGCAAGGCCATCAGTCAGATGCCTGCCCAAAGCGTGAGAATATCATGGTATGGATTTTTCTTTTTCCCTCCAACATATTGTAGACCATGGATGGACTGATCCTGTCCTGAAGAAAAGTCACTGCATCAGAATATGTTTCTGTTTTATCCTCTCCTGTATCCCCAATTGGTACAGTTCTCTTTGCTTCCTTTTCTTCCTGAGTCCACAGAATGCATTCTGTAACTCTGAACCAGTTCTTGAACTCAGAACTTTAAGCCACAGGTGAACTGTGAATCGCATTCCTGAATTGAAAATCCACTCCTCAAATTGGTGCCTAAGACTAGTAAAAGTTTCTACTCAAGCTGAACATTTTTATTTTCTAAGGCCTGCTGAATACCTTCAGAGGAGATTTGAAGCTCAACAGTATAAGCTGAAAGTGGAAAAGCAGTTGGTAAGTAAAATACCGATCGTCAGAGGCAATCAGGAACTTCCTGTTCACAGATATTCATGGGTCCTTATGTCCAAGTGCATTCTGCATAGAAGATCAAGACTACTCTCCACCTTCTCCAATTTTTATTTGTCTTTTCTTGTTTTTACTTTAGAGAGAGAGAGAGAGAGAGAGAGAGAGAGAGAGTGAGCAGGGGAGAGGGGCAGAGGGAGAGAGAAAGAGGATCTTACACAGGCGCCATGCTCAGCATGGAGCCCTATGTGGGGCTTGATCCCACGACCCTGGGATCATGACCTGAGCTGAAATCAAGAGTTGGACTCTCAACTGACTGAGCCAACCAGGTGCCCCTTAATAGCTAAAGAAGAATAATGGGAATAGGCTTGAATCAGAGTTTGGGTGGCCTGGTTTCTTTCCTGGCTCTGTCCCTTGCTGTGTGACCTTAGGCAGGTCATACAACCTCTCTGAGCCTCAGTTTCCTTTTTATAAGTGACAGTTTGGGAGTAGATGAGCTTTGAGGTCCCTTTCAGTGCTACAATTCTTTGATTCTATTTTATTAGAATACTACACATCTTTTAAAAAGTGACTATTGTATTTTATTTGAAATGAAAGTTAGCTTTTTAAAGTTTAACCTTTATTCTTTAGTGTCAGAGTTCCTGGGTGGAGGCTGGATATGCATTCTATTTCTATTACTCTTACTTTGAACTACTCAAAAGCTCTAGTTCTGTTCCCCTACCTAACCTGATGCTCCAGTGATGGCTCAACTTTTACAGAACTTTAATTTCGCAATCATAGTTTACTAGTTCAGAAAATGAATCTGGGTGTCTCACATGGTAGCATAAAATATTGATTGCTTAGGATAACAACATAAGTGGCTTTATTAAATTTCTTTACTTTTTAAGTATTTCATATTTAAATTAAGAAAATTCTGCTCATCCCAAATAGTGAGTTTTATTCACAATATAATTCTTGTTTAAAGAAAAAGGTCAAATGAGAAGATGTTTCTAAGATGCAAATATGCTTTAAAATTATTTCATTTAAGGGGCACCTGGGTGGCTCAGTCGGTTAAGCGTCCGACTTCAGCTCAGGTCATGATATCACGGTCCGTGAGTTTGAGCCCCGCGTCAGGCTCCGTGCTGACAGCTCAGAGCCTGGAGCCTGTTTCAGATTCTGTGTTTCCCTCTCTCTCTGACCCTCCCCCATTCATGCTCTGTCTCTCTCTGTCTCAAAAATAAATAAATGTTAAAAAAAACTTTTTTAATAAATAAAATTATTTCATTCGATTGATAGGGTCTTCGTCCATCTTCTGCTGAGCCAAATCACAAACAGAGACAAGAGCTAAGAAGTAATGGAGAAGAGTCTAGATTCCAGGAGCTGCAGATCAGGAGAAACAAAATGAAGGAACAGGTTAGAAGCAATCTAATTCCCGGGCTCCCAATGTACTTGCCATTGTCTTTTGTGCTGTTCTGTATATTACTTTTAGTGTTCCAACAGTACACCTGAAAGGCGGAGCTCCCTTGCCCAGTACTTGTTGGACACACTCGTGTGAACCTCCATGCTGGGAGTTCGAGGGGTTACCGAGATACATATTTCACCTCCTTGGAGAATGTGATGTGGTGAACTTCATAAGGCTTTTTACCTTGGATTGATAAAGTAACCACCCATCATTAACATTTTTGAAATATGTATTCGCTTTCTGGGGCTGCCTTCACAAAGTACAACAAACTGGATGGTGTAACACAACAGACATGTATTGTCTCCCAGTTCCGGAAGCTGGAAGTCCACAGTCAAGATGGCGGCAGGGCCATGCTCCCTCTGAAAGCTGTAGGGGAATCCTTTGCTTCTTGCCCACTTCTGGTGGCTTGTCAGCAATCTTTGACATTCCTTGGCTTGCAGCCGCATGACTCATTCTCTGCCGTCAACACATGGCATTCTCTCTCAGTGTCTCTGCCTTCACGTGGCTTTCTTCTTAAAAGCCCATCCCCCCGCCCCATGTTGGGTTAGGGATCCGCTCTACTCCAGTATGACCACATCTTCGCTTAACCAGCTATATCCGCAGTGACACTATTTCCAAATAAGGTCACATTCTGAGGTACTGGAGGTTAGGACCCAAAATAGCTTTTCTAGGGGGGTAAAACTCAACCCATAAAAGTGGATATATGAAGTAATTGTATGTCATGAGCACAGTTAGGGTTATATATAAAAGTGAGATCACCCCAAGCCACCCCATCGAAGTCACAGGGAGGGAAGTACCACAGCTAAGACATAGATTATCATCTTTAGGAACAATGGGTTTTCTGATTCTTACTGTTTGTCACACATTCTTTAAATCGTAGGCTGTATAAGAGATTACTTTGTTCAATTGTTCACCAACATTTCAACCTTTTGAATTGGGATTGCTTTCCAGGAATATTGGAAGCAGCTAGAGGAAATACGCCAACAGTACCACAATGACATGAAGGAAATTAGAAAGAAGATGGGGAGTGAACTAGAGGTGAATACATTTTTCTCCCGAAGGAAATATGGTACTACTGATTTCGATCTACCTAAAGTGAGCAGGGTTTCAAAAGCAGCGTTCTCCTCATGGCAATTAGAAAATATTATCATGCAACCTTTTAATGGGAAAGCTAACAGATCTAACTGAAACTTTTAATATGGTTTACTTGAGACTACACACGATGGCGAGGGTATCTGAGATTCTGTTAGGAACGGCCATCCTTAAAAATACCTGTTCGTTGTCTGCCTCGTGAATTAGTCAATACTGATTGACTTTACACCAGAACTAGGTCAGAAGCAGAAGGTTAGTCCAGGCCCATAAGATAGGAAAAAAGATGGGCACTTATTGAATTCAGCAATGCTTGAATAGCCTCATATGCAGGGGTGAGGTTTGAAAGCCTGTATCGGGCCACATTTGAGTGCAGTCAAGATGATTCTTGAAAATCTCTTAAAGGCGCCACTTTGGATCTCTCAGATCTCTGAGAGAGAGAGATCCATCTCTCAGATCTTCCATCTCTCAGATCACTGCTTTTTCAGTAGAGCTCCAGATGAGATAGCTAGCCTGTGTTTGTAGACCATGTCGCATGAAAAACACACGGATGTTTAACCAGTGAACCACCCTCACTGCCCTGGAGTGCTACTCCTGTGAGAGGCCTGAGGTTCTGAGGCCAGCTGAGGATACAGCTGGCCCCCGGCTCGTGCTCATGAGCGGAACTGGCCACACTACTGGACTTGGTTTCTTTTTCCCCTCTTCCCCACCCCCGAGTGCATATAGATGAATTAATACAAATGAAGTGAGCATGTGGTACAATTCAGTTATACGTACGGACTTCTGAACTAGTCTTCACACACTTTATCTCATTTTACTTCCCATAATAGAGAAGTTAAATAACTCATGCAAAGTCACTTAGATATTACCAGGCAGACTAAATATCCGATTCTGAAACTTCTACTCTTCTAACATACGTACTTCTCCTCAAAAGAGTTGGAAAGATACAGCATGTATGAGCAGTGATCAAGTAAGACTGAATATAGTTAAGCCTTGTGCACAGGAGTAGATGAGCCCCGTGAGAGTTTTTTTTTTTTTTTTTAATTTTTTTTTTCAACGTTTTTTATTTATTTTTGGGACAGAGAGAGACAGAGCATGAACGGGGGAGGGGCAGAGAGAGAGGGAGACACAGAATCGGAAACAGGCTCCAGGCTCCGAGCCATCAGCCCAGAGCCTGACGCGGGGCTCAAACTCACGGACCGCGAGATCGTGACCTGGCTGAAGTCGGACGCTTAACCGACTGCGCCACCCAGGCGCCCCGCCCCGTGAGAGTTTTCACGGAAGAACGGAGGTGGGATCTAATCTGCTCTGAGAAGAGGAGCAGAGTTTGGAGAGACAGAGCTGAGGGGGAGGGCATTCTGCAGGAACCACAAAGAGGTTCACGCAGGACTGGGGTTGCTGGAGCGGGGAGGGTTGGAGATGGTTCTTTCTAGAGCAGAGGCTTGGTTAACGGTGGGGAGTTTTGAGTCATCATCTGCCTTGTTTTTAAGGCAGGTCTGTGATGGGAAACCTGAGTCCGGGAAGACAGAGAGCAGACTCTTCTAGAAAGACCAGGAAAGATGCGTGTGGGGAAAGATGTTGGTGGGGGATGCTGAGGCGGCCACCGGGTGGGGGGATGGAGGAAGGGGGAAGGAGCGGGAAGGAGAGCGCTGTGCAGCCATTCCCGCCGATGGCACCTGCGCAGTGGGAGTGGAGCGTTTCCTCACTAGATCCCGCTCAAAACTGGCCGCGATTCACAATGTGGACCTCAGAACTCACTGAGAACCACTCCTGTTGACTGTGTGTAATTTGTATTTTTAGGAGGACTCAAAAATAAGTTATAAAACCTATTTAGTGAAGAAAAGTGACCTGCCCGTCTCCCAAGAAGCACCTCAGGAAGAAGCTCCTGTACAGGTGATGGTTATTAGTAGGTGATAATGTGTTTCCCAGTGAGGTGGCTCTAGCCTGGGCGGTCTTTTTTTTTTTTTTTTTTAAGTTTATTTAATTTTGAGAGAGAGAGACGGAGCATGTGTGGGGGAAGGGCACAGAGAGATGGAGACACAGAATCCGGAGCAGCCTCCAGGCCCCGATTTGGGGCTCTAACCCACGAACCATGAGATCATGAACTGAGCCAAAACCAAGAGTCAGTGCTCAACTGACTGAGCCACCCAGGTGCTCCTCTAGGCCGGAAGTTCTTACCCCTCACTGTGCAGGAGAGCTGTGTGCAGAAGTTCTTAAAAACTCAACACCTAGGCTCTACCCCCAGATGGTCTGGGGTGGGGCCCAGGCATCCTGTTTTCAGAAGCCGGCTGGGTGATTTAGTGTGCAGCCATGTGTGAGAAGGACTCTCGTGTGTGTGTATAAGAGTTCAGCTTTCTGGATGGTGTTCGAATCAGTGTCTCAGACACCTTGGTCAGAAAGCTGATGGTTAATGTCTTTACTTCAACCTTACGTTTTTGGTGGGAGGAGGGAACTGGGCAGAGATGAATTATCAAATGGCTCCCAAGAAGGTTTTTTTTTTTCTTTCTGGGAGGTCTTTCACCTTTATCTTCAAGGTGCCACGAGGGCTTGGTTAAGGGTGGGTGAGGGGGGCCAATGTTGGTGAAGACTGAAAGGCTCCCCGAGTGTTTTGCTTGGGACCGTCCACGACGTGATGCCAGGAACTCTAACGTGAACCAACTTGGGGGGATGGGGCTCGGGAGTCTAAGATGGTTGTATTTTAAGGAAAATAAAGCCATAGGACACTTCTTGTACAAATGAGACAACCAGACCCCACAATCAAATCTAGACAGGCAGCTTCACAAAATCAGTAAGATACAAAAGTCACAGTCCTGTTTCAGAGTTCGTAATATTGCAAGGCAGAAACGTGCCCTTCCCAGGGCTGCAGGGGAAGCAGGGATTAATGATTCAAACTAACACCTGCTGTATGCAATGTACCTACAGATGAGGCAGCACTGAATTCTAAGGGAGAGATGATAGAGACCTCCTGTAACATGGCGGAGAGAAGAGAGCATTAAAACACACACACACACACACACACACCGAAAAGACGAAAAGACTCCTGTGTTTCTGGCTTAAAAGTAAATATCATTTACTAAGATGGGGAAGAGTGGGGAGCAAGGTTGTGGCAGGGGGTTGTACTCTGGACATACTGAGTTGGAGAAAATCTGAGGGACTCCATGCCTGCTTCAGGGCTCTCCACACACGGAACATGCTTTCCCCAGACCTTCATATATGCAAGGTGCAACATCGTTCCAGGGATTCCATCACATGCCAGGACAGGCTTTTCCTGCATTACCCTCCTCCTCTCCTCTTTTTCTGTGCTGTCACCCTGTTTGATTTCCTTCATAGCACATAGCACTTTCTGCAACGAGTTGCTAATTGAACTCATTTAGTATCTATGTTATTGCAGTAAAATGGAAGTTCCATGTCAGCAGGGATCTTTGGTCACATTCACCGCACTAACCCAATGTGTAGGACGGTGTCCGGCACATGGTGGGTTCTCTGTGTGAATGTGTGGAATGAACGTCAAGGTGAAGATGATGCTAAGTAGGCAGTTAAGTAGGTGAGCCTGCCGCTCAGAGGGGAGGAAAGAGCATCCCTGGAGGTGCACACTTCAGGGTCCTTGCATAAGGACCCTTAAATCCATAGCAACTGCTAACACCCTGCACTGAGGAAGAGAGGGGCAGAGGGTCCCGGACTGCATCCCAAGAAAGCCCAGTACTTACAGTTCACCTCTCACCTGTTCCTTCGACAGTCTCGTCATCTACTTTCACAGTCATCTTCTCTTCTTTGAAATTGCCCAGCAATTTTTAGAGCCCTCTCCTTCCTTTTTACTATTGTGAGCAGTGCACTTGTTTTCCTGGTTACAATCGTAAGCCTCTTAAGGGAGGGATCCTGTAGCCAAAATTATATTCTTGAATTAGATTAGTTGTACTGGACCAGAGTGATAAGCATTGCCACATTATGGAATTTTTGCCATTGCAATGCCAGCGTCCAATGTATTGCTATTTCAAGTTAATGGATGTTGTGTCCAAGTTTTTAGTGAATTATTATTAATTTTCCTTTACAAAGGCATGTTTTGATGCTCAAATTGATCATTGGATTCAATCCAGAAGTCAAGTAATGTAAACAGACCATGCTGTGAATTCAGGGGTTGTGAAACTATCATTGTTTGATCAATGTTAAATGCTAGATTTTAATTTTTCTCTAAACTTGCAGGATATTGAAAGAGACTTGAAACAAATTAGAGTTCAGACCATAAAGGAAAGTAACATTCCAGAACAGAACTGTAAAGCTAAGGTAATAAACATTTGGTCTTGTGGGTCATATTAAACAGCTTGCTGTGGGGGGGGTGGGGCACACCTTGCAATCTGGGTTGCCTACAGGACTTTTCCCCCTACTATTTTATGGAATTGCCTTATTTTGTGATGTTCAGCTAACGGTTTTAAGTATCTGTAATGTCAAATAGGAGTTGTAATTTTAACACTTTTATTAGATTGCTAAACTAACAGTATTTTCCTTGCTTCTAGAGAGGAGTGAAATTTGAAATTAGTTTAAACCAATGTATTTCTGATGAAAAAACCCTCCAAGAGGAAGAGGTATGCCATTAAGTATTTATTTCCATTAATAGGTATGAGAAAAATGAGTGTCTCAATAGCACATTTAATGAAGTTTTTCAATAGGCCATAGGGAGAATTTTCTTAAGTCTTCCTAGAAGGAACTCTGGTGTTCAAATGAGTCTTCCAAAAGGCTTTTTATCTTACCATTCTTTTTTTCATTGAGATTATTCCCTTAGATGGATTATTCCAATCTAATTTACTTTTCTCTTGTAAAGGAATTATTTTCTCATAATATGAACTGTTTGTCCTTGCCAAATTAAAATAGAAGACTTAATTATAGTCAACAACTAATATACTTACCTAAAACATTGAGCAGATATCCTGAAACAGTGCACATTTCTCTTAGGTCTTAATTAGTTATTGATAAGTTTCTGCTGATCTTTGGATAAATCTCAGTTATGCACTTGGGCTCTCATTGACATAGTGACAAATGCACGAATGCGATAAACTCAAACTTCATTTTATTACTTGTATTCAACATCTTTTTTAATCCCACTTTTTACCAGACCTGTTCACAAAAATCAGAATCAACTGATTTGTGTCTCCATTTCACCTTCACTAACTCTGCCTTTAAATTACCAAAAGTTACGTGTAAACACATAGGAGCTATATCACGTCTGATACTTAATTTCTTTCATTCATGTTCTTCATTAGCTGAAAAATTTTTAATGCTATAATTTCTTTTAGATTTTTTTGTTTTGAACAGACTTTATGTGTTAGAGCGTTTTTGGGTCCATGGCAAAAATGAACAGAAGGTACAGAGATTTCCCATCCATTCCTGGTTCCACACATGCACAGCCTACCCCCCTCCCCGCCCCGGGGTGGAACATTTGTTATACCTGATAAACCTAGATGGGCACATCATAATCACCCAAAGTCCCTGGTTCACATTAGGGTTCACTCTTGGTTTTGTACATTCTGTGGGTTTTGTCAGACATATAGCGACACGTATCCATCATTATGGTACCATACGGAATAGTTTCCCTGCCCTAAAAATCCTCTGTGCTCCAATTACCTTTCAGATTTTTATTAGCATTTTGCCACATAGAGACTTCTTAGAGTGGTGATAGTTAATACTCACTTCTCTTTAACCACTAGGTGTCTTAGCGTCCCAGCCCTATGGGGACCAGAGGGGGCAGATCCGGGGACCTATTTCAGGGCTGGAGTGGTACATCCACGGCACTTCTATGAAGCCAGGTGCCAAAGGAAGAGAGTAAAAAAAAAGTGTTATCTGTCTGTTAGTATAAAGGAAGAGAGTAAAAAAAAAGTGTTATCTGTCAGGGTTCTTCACCCTTTGTTACTCGATGCTTTGATGTGCTTAAAACAGAGTGATCATTTTAGTATTGTTTGTGGAGTATTAGGAGCAGTTTTAGGGACCTGATTGGGAACATTGTGCACTTAAAGCAGGGCGTGGATGAGATAACCTTGAGAGTTCTATAGAATGGAACTGCAGGAGGATAGAATTCAAGGCAGGAAGTCTGGATAAAATCAAGTTGCCCTATGATTGGTGCTTGTCGCTGTTGAGAAAGAAGGAGAAGAAACAAAAACATTCCTGTTTCTATCTTGTTCCAACATAGTTCCAGTTTTAAAATGCTACTAACTTATTTGTTTAATATCCATATGTTGAATACTTCTCACATGCCTTGGTAAATGTTGTTACTGAGAACACACACAAAAAATTTTCAACGTATTTCTTTCCAAAAAATATGGCCTATTTGTCATGAAACACTGTGGAATTGCTTTAGGTAACGGATGTGCGAAATGAAACTTTGACCTTTGAGGATGACATGAAGCTTAAGGAGTATGAAGATTATACAGACAAAGCATTTGAAAAACTCTGTTGTCCAGAAGCAGGTATGTGTTGTGGCTCTTGAAAGCCGTAGATGAGAAAGAACGTTTTGTTGGCGATCCATCACAGTCCCTCTCCTCGCTCACCTGCAACTCCGTGTCACCTGCCCTGCTCCATGGGCCCTAGCTGGCAGAGCCCTGGCTCCTCTGCCCCCAGGGACCCAGCCCTTTGCACCTGCTCTGTGCTGTCTCCTTAGGCACCTGCCCCCAGCCGGCAGCTCCACACCACCTACGTTCTCATTGTCTGCTGGACTGTTCCTTGGACAAGTCCCACTAGCCTCTCGGATTCATCAGTTGTCACTTGAATTTTGGAGCTCTTCCTTCCCAGCCATCCTTTATTGTGGGGACTGCCAGCATCAGGCTGACCGTTCCTGCTGCACACCGCGCTGGGTTCTCCTCTGAGACGTCTCTGGAGTTTTCCTCTTCCTTCAGCCCCTCGGCCACCGGTTTAGGGCCCGGTCGTCTCTCAGCAGTGTGGCGAGATAGTGAATGCGTGGAGTTTGGATCCGAGCTGCCACTGCCACTTTCTGACTGTGTGACCTTTCACAAATGACTACAGTGCTCTGAACCTCAGCTTCCTCCTAGGAACGGGGATAATAGTACTTGCCACACAGGCTTACTGTGAGGACAAAAGTGAAATGTGATATATCGAGTACCTGGCACATAGTAGGTGCTTCATAAATGCTATTTCTAACTTGTCTTTTTCCTGTGCCTCACTGCCCTGCCTTATTCTCTTATGTGTCCTTCTTTTCTCTAGTATTTTCCCCTTCATTCTCGAAATAGCTGCCGGAGTTATCTTGCTATATGACTCTTCTACTTAAACTTTTTCTGGATAATGCTTACAGGATTCCTCACAGTCCATTCCACATAGTATCCTGTTTAACATTGTGGGACCTGAGCCTGTGCTCACCCACCTTTCCTGCCCCAGCACCCCTCTTTCCTACCACTGATGATGGGATGCATGCAGCCTCCTGGAGCACCCCTCTTCCCTTACAGCTGTGTGAGCATTTACGTGCCTTCGCTTGGCTTGGGGGTCTTCTTCCTAGAATAATACACTTCACCTCATGTCCAGGTGATTCCAGAAAATAAACCTTTATTCAGTTCAGCAGGCATCTTGCTGAGAATCTCCATGTGCACAGACCGTGCGAGGTGGTAAGGATCTCAGTGATGAATGAAAATGGAGTCTGCCCTCGACATCTCAGTAGCATCGAGCCAAAGAGAGGGGGGAGAAAACATGTTTTCTGAGCCCAAATACTAATCATCATTACAGTGCCAGCTGGCTGGAGAGTCAGGGAGGTACCCGCTCCTACAGAGCTTGGCATGCTAAAGAGCTTGGGCTTTTCCTGTATGGTGACCTTCAACCAAAGGGAATTAAATGCTATTTGTGATGGAGAAAGACCGGGCTGGCTGCAGTGTAAGGATGGTGTGCATGTAAGTGGCCAGACTGCAGGCAGGAGACAAATAGCTCAGGTGTGAAGTGACAGGTGCACAGGCCAGAGCGGTGCGGTGACAATAGACACCGAAGTGTGAACCCCTGAGTGTGGCGGTTGAGGAAGAGAAGGAGGTCAAGGATCCTCCCAGTTTTCCAATTCAGGTGGATGAGGCTGTTACCAGCCAAATAGGCACACGCATCGCGCTGAGGGAGGTGAGCGGACATAGTATCACGCTCTAGATTTGGGACACATTGAGGTTTAGGTCTTTCTGAGCCTCGGCTGGAGATGCTTAGAAGATGCTAGCTGTGGAAGACTGAAGCTCTTGGACAAGTCAGAGTCTCCATAGTTTACACACGGTATTATCATAATCACCTTAACGATGGTCGAAAATACCTAGGCAGAGGGACTAGAGTGAGAAGGAAATAGAGCTTGGGACAGACCCTAACGATGTTTAGACAAGTTTTGGAAAAATACAGAGAGAGTGAAGCCAAAAGAGGAAAGTTCTAGAAGGAGGTGCAGGGTTGGCAGCATCAACTGGAAAGGCTAAGTGAAGTGGGTTGAATAAGAACCTATAGGTTTGGCCGTCAGGATCCTATAGTAGCCTGAGCGAAAGTTGCAGAGGAAGGGACAAATTCCAAGGTTATTCTTTGCATTGCATAAATTTTCTGGAAAGAGGAGACTGTAAGTTGTAGGTCTCACAAGATGTAGCTGCCTTTTTTTTTTAGATTAAAGAGATTTCAGTTGGGTACAGAAAATGGTCTTTAAACTTCTCTGCATTCCTGTAATTATAATTCAGGTTGAAAATTTTTTCCCATATGTTTTGATCATCCATATTTCTCTTGTGAATTATGTGCTTTCATCTTTCATTCATTTATCCACTGAAAATGGCATTTATTTTTCGCTTTATAAGACTCTTGAAGTTAAAGCGTTACCTATAATATGTATCGCAAGTATTTTTCTCATTTAGTTTTCAGATCTCATTTCCAGTAACAACAGCAAGTGTGTGTGTGTGTACACATATATAATTTAGGAATAAACTTTATAAGGGTTTTGCAGAGCATGTGAAGAACATTATAAAACCTTACTGAGGTAGTTAAAGATCACTTGAGTAAATGGGGAGAAATAACACTGTTCTATATTAGAAATATTCTTTCCAAATATATATATGGATTTTGTCAGTTTCAATCAAAACGACAAAAAGATGAGACCATCTTGGCAGTTTGGAGAATGTTGGAGATTCGAAGGGGCACATATGGCTTTCAAATGTCAAAATATATTCTATAAATTATAGTCATTGAAAGACTATGATACTAGCATCAGAATAGATAAAGCAGTGAAAAGAAGAAATAGTTTAGAAACAAATCTGAGTATGGATAATAACTTAGCATATGCTGAAAGTTATATCACAAGTTAGTGGGAAAGAAAGGCTCAATCAAATAAATGTTGCTAGGCCAATCAGTTAACAATTTGGGGGAAAGTTGTGAAGTCAGACCCTATATAATGATACAACAAAATGAAAATAAAAATTTAAAAAGCCAAAGAATTTATATGTAAAAAATGAAGATATATATTAGAAAGTTAAACAAACAATTGAAACTAAAGGAAAGCTATGGAATAGAGAAGATGTTTGCAAATAACATACCCGATAAAGGGTTAGTATCTGAAACATATAAAGAACTTATAAAACTCAGTACCCCAAAAATGAATAATCCAACTAAAAAATGGCAGAGGACATGAGTAGATATTTTCCCAAAGAAGACAGACAGATGTCCAACAGACAAAGATGCTCAACATCACTGATCATCAGGGAAAAGCAAACCAAAACCACAATGAGATGTCACCTCACACCTGTCAGAACGGCTGGAATCAACAATACAAGAAACAACAGATGTTGGCGAGGATGTGAAAGAAAGGGGAACCCTTTGGTGGGAATGCAAACTGGTGCAGCCCTTCTGGAAAACAGTATGGAGATTCCTCAAAAAGTGAAAAATAGATCTAGTCCTATTAGATAGAAATATCCCAGCAATTGCACTATTAGGTATTTACCCAAAGAATACAAAAATACTAATTCAAAGAGAGATATGCATCCCACTATTTATAGCAGCATTTTCTACAATAGCCAAACTATGGAAACAGCCCAAGTGTTCATCAACTGATGAATGGGTAAAGAAGATGTCACACACACACACACACACACACACACACACACACACACACACACAGTGGAATTTTACTCAGCCATCAAACAGAATGAAATCTTGCCATTTGCAACAACATGGATAGAGCTAGAGAATATTATCCTAAGTGAAATAAATCAGAGAAAAACCAATATACGATTTCACTCATATGTGGAATTTAAGAAACAAATGAGCACTGGGAAAGTGAGAGAAAGGCAAACCATGAAGCAGACTCTTAACTATAGAGAACAAACTGATGGTTACCAGAGGTGAGGGGGCTGGGGGGAAGGGTTAAGTAGGTGACGGGGATTAAAGAGTGCACTTGTGATGGGCACTGGGTGATGTATGGAAGTGTTGAATCACTACATTGTATACCTGAAACTAATATTACACTGTAAACTAACTAGAATTTAAAACAACAACAAAAAAAGAAAAAGAAGTAAGAGAAAATATAGGTGTTTTTCTTTTTGGTTAGGGAAAACTATTCAAAATACATGGAAAACAATCATGAGCAAATTAGTAATAGAGTCCACGTTAGCAGTGAAAAGCTTTGGTAAAGCAAATAATCTAGCTCCTAGAATTGTCACCTTCTGTAGTTTTTCTAGGGTAAATAATCATGAATGTCCACAAACATTTAGCTACGATGATCTCATTATAGTATTATTTATAAAAGTGAAAACTTACTAGCAAACTAAACATCCAATTACAAAGAATTCTAATACATCCACAAAACAATACTATATTTGCTTTAAAATGGACATATAGAAGAGTAGCTAATAAACTATGATATGTTACTCATTGAAAAGAGTAAGTTCTGAAAGTTATGCATAGTGTGAGGCCCATTTTTGTTTCAAAACACAGAATCTATATTCAAGGAGAAATTTTTAAATTTTTAATAGTCTCTAGACGGTGAGATTATGGGTAACTTTTATTTTTTTCTACTTATCTGATTTTCATATTTCCTATAGTGAAACATAGTAGTAAATAAAAAGATTTTTAAATTAAGATAACAGAACTGAATGCATTTCCATGGAAACTGACTGAAGTAAAATGCTCAGAAGTACCTCAAGGAATTTGTCCATTCTTGTCACTAATATTTACTAACATTTGGATATATTGGCTAGTCAATCAAATATTACTAATAAAAATGGAACAGCTCGTAAGCCTGTTTAAAATTTCAGTCTTGTAAGTTATGATGTATGCCTTAGTCTGTTTGGGCTGCTATAACAAAATGCCATTAACTCAGTGGCTTATAAACAACATTTATTTCTCACAGTTCTGGAAGCTGGAAAGTCTAAGATCTTGGTGCTGGCAGAGTTGGTGTCTGGTGAGGGCCCAGTGCCATGTTTTCACTGTGTCCTCACTTAGCAGAAAGGGTGAAGAGCTCTGCGGGGTCTCTTTTATAAGAGCACTAATCCCATTCATGAGGGCTCCACCCTCATGACCTCATCATTCCCCCCGCCCCCGCCCTGGAAAACCCCACCTCCCAATATCATCACATTGGGCATTAGGTTTGCACATAGGAATCTGGGGTGGAGACTGGGCACAAGCATTCAGTCTGTAACAATCTGTGTTCGAATGAGGTGGTCATTTCTCTGTTTTTGAGTGTACCAGCTGATGGACTGCCTCCAGGGTTCCTGAGTACTGTTTGGTACAATTAGTTGCACTTTGACTGCTTTTAAAATAACGGGTCATTTTCTCATACTCAGAGTTGTTCATTCAAGATACTGGTGCTGCTGCAGAGAACAGGAGACAGTGGGACGCACGAGCTCCTCAGACTCTCCTGGCGATGATGGCAGCCGGTGACATGACCTCCACCTGTTCCACTCTGCTGGGCGGGGAATCTACACTCGTTCAGTGTAAGTTGCCAGCAGGGGGAGACAAAGCCTCAGCTGCAGCTTTGTTGCTGGTGCTCAGCTTGATGCCACAGTCCTTTTAGTACAATCCCTATACATTTAGTATCAGATATATTTCAAAGACATTGTTCTGGTATCTGCCCCACCTCCTGAGAAACTTGCTTGCTAATTATGCTAGACAACTGATGACTCCAGTTCATGAGAATAGAAAGGAGGAAAGATCCAGAATCCCCTTTCCTTGTGAGGAGGGAGATTGTCTAAGGAAGGACAGTTGGCTTGACTTGCCTTCCCTTGCTAACCCCATTACTTCCTTGGAATTTCTTGCAGGGGTTGGTTTTTTTCCATCAATAAAATCTGAATTAAGATGATGGCTATCCACAAAGGTTAGAGTTAGCAGTACAAAAATACATATAAAATTACTTTGTAAACCAGTGTGCTATTGAAATGTTAGGAGTGTTTAGAATATGATATTTCCAACCTAAATTCCTTCATTTACGTCTGAGCTTCCGTCATCGTCTTTCCATAGGAGGTGTTCACAGCAAAGTCTGGGTGTTATTTTTACAGGTGGTGAAGATTTTTCTTACTTCCTATGTTCCTCTTGATAACATAGGGTTGGAGGAGAGCTGAACTTTATACCCATTTCATAACTTGAAATGTGTAACTATATCACAGACATTTATAAATGTGTGAGTTGACTTACATTTATACCATTAAAAAACACTAAAGTCCTCAAACTTGCAAGAGGGGGCTTGCAAACATAATACAATTTCATCTGTTTGAAGCCAATGAGATGATAAGAAGGAAAACCTAGTTTAAGATAAACAAGTGGAATAGAAATTTTAACATACCAGTGTGGCTAGTTTACAAAGCACAAAAGTGACTCTCCTACCCATCAGCCATGTGTCATAAGTCACTAACCTTTTCTGTATCTCCGTTTTCTTGCTGGTAACGTGAGGGGTGGGATTAGGTCACCTTCTAACATTCCGTGATTTTATAAGAAGTCAAATGAAGAAACATTTTTATTTTCAGTAACACAGTTTCCTCTTCAGGTGGCCAAGGGATTGTGACCGAAGGCGTTCCAGAAAATAGGAAACAGTGGCGGCACGAAGTGCCAGGAGCTTTAATGAACGCTTTGGCTGCAGCACGTCTAACAAGTAGCTCGTTTTCTGCCAACGAAAGAGAATTGGGTATGCAGTTTATTTTTAAAAATATAACCAGTCGCCTGAGGCACTTTGTCAGAGACCTGTAAATGTAGAAAGGGGATAAAAATACCTTCAGCCCGGAGAGAGAACGGTAAAGGTCTCAGCCTTTGCAGAAGCTGATTTGCTTTGTCTGAGCCCATCCCAAATGCTGCTAACAAAAGACTCGAGCTTCTGAGAAAAGTGGGGTAATTTTCTTTAATCAGTTGACAACTGGTGAAAATAAGTAAGTAGGGCAAGTGGCTTTGTAGATGATCAGCTGGTCTTGCTTAGCTCTACCTGACAGTATATTTCTGACAGCTATTCAATAGACAAATTATTATCCTATAGGCAATGAAAATGCATCATAATAGAGTTTCTTGGCTTTGGGAAGGTTTTTTTATTTTGCCTCTGATTTTTAGCAAGATTATGTTTGTGTTTACCTTATGGAAAGCCAACCATCATTTTCAAAAGTTTGAGGCAATTCCTATTTTGGGATTTTGTCTTTGCTCAGGTGTGCAATGCTACAAGGAAGTCGCCATAGGCAGGCAGGTGCCTCGGCACAGGTGCGAGGTTAGGGACCCTGTGTTTCAGGGTGAGATTGAGGTGGTAAGGAGGCATAGATACAAGCTAGGTATAACAGAGGCTGATAAAGAACGATGCAAAAATGTGTACAACCTTGAGAATAATGTAAGATAGGCACCTTCCTACCCAAGAGTGAGTCGGCCAGTTTGTGAAGCCTAAACTTCACAAACTTTGTGAAATCTTTGTGAAAGTTGAGTCTTCAAGAATGTAGAGAAGAAAGAACGTATCAGGTGGGAAGGACATACAGGTACACGAGTCTGTGTCAGGCCCTGAGAAAAGCAGTTTGACTAAAATCTAGAAGAAGTAGAGGGGTCCAGAGTCCCTGAGTGTAAGAAGTCCTTTGAAATCCTTCGCTCTTACTACTTCTGTCAGTTGACACACTGTTGCTTAAAACTTAAGAGGAGAGAGAGGGAGAAAGGGAGAAACTGCCTTTAAGACTCTCTTTCCAGTACTTTCAAATTATAAAAAGCGATGTAATTGCCTGTTTGTTTGCTCCCTTCCCTTCTGTGCTGGCCTAAAAGCGTTGTCCCTGAGGATGGGACTGGAGGCGGTAAGGAGGAAGCTTTGGGCTGACCTGGTTTGGCCTGGAAGCCAAGGGCTGGGACCCCAGGCCAGGTAGGAAGGATGGTGTTCCTCTTTCAAGACACTGAGGTGGGGACATACTTGGTGGCTATGATGCCTCTGCTTCCATTTGTGCCTGTGATTCTTAGAGTCATAGAAAACCTTCATTTGGTCTGTCATGCCTAATTAATTAATTAGTTCATGAACTTCATGTATTTTTACACAGATGGCTTTACATTGGGCATGTATGAACAATTGATCTATCAAGTGAGATTGGAAATAGGAATTTGGCTCCACAGGTGCATTCAAAGCAGAGTGCAGATGTTTTCTTTTGCAACCTGCTCAGGGCGTTGACACGCCTCCTGCCCCAGCTGTGCTCTGAGTGCTTGTGGCCTCTTGACTTCCTGTCTCTGGTCATCTTTTCTTCCTTCAGCTCAACCCTTTGCACTCCTGCCTGATAATCCTCCTCCTAAAAAAGACCAAATCTCTTTTCAGCTTAAAATCTTGCACAAGATTCTCTCTTACCCCCAGAATAAAATCCAGTCTCTTTGTGGATTCTAAGCACCTTAAAGATCAGGTCGGCCTGTTGCAATGCCAAGGTTTGCTTGCGTTTCTCCACCATCATATATTCCTCCCTTGGTTTGGAATGCCTGCCTCTTTGATCAGAATTATACCTCCTGCAAGATTTCCCTCTGATGAACCTCCTACCATTTCTGTCAGTGTGTTTCATCAGCAGTTACCCTTCTCTTCCTTCTTTTCCCTATAGTACCCAATGGGGCTTTTTGTAAAGGGGTCTGAAATAAAGTCGAACCTTGAATGCTCTTTTGCATGAGTGAGTGGAAGACCCTGTATCTATATTAATATGTTTCTCTTTAATCCAAAAAATTCTAGGAAGTCCTCAAGTTTGTCTACAGTCTCCCCACCTTTTCTCTTAGCTGCTTCTGACAATTTCACATTCATTCGGTCTGACACTTAAATTCATTCACGCTCAAATTATTTGTTAAACGCATGCAATATTGACCTTTCATCATTATATTTATTGTTTGAATTCATGTCATAAAAAAGATGCTGTCGTGAATTTATGTGCATTTTTATGATTGCTATGAAAAACCTGGGTCTCAAACTACTGCCTGAGTCCCACTGACGGGGAGCCACTGCTTTAAATGATTGAGAAAATATCTAAGCATGTTTCCCTTGCCTGCCTCTAGGTTTGGCTTCCCCGCTTAATACCCCACGAGACACTATAATTGTCTGATCATAAAACTAAAGTTCGCTTTAATTTCTTATTCTTACTATCTTCCTCCCTAGACTATAAGCTTATGAGAGCTTTGTCTTGATTACCACTCTGCTTTGTCTCTCTATCCCTAGTGCCTAGAACTTAGTAGATGGCCATAGTCTTTGTGAATGAACATAAAACCACAGCACAGCTTTAGTATAACTTTATGCAAGGGCATGTAATTACCAATATTTGTATGGCCGTCAAGTTGGAGAGGGAAATTACAATGTGAGAAATAATTTTTATGGCTGTATAGAATCTTCATGAAGGCTTTCTGAATGTGTAAGTTTTACTAACTTTGATTGCAGGTATAATAGACACAGTTTATAAAGGCTTGTAAGGATTAGCTATTGGTCATACATTTAAGCATTTTTCATATACCCTTCATCAGTCTTTAGCTTAAACTTCCAATTTCTTTCATGCTTCTAGCCCTGCATTCCATTAAAAAATGAAACTTTATCAACTACGTGTTTAATTTATCCTCACTTTGAGATAGCAAGACTTTCATAAAATCCTTTTCAATGACTCTTACTAATAAAAGCTACACTCTTTAGATGAGGACAAGTACTTTTTTTTTTTTTTACATGTGCATAATTAATTCAGGTCAGTAATTTTGTTTATCATTTAACCACTCCAAGGGGATCCTTGGTGGGAAGGTAACCTCCATGTTTCTTGTGTAAATTTTCAGGCCACAGAGTTGCCTTGGTAACATCATGGTTGCACATCCTGATAACAGCTGATTTACATTTCTACAGTTAGCTATAGTCATTCTTTCTTCTCTCTTGTTAAACAAAAAATAAAAGCCTGCTAAAATTGTCTTCCTAAAACAGGAAACCAAAAACTATGAATCCCATACCAAGTGGAATATTCAGGCTGCTATTAATCAGCCAGACAACCTCATAGATGATATGTATCAATCAGTTCGTTTATTTTATAGTGCACTTTAGGAAACAATATAAGCTATGATTTGGGATGAAACATATTGATTAAAAATAGGTAAATATTTGATTACAGTGTGGTGAAATTTCTACTTGTAGTTATGTACGTGAATAGTTTACCAGAGAGAAAAAGCCACACTTTGTTTTTAATTTCACCTTTCGAGAAAAGTTACTATTTCTAATCCCACTTGTTAGCAGTGGGTGGGATTTTTTTCCTGGAGACTAACGTGAAACACTGTTTAGACCCCTAGGAACCAGATGGTTGCAGAGGACGTGTTGGAGACGTAGGTTATGGTGGGCTCCCAAAATGGGCATAGTCCTTCACTCTTCCCTGTATCTGTGCCCTTTTCAATATGACTTTGCAGCTTCTCCATCATTAAATGGCTTTCTTTTTTTCTTTCCCCTTAAATATCAATTGGCCTTTGTAATTTGCTTCGGCGGGTAGGATGAGTAGAAGTGGTGGTGTGCCAAATCTGAGTATTCAAGGCACTGCTGCTCTTTTTTTTTTTTGGAACTCTGTCTATCTCTCAACTCCCTCCAGTTGGCCTGCTGGAAAATGAAGAGACCATGTGGAAAAGAGAGGCAAGCCACCCAAGAGAGGCCACAGTAGGCCAGCCAGCCTCCAGCTGGCCTGGCAAGTGACCGCACATGCATGATTGGGCTCAACCAAGACCAGAAGAGCCAGCCAGCGAAGCCCAGTCCGAGCTGCCTAACGGCAGGGTAGTGACCTAAATAAATGGTTACTGTTTTAAACCACTAAGTTACGTGGTGGTTTATTCTGGAAGAGCTAACTGATGTAGACATGTATAACAAAATTCCCAAAGTGGGAGTCAAACGGAGGCTAAGCCTTTATAGTTTTAAAGCCAGCTTAGGAAGCCAGCATTTTAAATTTTTTTGTAAACCATTTTAGTGTTTTAGATTTTAAGAAAATATGTCTCAACATTGCTATTGATCGCACCAAGGTTGAAGTTATGCAGGAAAAAAGCCTAGACATCAATGATAAGCATATGAAAAGATGCTCAACATCACTCATCATCAGGGAAATTCAAATAAAAACCAGAGATATCATTTCACATCTGTTAGGATGACTGCTAGCCAAACAACAACAACAACAAAAACAACAACAATAACAAAAACAAAACAGAAAATAAGTGTTGATGCGAAATAATTAGAACCCTTATGCACTATTGGTGAGATTGTAAGATAGTGCAGCCATAATAAAAAGCATATGGAGGTTCCTAAACAAAATTTAAATAGATTTTCCATATAATGCAGCAAGTCCTCTTGTGGGTGTATGTCCAAAAGAACGAAGAGATATTTTTGCACATCCATGTTCATTGTAGCAGTATTCACTATAGTCAAGATGTGGGAGCAACCTGGAATGTCCATCACTGGATGAACGGGTAAGGAGAATGAGGCATATTCATAGCATAGAATATTATTCAGCCATGAAAAGGAAAGAAAGAAATCACGTCGTATGCTACAACATGGGTGAAACTTGAGGACAGTATGCTAAGTGAAATAAGCCAGTCACAAAAAGACAAACACTGAATGAGTCCACTTGTGTGAGGTATTTAGAGAAGTCAGACTCTTAGAAACAAAGTAGAATCGTGATTTCCAGGGGCAGGGGAGAGGGAGAATGGGGTCTTCTTTAGAGTTTCAGCCATGCAAGATGAAAAAGTTCTAGAAATCTCTTATACAGCAGTGTGCATATAGTTAACAATACTGTACACTTAAAACTTGTTAAGAGGGTAAATTTATGTTACGTGCTTCTTATAATTTAGAAAACACAGACATTAATGAAAGAATAATTCAGAATATCTTAATTGTCTCCTAAATCATTTTATTATGGTATCTCTGAATCAGGATCCAAAAATTTTGATTGATAATATAAAAAAATAATTCAGAGGAGTAATACTCTGAATGTGAGGCATTTTAATTATATGTTATTCAATTTGTTTAACTTATATTTTCCTTTTTAGGAATATACAAGACTGATACAATATTTAAAATGTATGCTTAGAAAGGACTAAAAGTTCTTATAATAGTTTATGTTTATAAAATATAAATTCTAAGGGCTAAGGAATCATTTTGTCATTTTGTCAGTAACATTTTCTTTGCTATTGGTGTGTGAAATAATAATGCATCTTATAATCAGTGGATGAAGAGTAGTGTGATCCAATAAAAATGGCAAATCTTAAGTTTTTACAATAGAAGATTTTCTTAAATTTTCTATACAATCAAAGCATCTATCCCCAAAGTGGGAGTATTTTGTCTTTTCATCTCTCTCTCTTTTTTAAGTTTATTTATTTTGAGAGAGGAGGGGAAGTGGGACAGAGAGAGAGGAAGAAAGAGAATCCCAAGCAGGCTCCGAGCTGTCAGGGAAGAGTTGGACACGGGGTTCAACCCCACAACCGTGGTATCACAACCTGAGCCGAAATCAAGAGTTGGACACTTAACTGACTGAGCCACCCAGGCGCCCCTTGTCTCTTCATCTCTGATCCTGATTCCTCTCACTTCTCTTTCTGGTCTTGTGTTGCCTACCACCTTCAGACAATGTGTGATTGTTGGGATGTCACTTGTCATTCCTGTCACTGATTTAATGGAAATGATTCAAAGGCTTTACCTTTATGGTTGATGTTCAATACAGGATTTGGGTATACCCCTCATTGGGTATATAGGCTGGGATGTTTTAATCTCTCTTATTTCTTTAACAGTGGGAACATTAAAACAATGGCTTCCTAGAGAAGATGAGGGAAATGTGGGAATGGCCCCTGGCATTGAAGTAGATGAGGAACAACCAAGATCGGACGATGATGATACGTAAGTAGGTCCTATCCAGATGCCTGAGTGAAGCGCTGGTAGAAAGTGAAAATGCTGTTGTTGAGACTTGAACAATAGTCTCAGAGACCTAGCTAAGGAGACCAAGTTTTACTACACATGTGGGTTTGTTTCCAGGCTCTCTGTTCTTTTCCAATGGCATTGTTTCCTATCTCTGCAGGAGTGATGTTCTGTCTTAAATTACTGTGCATTTACCATATCTCTTGGTATGTGGTAGGACTAGTTTCATACCTTCTTGTCTCCATATCTTTTTCTTCAAAGTTATCTTAGCTATTGTTGCCTTAAGATATACTTAACACATACATCTTTGCATTTTATTGTAAAGTGTCATGAAAAGCTTTGTTGGGATTTTGATGACAATGACATTACATTTGTTGAGTAATTTATAGGATGACATCTTTATGATCATAAATCTGAACATCCATGAATATAGTATAGCTTGCATCTCTTTATGTCTTTTCATAAAATATCCTTCAGCATTTTTGTAGTCTTATTCACAACATATAGGTACCACCTAACTTTTTTTGTTGTTGCTGTTGTCATTATTAAGGGGGTCATTTTTCTTTTACCGTGTTTCACCTTGGCTACCATGAGTGCATAGAACACTATTGATGTTGTATCCTGTAACCTTACTGAATTCTCTTATTAGTTCTAAAACTTGGAGTCTTTTGAATTAAAAAAATGTTATCATGTACTTTTTAAAAAATTTTTTAATTTTTTAAAATTTACATAGGTAATATAGTCACATGGCTCCAAATTCAGAGGTTAAACTTTGTCATAGTCTTCCTGCTATGACAATTCCTCTTCCCAGAGGCATTAAATATGCCTCATGTGCACACCTCCCCTGAGGAATTGCATTAAACTGTAAGCCAATATGTGTATCTTGTGTATGTGTGTATTCTTTTTCTTTTTTGTACGAAGTTTCATAGTGCACATACTCTCTTGCAACTTCCTTTTATCACTTAACACTGTAGCTTGAATACGTATCATAATGTACAAATAGTAATTTACATACTATTTGTATGTACATTTGTAATTGAATATTGTCAGATTGCCCTTCACAGAGGTTAACACCTATGAACACTTCCACTGACAGAGTACAAAAGTGCCTGTGACCTTGTACATTTTCTTGTTTAGTGTGTTACCAAACTTAAGGATGATTGCACAACTGATAGGTTAAAAAGTGACATTTAAGGTTACGTTTAATTAGCATTTCTTTTCTGAGTAAGGTTGTCTTTCCAAATGCTTAGGAACCATCTTTTTTTCCTCATTGGAGACAATTATTCATAGCCTTAGCCATTTAAAAAATTAGGCTACTAGGGGTGCCTGGGTGGCTTGGTCGGTTAAGCGTCCGACTTTGGCTCAGGTCACGATCTCACGGTCCGTGAGTTCAAGCCCCGCGTCGGGCTCTGTGCTGACTGCTCAGAGCCTGGAGCCTGTTTCAGATTCTGTGTCTCCCCCTCTCTCTGCTCCTCCCCTGTTCATGCTCTGTCTCTCTCTGTCTCAAAAATAAATAAACGTTAAAAAAAAAAAATTAGGCTACTAACATTGTATTGATTTGGGGAACCTTGTGTATTTTAAGGAGATTAATGTTTTATCTATAATATGGCTCTAGAATATTTTCCCGTTTTTTGTTTGCATTTTGATTTTATTTATAGTGGCTCATGATGTAGAAATTTCTTATTTTTTATCTAACTAGGTTTATCAATTATTTCATAAGAAGTGATACCAGAATTTTTAAGTACTTTTATGATTTAATTTTGTTTAGTTAAATATTTTAATCCTCTTGGATTTCACTCATATTACACTGCAAAGTGTGGCTCTAACTTTATTTTTTTCCAAATAACTCCTTCCTTACTCCAACACCATTTATCGAAAATCTTT
Source organism: Panthera uncia (assembly GCF_023721935.1). NCBI lineage: Eukaryota > Metazoa > Chordata > Mammalia > Carnivora > Felidae > Panthera > Panthera uncia. The sequence goes on from NW_026057576.1 coordinate 18,499,031, forward strand.
ATTTTTGCTACCAATTTAAAATGTCACTTCTATGACGTGCTACATTTTTATATGTGCTTGCATCCAATTCTTATTCTTGCTAGTCTAATTATTATAAACATATTCATAATATGAATTATTATTTTGGAGCGCTAGTTCCCTTAAATACTTTGCTTTTGTCAGTATTTTTCTATCTAGTTTTGCTTGTTTATTTTTCCATACGAACATTAGAATCAACCTGTCTAGCAAGTAAAGGAGGGCAGGAAGGAAGGGAGGAAAGAATTTTCTCAGCCTGCTTCCTGGCAGTAGAATTTTAGAGTCCAGCCATTTCTTTTCAATTAGGATTGTCTGTGTCCCTTTTGGTTCAACCTGGCTATGTTTCTGCGTATATATTTCTTTCGAAAAACATGTAGGTTTCTGCAAATCTTACTGGGATTCACTTCATTAGACAAAAGCCAGTTCCACAGATCTTTTTTACATAAGTGCTTCCCTGTCTTGAGCTTTTGCTTAGATTCTGAGGGACAACACCCTGAGGTGTTGCACAACCCTTCCCTTTGAGAATGATTTTGAGATTCTTCCACATTGACATGTGTATCAATTAGCCACTTCTTTTTATTGCTAGGTACTATTCCATTATATAGAATATATATAATTCTATATATATATAATATATATATATATATATTATATATAT
>NW_026057576.1:18500103-18743870 GCF_023721935.1 Panthera uncia
CAATTTAGTAATACATTCACCTAACTATTGATGTTTGGATTATTTCTAGTTTTGGGCTATTATAAATAAAGCTGCTATGAATATTTATGTACATGTCTTTGCGTGGACATAAATTCCATTTCTCATGAGTAAAACTGTAGGAGTGGAATGACTGAGTTGTTTGGTAGGTGAATGTTTAACTTCTTAAAAAACTGCCAAACTATTTTCCAAAGTGGTTGTGCCATTTTACATCCCCCTGTTGAATGGTGTATAAGATTTCTAGTTGCTCTACATCTTTACCAACACTTGGCATGATCAATTTTTAAAAATTAACCAATCTTGGGGCGCCTGGGTGGCCTAGTCGGTTGAGTGTCCGACTCTTGGTTTCGGCTCAGGTCGTGATCTCGTGTGTTTGTGTGTTCCAGCCCCATGTCGGGCTCTGTGCTGGCAGCCTGAGGCTTGCTTGGGATTCTCTCTCTCCCTCTCTCTCTGCCCCTCCCTCCCTCACACTGTCTCTGTCTCTCTCAAATAAGTAAATAAACTTTAAAAATAATAAAAATAAATAAAAGTAAGATAAAAATAAAAATTTAACCAATCTAATGGGTATGTGTGGTGTCTATGTAGTTTCTGAGTTACAGGCATTATTTAGATAGCCTTGCCACCAGTTCTTTGTTAGATATATATATTTTGCCAATATATATTGGCCAGTATTTTGCCAAGATTTCTGTCTGGGATTTCTTGTTATGGTATGACTCAGGTTTGAAGTTTCTGACTAATGCATTTTTTAATCACTTTCAAAAATCAGAGTTTCCAATTTATTTGCATTTTGGACAGAGACCATCATCTGAGTTTTAGTGGTTTGGAAAAGTTTATTGGGACTCCCTTTGCTATTCAGTGCAGTGTTAATTTTATGACAGTTATATATGTACTTGAAAAAAATGCATATTCTTACTTTTCTGGGGGTACATATGTTCTATATAATTATCAAGCTTAAAACATTTTTTCGTTAAACTACTCTATGGATTTTATTTCCCCTTTATCACTTCTAGATAGAAGTACATTAAAATCTTCATCTGTGTTTGTGGCTTTGATAATTTCTCCTATTTCTATCTCCTTTCAATGTACTTTAAATATATAGAAGCTGTGTTCTAATTTATGATTGTAATATCAGTTTGATAGAGTATCCCCCCCCTTTTACATTATGTATTGTAATTTTTGTCCCTATTAAAGCTGTTTGCCTTAAATTCTGTTTTGTCGGATACTGACATTGCTATTCCAACTTTTAAGTTATTTTATTTAACTTTTAAGTATTTTTCTGACATGAATTTTATTTTTATAATTTCCATATGGTTTCATTATAATGTGTTTCTTTTTAAAAAAAATTTTTTTTTAAGTTTATTTATTTTTGAGACAGAGAGAGACAGAGCATGAACGGGGGAGGGTCAGAGCAAGTGGGAGACACAGAATCAGAAGCAGGCTCCAGGCTCTGAGCCATCAGCCCAGAGCCCGATGTGGGGCTCGAACTCACGGACCGCGAGATCGTGACCTGAGCCGAAGTCAGACGCTTAACCGACTGAGCCACCCAGGCGCCCCATTATAATGTGTTTCTTACAAAATGCATGTAGTTGGTTGATTTGCTTCTTGTCCTGTAATAACCTCTGTCTCTTAATTAATTTAATATAATAAAAATCATTAGCATTATTGACATATTTGGGGTTCACTCTATATTTTAAGCTTGATTTTGTATTTTCTGTTTGTTATCATTTGTCATTTCCTTCCCCTCCTGTTTTCTAACCTTATGTTACAATCACAAACTTTTCTGTATTACTCCTGTTTTCTCTGTACTAGTTTTAAAGATACAGATTATATTTCTATTCTTTTAATAGCTAGCTTTTATGTACTTCCTACAGATTTATCTAACAAATTCAGAAGTTGTTCCGTTATCTTTTTTCTTCCCAAATATGATGAACACCTTTAACCGCTAACCCTTCTATTCTAATATTGTTATCTAGGGTTACAATTTTACTTAAAAAACATTTTTTTTTTTATTGTGGAAAACTTCAAACATAGTGAAAGTATAGAGAACAGCATAATGAACCCTCTTGTATTCACCATCTTTACTGCCTGCCCCCCGTACCCCTACACTTTTTTTTTAAGGTTTGGAACATTTTAAGTCTGAGACATCAAATCATGTAATCCAATTTTACCTTTTTTTTTTTTGATGAAATATATATATTTTACTCTCAAACCTAACTCAGTTTGCCATTATAGTTTATCATTCTTTGAATTTGCCATGGTTTTTTCTAGTCTGTGCTTTTCTTCCTATTTCAGTTTTCTTCTTGCTGATGTATATTCTCCAATAATTCTTTAAGATAATATTCTCTAATAATTCGGTGGGTGGTAAATTTTGGATATGTTTGCATATCCAAAATTATTTTATTGCTTTATTTATAATTCAGCTGGGTATACAATTTTAGGTTGACAATGGTTTTTCTCTTGATCTTTATTATTGTTGATGAGAAATATGCTGATTGTTTTTCCTTTATAGATATGCTCACTTTCTCCCCAGCATGTTCATAATTTTCTTTTTATCTTTGTGTTCTTATGTTTCACTGTTATATGTCTGGGTCTGGATTTCTCTTTTATCCTGCTTGGCTCACTTTCTTGTGAGGACCTATGACTGTCTTTAGTTCTGGAACATTTTTTCTTATTACTTTTCCAAATGTTTTTCTTATTCCCTCCATTGTGGCCCTCAAAACAGATATGTTTTGGAGCTTCTCAATCTGTCCCCAGTAACATCTAATTGTACTTTTGTATTTTTTATTCATCTCTGTTCCATTCTGGGTAAATTCTTGAATACTATTTTCAAACCTATCTGGGTATCATCTATTAAGGTTTTTTTTAGTTTATTTATTTTGAGAGAGAGAGAGCATGAGCAGGGAAGGGGCAGGGAGAGAGGGAGAGAGAGAATCCCAAGCAGGCTCCATACTGTTGGCACAGAGCCTGATGTGGGGCTCAAACTCATGGACCATGAGATCATGACCTGAGTCAAAACAAAGAGTTGGACACTTAAACAACTGAGCCACCCAGGTGCCCCATCATCTATTAAGTTTTTAATTTAAATGATTATGTATCTCTAAGATTCATAATTGTTTATATATTTATGTGTTGTTTAATTATTGCATAATTATTTCCCCTAATTTGAAAACATTTTAAAATGGATGCTGTGCTTTATCTTTTTGAGCATACTTACTTTAAGAGCATTATAAAAATCCTCCATAAAAGTAATAAATCTGGACTTAACCCCTGCTCCAACTTTAAATAAAATTTCTTGCCTATCTTTCTTACCATTAGATTTATTCATGTGTTTTGGAATTTTAGTTTATAGGCTTATTTTGTTTTAGAAGTTTCATTTTGAAGTTTTGTTTTTTAAATTTTCTTTCTTCCCTTTCTGTCTCTGTGCTCCTCCTGTGTATCTGCCCTGCACGCTCTCCCCCATCCACCTCACTGTTGTCATGTGACCATGCCTCCTACCTCACAGAGATAGCATGTGGTTTGTAAGCGGAACGGTCTTGATTGTCTAGTTCCATAACTTCTCTGTCCACAGAAGTCCTCATTGCCTTCTTTCTCCCTATCTTCCTTCTCAGACAAAAAAATTGTCTCCCTTCCTGCTGAAAGCACATCCTGGTATGGGTACTCTGAATCCCAGCCTTTTTCAGAGAACTGGTTCCTGTCTGTTATCTGTCTTTCTCTCTTTTTTTTTTTTTTTTAGAGAGAGAGAGAGACAGATTGTGAGTGGGGCAGAGGCAGAGCGGGGGAGAGAGAGAATATTAAGCAGGCTCCACGGTCAGCATGGAGTCCAATGCAGGGCTCTATCCTATGACCCTGGGAACATGACCTGAGCCAAAATTAAGAGTTGGGTGCTCAACTGACTGAGCCACACAGATGCTCCTCTCCGTTATTTTTAATGTCTCTCTATTCCCTACTTTCTCTCAGCATATAAACATGCCCAAATCTCTCCCATCTTGAGAAACACCAAAAAATCACTGCCTTCATGTCCTCAAGTTAACACTGTCCTTTCAGAGCCAGGCTCCCCTCAGAGGAGTTTAAGCTCCTTGTTGTCACTTGCTTACCTCCTACTGCTTTCTTGATCCACTGTAGAATCACTCCTGCCACACAGCAGGCCAGAAATGTTCTTGCAAAGGTCATCTATTACCTTGAAATTGCCAGGTCCAACTGTCATTTCTGTCTTCCTCTTACTTGGCTGCTCCCTATCTGGAAATTCTCTCTTCCTTGGCTTCCATGATGAACACTTTCTTGGCTCTTACCAGATCTTCCTCAGCCTCTTTACTTGCCATGTAGATATCTGGGATTGTTGACATGGTTTTCTTGGTCTCTTGCCTTCTTCCCTTCTAAAAATATCAGTGTTGAGGTCTTAGATATAATTTCAGTTCCTCGTCCTACTAATTAGTATCTGTGAGACCTTGGGCAAGTTTTATTAACCTCTGAGCCCAGATTCTTAATAAATTGATGGTGAATATGTCTACCTCAAATTGTTGCTAGTATTAGATGAAATACAGTTATGTAAGTGCTCGAGGGCAGTCACTGGTATATAATAAGGGCTCACTATATGGCAGCTGTTTTTTATTCTTTTATTATTTTTTCTCTTCTTCACTTTTTAAACATAAGAGTAGATGGGTATTAATAAATATAATTAAAATTGTCAAACACAAGTCCAACTAAATAGAATACTGATTATCCCAACATTGGTTTTTTGTCATTCTTAGGAAAACCAGACGGATATAATAAATAATGCATTACGTAGGGGAAGATGCATCTATTAAATTGCTCAAGTGGGAGTGGGAAATGAGAAGGGAAACTACCTTTCATATGCATTTTTAATTATTTTGATATCATAAAGTTGATTTTTAACTCTTATTTCAGAAATTTTGAAGAATCTGAAGATGAGTTGAGAAATGAAGTAATAGAATCCCTAGAAAAACTTGCTACTTCTAAAGAGGAAGAAAACAGAGAAGAGTCTCCTGGTTTTTCTAAGGGTGCTGGAAAGTTAGGAGGAGAGGAGATAAGCATACAGAAATATGCAGAATTCAGTGAAGGTTTAGAGAATATTTCTACTCGATCTAATGACAAAGTATGCATTGCTGATGAATACCAAGAAACATCAACAACCCATCAAAATGTACAAGTGTGATTATTGTACTTTTTCTTAAGTGATAAGTTAATATCTATTAGGTATGGTGTCTGGGCACAAGTCATTAATATTCATTCTGTAAGAGTTTTCCAGTCATCCCAGGGGTTTATTAATTTTTCTCCCAATTTAGACAGTAAGGCTGACTAATTTGAGTATAGAAATTAATATTTTTACTTTAAAATTTCTACCAAGAAATCTTTCAGACAGTAGATGTGATAGGCAGAGTAATGAGTCTCTCTTCCTGCCACCCCGCAGCACACCCAGTGATGTGAATATATTGTCACATGGTAAAGGGGAATTAAGGTTGCAGGTGGAAGTAAGGCTGCTACTCAGCTGACCTTCAAATAGGGGAGGGTGTTTTTGATTACCCAGGTGGGCCCAATGTAATCAAAGGGTGTTTAACAGCGGAAGGAGGCAGAAGAGAGAACCAGAGAGATGTCAGGGTGAGCGGGGATGAGCCTGGTGCTGCCGCCTTTGAAGATGGAGGAACATGCCATATGCCAAGGAATACAGGCAGCTTCTAGAATCTGGGAAAGGCCAGGCCATGGACTTTCCCCAGAAGCCCGCAGAGGGAACACAGTCTTGCCGACATCTTGATTTTGGCTTCTGGAAATCCACTTTAGACTTCTGACCTACAGAATTGTAAGATAATAAATTTGTGTTGTTTTAACTAAACTTGGTAAGTTTAAATTTGATAAATTTAACTAAATTTGTTAAGACAATGGTAGAAAACTAATACAATGTACAAACAAATTCATTTAGAATAATCTGCCATTGTAGAAAACTGTGATTTGGGGATTTCTGAAGTCATACTGAATACACTTTTTTGAAGCTGATGTTGACACTTAAGAGAGTAGGGTAATTGAGCAAAGAGAGGATCAAGGCCCATCATGTTAATTACGCACCAAATATTCATTTTATTATGTTTTATTGAATTAATTTCTAATAGCTTCAAATGTATAGATTATAAGCTTCTTGAAGGCAAGAAGCCTTCATCTTACTTACATCTGATATCTTACATCGTACGCTGATCTTTTTATATATGGTGCTTAGCAGAGAACAATCCCAGTGTTGAACATGTGCCTGGAGTTTAATAGATATTTGTTGATTTATTGTGTTGTTTCTATGAAGGACAAAGGGGTTATAATTCTAAGTGGTAGAATTCTCCCTGAAATAGATGCTCTGGAATAAAAATAAAACTGAAATTACACATTAATACATTGCTAAGCCAATGAAACAAGGATGAGGAGGGGTTGGCCAGAATATTTCTAAGGTCTGCTTAGTATTTACATTTGATATAATTTTATTAAATGTGGGGAAAGTATCAAGATTCCCCTAACTGTTGGATGCATCCTGTATTTTCCTTGGTGAAAGTTCCTTTCAGCTTGGTGTATAGGGTTTCAAGCTGCTCTTTAAGGGAGATGGCTCAGTATGGTCACATCATGAGGCTGAGAATATTTAAAAATTTCTTACCACTGTTAATTTCAACCGTGGTAACACATGACCCCGAAAGATTAAAGCATCATTAATCCTACTGACTCTTACTGGTCAGCGTATACGTGTTTTACTTTTGGAACATTCTGTGGTTAAAGCATAATAAATCTGTTAATATGCTTCATTTAATCCTCATTCTAGATAGTAATTGAATGCATGGAGAATGAAACTTGGTTCCTGAAAATTCCAAAGATCCAAAGACCAGTCAGTTATATGCAGAGAAAAAGGAAAAAAAGAATGAATGTTTAGGGTCAATATTTAAGGGGCGCGTGGGTGGCTCAGTCGGTTAAGTGTCCGACTTCAGCTCAGGTCATGATCTCCCAGTTTGTGGGTTCAAGCCCCGTATCGGGCTCTGTGCTGACAGCTGAGCCTGGAGCCTGCTTTGGATTCTGTGTTTCCCTCTCTCTCTGCCCCTCCCCAGCTCACGCTCTCTCTCTCTCTCTGTCTCAAATAAACATTAAAAAAATTTTTTTTTAAAAAAGGTCAATGTTTAAGAATAAGCCTATCAAGTTTGTTCCAATGACAAGATGTGTGGCTAAAGTCTCCTTTAGCTAACAGCCACCAACCCTTATTCACTGTAAGATTTTAAAATCTTTGCTGTAAAGTAGGAAGTATTCATTGTGATAAGTATACATATCTTCAAGGTTTTTCAACCTACGTCAGCTCCTAATTCACCTTACCCATCTTACGTACACTGTTATCTAAATCATGTTCTTGAGGCACAACTGATTACTTTATTCTGGGTTTAGACGTAGCTGCATTTGTTAAGTTGAAACTATTGATTACACCTGCATGTGTTTTTAGAATAAATTTTATTAAAAATTATGCATGTTAGTAACTATGTATCCTAGCTATCAAACTGATCATTCTTTAAATGTGTACAAACTTTTAACTTCCCTTTTAAGTATCTTGTAACATGTATAGTCCAAGTGAGCACGTAGCACTCGAATATTAGAACTGATGCTTCTTTGAAGCCAAGGGTGGCCTTAGATTTAGGATGGGGACAGAGGAAAAACAATTAGCTGAGGAACAGTGGGAGAGGTAGGGGAAATTACAGGGGCATAATGTGATTCTAGTAATTTGCAGAATTGCTTCTCATGGTTAACTTTTTTGTTGTACCCACTGAAAGATTTAGCACAGACACCCTATTCATATTAGAGTCCTGGAGTCTAGGGTACATTCACATAATTAAACACAAATACTCTGAAAGCACTGATAATTACAGGGGCTACTCTCTCAGAATTTTGTCTATGACTTTGTAAAAAAGAAACCCCAAAATTATTAAAACATATGAAGTTCTGCAGTGTTTGGTAGGTCCGAAATATTCATTAAAAGGAAAAAGTCTATTAAACCTGACAACCTATTCTTCTTAGGTACTAGAGGCGAGACAATTTTAGTTTATCTTTAAATTTTTCATTTTTATTTTTTAAATTCTTGGCATGTGGAGCTTAGAAGTACTGGTAGTAGATAACAAATAATTCCGAATTGAGAGCCTGCATGAGGGGACAAATACACCATATGCGGAAAAGTATCCAAGAGACTGAAAACCACTTCCTATCATACTTAGAGACAAACAGATTTTGTATCTATTAAAGTCATATTTAGATACAAGTAGATATACAAAGAACAGGTATTTTGTTATGCACAACTGAAATAAGAATGTGCATCCCCACTGCTGTGGGTTCAAAATATACTGTGTTTGGACCACTCAAAAACAATGTTTTACAGGAATAGTCACTCAAGAGTTCTTCAGACAGACAGCAGACATATTGCTTTGATGCTTTCCATGGTTATCAGTCCTTCCAAAAAAAAAAAAAAAAGACATGTCCTATCACATTAGGAACAGGGAAGATGAACATATATGCAAATTATGTTTCCAGTGATGTTTGTGACAAATGAAAAAATAATTTTGAAGAAACAAGATTAAGAAATGCTTTATGGGATTTCAGAAACCTTTCTTCCTTTACTTCTTAGTCCCTTTCAATTTCTTTATCTTTATTCTCATGATTTTCTATGGGCTGATGGGTAAACTCAGGGGGCGGTGGTATGGATCTTACCACAAAAGACTAGCTGTAAGATAAGAAAGTGAACTGGGCTGGAGTCAGAAGTCCCAGGTTATAATCCCAATTTTTGTCCTTAAACAGCTTTGTGAAATGGAGTCTTTAGGTCTTTAAATTATTCTTGTCTGTAAAGTTGAAAGGAAGAAAACTGGATTAGAGGATTTGTAGGGTTCCTTCCAACTCCAGTGTCCACTAGTCTTCTTTTTCTTTTTAAATGTTTATTTTTTTTTTTTAAGAGAGAAAGAGCACAAACAGGGGAGGGCAGAGAGGGTGACAGAGGATCCAAAGCAGGCTCTGCGCTGACAGCAGAGAACCTGATGTGGGGGACTCGAACTCATGAACTGCGAGATTATGACCTGAGCCAAAGTTGGATGCTTAACTGACTGAGCCACCCAGACACCCCCATCTTTCTTTTCTAAACTGAATCATCTCCACCCAAAGCTATGTTGGTGTGTAATATCATCCTGGGCCTCTGTTTTGCTGCTTTTTGACCTGATGACAGAAGGTGGCCTGTAGATGAGTCAACGACTGGAAGTAGACGATGAAGCTGGCCAGGTCGGTGACTGGATGAGAGGAGTTTGGAAGGGAAAAACATACCTCTTTTACATGCTCCTAACACAAAAATGTATCAGATTGACAGAGAAAGACAGATACATGATTTCACTCATGTGGAATTTGAGAAACTAGATGACCATAGGGGAAGGGAAGGAAAAATAAAATCCAGAGAGGGAGGCAAACCATAAGAGACTCTAAATACAGAGAACAAACTGAGGGTTGATGGTCATGGGTGGTTGGGGGGGCGGGGAATTTGGGTGATGGGCTTTGAGGAGGGCACTTGTAGGGATGAGCACTGGGTGTTGTATGTAAGTAATGAATCACAGGAATCTACTCCTGAAGCCAAGACTACACTGTATGTTAACGAACTTGACAATAAATTAAAAAAAAAAAAAAAAATATATATATATATGTATCAGACTGTGCAGGAGGTGGATTCCCTGAACTAGAAGGAGCTAATTATGTGTGCAGAAAATGCCAAATGCTGTAGTTCTCTGTAATTGCATCTGCACAGCCACATACTTTTCGTGCTAGTTATTCAGCACAGAAGTCCCGTTAAATGTGTACTGATTCGTAGCTACTGACTTAGTAACCACTCGCCTACACTGAACCCTAATGCGTTAATAAGGAGGATTACGAAAGACGTATACTATAAATTGTTATCTTTAAAGTACTTTATAAAGGTACCTTTAAAAAACTTGGATAATTATCCAGGTATTTTTCACATACTTTCCATCTCAGAATCACTAGGAGGTAGTGAGGACAGGTATTAGCATCTCCAGATTATAGATGTAGAATGTAAGTTTCAAAAAGATTAAGCAGCGGCTTAAGTATTAAGAGATCAGATGTTTGCAAATGATGACACAGGGATCAGGCCCAGGTGTTTTGGTGCTCTTTTCAAAATGCCACCTCATCATCTTACAAGGCATGATGCTGATAACGGAGACTGGCTGGTTGGATCTGGCTACTCTATCATGGCTATCAGAAAAACAACTTATCAAAGCCATCTCACTCAGACCTTCTGAACAACTTAAAGCTAGCTTCCAGCCTCCTGCGATGTGGAAATGTGAAGGGATGATGAGAGTATCCTTATCAAATGTACTGATAGCACCAAACAAAAACCTAATTTCACAAATATGGAGCTGTGGGAAGGATCGCTGGAGGCCTCCTGGCCCCTGCGAGCCGACACATGCCCACAGGGCGGTCCCAGTCCCTGCCTTTTCACTACAAGCTTTCAGAACATGATTAAGCCTGCCTAAAGTCTCTTTTCTCTTTTAAGAGAATCTTTAGATATATCCAAGAAGGCCATCCACAATTACTATTTAGGATTTAAATGGACTAGAATTTTTCTGTGTTCCCAAGATAGCAGAACATTTCTAAAGTACCAAACTATTAATTATCAGTCTTCCATTTTCCTTTCGACATTTCCTTTTTTTCTAAAGGTAAATTCTCTTTCCTGGGTTCTAAAGTACAGTGATTTGACAAATAGGACTTGAAAAATGTGAATTAGACCAAAATTAAGATGGTTGGTTCATTTTTTTCTTTCAGATCCATATTTTTCAGAATTTGAGACAAAATCCTAATCTAAAATTTTTTCATTCAAACAATTTAGGTAATTTTGACCATTGTCATTTTCACTGAAATAAATATCCTGTCTATATACATACTGCTGAGAGCACTGCTTAGGTGACTTTATTACAATACAGAAAAAGCTTAGAAAAATTACTCACGAATGAAGGTATGTCGCCATTTTATATAAAATATCTTTCATCCGTACAGATATGACATTATTTGAATAAGCTCTCCACAGATGACAGGAACGCCAGTTCAAACTCCTGATCAGAGAATCTGCTTACAGATGCCCGAGCACTGCTTCGGATTTGGAGTCTCTTTTCCTCAGACATGGAAAGAATATGAGCCATGGTTTCCGCGTAGCCTTCTTCGCTTTCAGCCAGAAATCCAGTTATCTCTCCTTCGTGAGGGACGACAATGTCAAGCTTGGGGCCCCCTGAGTTGTGTGCGAGGATAATCGTGCCAGCTGCCATACACTCGACAACTCCTGAGAAAGAAACAAAACCACGTGGTCTTTGAACTTTCTGAGAGCGTTCACAAGAACAAGGATGAGCAGAAACCTCTATAAAGTTTAGGACACTCATGAGAAATTTAACCACATGTCTGTTGGGCCTATAAATCTGCTCACTAAACTTCCATGGCGTCAAGTAATTTTAAGTTTTTTAGTTTTTAGCCTTCACAATAATGCTACTTGGTTCTTAATTGAAACAGACACGCAGGCGAGAGAACAGTCTGTAAAAAACAGATCCCTGCAGGTAATAAAACGAAGTAGACTACAGCAGGCTGGCAAGATGGCAGACTGAAAGGTAAAAGGTGTAAAGAGATACCAAAAGCAAAATTTCAGGAGTTCCAGTTACAGCATTAGGAGGCTGCCCTCCTCCCTCTACTTCTTCTTCTTTGCTGGCTCCTCCTCTTCTGCCCACTTCTGAACCCTGCTCGTTCTCAGCATTTTGCAGCAGGGGCCTCTTCTCACTGGGCACTTTCACGAGGCCACCTGACCCTCTTCCGTGGGGCTTCCGTAACGACCCGGACGGCAACGAGCTCCTCCGTCGGTGTTTCCTGGTCCGGTCCCTCACCTGCACTGCAGACTCGTAGAGACAAGTGTCCACCGGACACACCCACCTCCGTGTCCTGCAGATCATTCTAACTCTACCTGCTGGGAACCTGGCTCATCAACTGCCTCTCCTCTTGGGAGTCTGTCTCGAGGTGAGAGACATCCACTGTTCATATATTTGCCTACACTCAAAACCCCAGGAGGTCCTCTTGGACTCTTCTCTCTCCTTCACGTAAGACATCCAATTAATCACCACGTCCTGTTCAATCCTGCCTCAGAATTTCCCTTGAGCGCGTTCGCCTACCGTGTTTGTACCACAGCACGTCACCCAGGTTGCCAGGGCAGCCGGACACATCCTCCTGCCTTCCTCCCCTGGCCCTCCCTGCTCCTCACTGATCCACCCCTCCACGGCAACACAGTGAACTTGAGGAAATAGAAAGCTTTTATTTTTTTTTAAATTTTTTTTAATGTTTTTATTTATTTTTGCGACAGAGAGAGACAGAACATGAGCAGGGGAGGGCCAGAGAGAGAGGGAGACACAGAATCGGAAGCAGGCTCCAGGCTCTGAGCTGTCAGCACAGAGCCCGATGCGGGGCTCGAACCCACAGACCGCGAGATCATGACCTGAGCTGAAGTCGGACGCTTAACCGACGAGCCACCCAGGCGCCCCATAGAAAGCTTTTAAATCCGATACTCAAAATCAGTCTATCTTTTCCCACTGGCTTCACCTGGCCCCAGCTCCCCTCTCCATCAGCGTGCTGTTCCTCCTGCGTGCTCCGGCCATACCGAACCCTTAGTTCCCTGAGTGCACCTGCTAGTGCCCTTATGGTCCCACCTGTCACGATGCTGTTCCCTCTGCTGGATATTCTCCCATCTCTTGCAAGGCTAACTTCTAATTACCGTTCAGGTCCCAGCTTACGTATCACACCACTTCCTCGGGCAACTGTTCTCTGACCTCACAAATCTGTTAGGTGTTTCTCTTGGGTGCTTCAAATCACCCTGCACTTGCCCTGGAACAGCACTTAGCACCGTGTCCAGTAAAGTGCTGTTTAACTGGTCTGTATCACACACAGAGCTGGAAGTCTCGGAAGGGAACAACAGGTCCTGTCTCCCAGTCATTTTCCCAGCACCCGCCACGTGCCTGGCACAATGAATGCTCCAGTAAGTCTTCACGGGAGGAGGCACAGGGAGTCAGACCCTGTGCAGAAGGTCTGAATCAAAAAGTTCTTGCTGTATGTCTGGGCTCAGTAATGTGCGACCCACTAGGGATAGACAGGAGGGTAAGAGAAATCATAGCCTTAGCACAGGAGACTTCACTTTATGTTTTTCCATTTTCCCTGAACACTTAGCAGTGTGGACACAAAGCAGCCATTTGAGAAATAGATGTTGAACCAAATTAGACACAAGACAGCAGTTGACTTTATACCAAATGTATGCATAACAGGAAGTCAGGATATAGAGAGCAGCTTGTGCTAGAATAAACAAGAAAGGCTAAATTAAAGGCTAAGGAGATGAAAGTCAGACACTTATAATGGGATTTGGCAGAAAAAGGAGGGTAGGCCATTTCAATAATGGGCAGGGAATCAACAGAAGAAACAACAGAATTGCCATGAGGAGCCCTGTCAGCTCAGCTTTTGGTGTACATGAAAATCACCTGATGAGCTTTACTGAAATACATCTACCTGGGCCCCACCCGGAGATTCGGATTTGGTCCTTCAGTGAGATTAGGCCAGGAATCTGTACCAGTCCAGACATAGGGTTAGGTGGGGCAGAGAAACTGGTAGGTAAGAGCAGGGGCTGAGTTAGGATCCAAGCTCTATCTCTTATTGCTAAGGCTGAACAAGGGCAAGTTCAAAACCTCTCTGTGCCTGAGTTTCTTTATTCGTCAAATGGAAATAACAGTACATCAAGCAGGGTTTCAGAGAGGATTAAATCAGATAATTAAAGATCTCAACAGTGACTTATGCACGGTAAGCTGTCAATAAATATCAGCTATTATTATTGACTACATACTGTTATGTCCTGCGGGGTCTCAAATGAAAAAAGTTTACTTGGCAGACTGGGAGAGGAGAATTAGACCTGATGTGAACTTCTAGAGTATTATTATTTTATCAAGAGAACCCAAATGTACATCTCATGACACCAAACGAGTTGCTGAAAGGACAAACTCACCAATCCCAAAATGCTCGTTCCACATGGTGTGCAGACCAATTGTTGCTTCAGACAAGTAAGTCTTTAACTCATCAAATGGAATGTTTATTTTAAATTCCACATCTTCTTGAACTCCCAGATCCTCAGAAAGCTTTCTCAGTTGGTTTACCCTGAGCTCATCATCTTGGTTACGACACCCTCCAATGAGGACAAGTTTAAGGGAAGGAAGTGAACCAGCCACCTTCTTATTCAGCAATTTAGCAAAGGCTTTGATCTGCAAAGGATGATTCTTTTCAGGCCGGAACTGGCCAATGGAAACCAGCAAATGTCCTGGGGTTGTCTTTTTCTCATGTAAGGGAATGTCCAGAAAGGTCTGTACATCACAAGGTGGGTAAACAATATTAGTGCAATTCCCGACTTTCCACAGTGAGAGAATGTGGTTTAGTGTCCAAGAAGAATTGACCATCACTACATCACTGCAAGAACCCACAAGTCCATAAATAAAAGCAAATAAATAGTAATAGATGAGCTTTACTTTGCTGAGAAAAGGATTCCTGGTAATGAAGGCTGCATTATTAAATCCGACATTTTGGTTCTTCACTACAGACAGCATATCAGTGCTGATCGTGGGATAATGAACGTAGCTGCCAATGCGACAACCACCTAGATACTTAAACAGAGGCAGTGTGAACGCGTATCCCATTGAATCGATGTAAACGTCAGGAACACACTGCATTAGAGCTTCCCAGCCAAGAAAAATGGATCCTAGACTTTGGCCCAGCAGTGTGAAGTGAGGATAGAGCGAATCTTCCACAAGGTAGCGTTTCCTCAGGAAAACAAACTTCACTGGGTGAGTGAGCCTGATGTTAAATCTTCGGAAAGCACCTTCTAGTATCTGTTGACCACTGACGTTCACGTCACCAGTATACACAACATAAATTGCTTCAGGATACCTAAAACAGAATGCAGTAGTTAAGATTTTCACTAGTTTAGGTTAAAATCGAGCAGAAAAGTTGGAGATAATTATTTTGTCACAATCATAAAGAAGGTTATTTCTATATTGAAAAAAAATGTTTTCCACTGTTTTTCCTTCATTGCACTTGGTCTACTGATCCCGAGTCCTCTGCTGTCCTGGGAGTGAAATGTTAGTCCTCCAAATGAGACTTCGAGTTCTTTGCTATTTCCTCTTCTGAGAGTTTTGCATAGAGCAGACATCAACGGAAATTGCTGACATTTCCGCTTTTATGAAATACACAGAAACTTTATTCTGACGACCTTTTCAGTATAAAATGGTAATATTGGGGCGCCTGGGTGGCTCAGTCGGTTAAGCGTCCGACTTCGGCTCAGGTCACGATCTCGCGGTCCGTGAGTTCGAGCCCCGCGTCAGGCTCTGGGCTGATGGCTCAGAGCCTGGAGCCTGCTTCCGGTTCTGTGTCTCCCTCTCTCTCTGCCCCTCCCCCGTTCATGCTCTGTCTCTCTCTGTCTCAAAAATAAATAAACGTTAAAAAAAAAAAATTTTTAAATGGTAATATCAATAACGTACTCCTAAACAAGAGTTAAAACTTACTAAATGTATCTTTAGACAGGATCATAGATGCTAAAGCGTTACTCTATTTTTATCTGAGAAATGCAATAAGATTCTAAAAGCTAGATCAGGTGCCTGCATCAAAATTAGATAGGGTATAATAATAATGGAAGTCTTTAAAAGTATATATCCTTATGACTATGCTTTTGGCATTTGCTCTGGTGTTTTTGGCTATTGAGTCATAAAACATTTCTTAAGTATCTAGTATGAGCTACTAGGTTCTGGGGATTCAGGGATTAGAGGGTCTTTACCCTCGAGGAGCTGAGTTCAGTGGGGAAAACAGATATATAAACAGAAAACTGCAAAACTGTGATATGTGTTGATAAAGACAGCCATGGGATGCTGTGCAGACCCAAAGGATGAGCATCTAATTGCACTTCCCCACAGGCAGAATGATCCTTAGACTGAGGTGTTTTTTTTTTTTTTTTAACGTTTATTTATTTTTGAGAGACAGAGAGAGAGGGAGAGAGCTTGCACACATGAGCAGGGAGAGGGGCAAAGAGACCAAGAGAATCACAAGCAGGCTCCGCACTGTCAGTGCAGAGCCCGAAGTGGGGCTCAAACTCAAGAACCGTGAGATCATGACCTGAACTGAGATTAAGAGTCAGATGCTTAACCCACTGAGCCACTCAGGTGCCCTTGGAATGATCCTTATAAAACGTAAAAACGATTGTCCTCTCCGGTTGCTTAAAGATGGCCACACATTCTTTGACACTTATCAAGTGGTGGGATCTATGTCCCTTCCCCTGGAATGATGGGCTCTGTGACTGCTTTTACCAATAGACTATGTCAAAGGTGACATTTTGCCAGTTTCGAGAGCCAAGTTCTATGGGGATGGTAATTTCTGCTTTGCTCTAGAGAAGTCAGCTGTCACATAAGACATCCAACTATCCTGAGACTGCCATGTTGTGTGCAAGCCCAAGCGAGTCACGTAGAGAGGCTGCGGGTGACAGAGATGCCTGACCAGTGTTCCCCACCCTCACCCACTGTCGCTGTTGCAATCATCCCAGCCCAGGAAGCAGGTATGTTAGTGGAGAAGCCTTCAGATGACTCGGAGCCAGCTGCCATCTAACTGCAGCAGCTTGGTATGTAGGATTTCAAACAGGGCCCATCAATCCCCAAAGTGTGAAAAATAATGAGAAATTCTTGCTTTAGCCATTACGTTTTGGGGTGGCTTGTCATGTAGCAACGGATAAGCAGAATATCATCTTTCTGTCTGAAACACTCATATAGTTTCCCACAGCACTTAGAATACCAGCTAGACTCCTCACTCTACTCACTCAAGCCCTGAGTAATCTGGACCCTGCCTCCGCTCTCTCACGTACCCACAGGGTCAGCCAAACTGGATTCCTTTCTCTGAACAAGACAGGCTCCTTCCAGTCTTAGGGGACTTGCAAGAGTTGTTCCCTCTGTTTTGAACTCTCTTTTCTCATCTTCACTGTGTTTTCCTGAGGCAGACGGTATGGCATGTGATTTACAACATGGGCTCTGTAATGCAGTTCCCTTATCTGTCAAATGAGGGTAACAGTAACAACCTCGTAAGGTTACTCTGAAGATTGAATGAGCTGACACGTGTAAAACACTTCAAACAATGCCTGGCACATAGTAAATGCTCAGTACACGTCAGCTGCTTTTGTCATTTAAACTTCAGAAGTATCACCTCCTTGGAGATTTTCCCTACTTACTCAGTCTAAAGTACGGAATCATTCCCGGGGCACCTGAGTGGCTCTGCCGGTTAGGCATCTGACTCTTGATTTCGGCTCAGATCATGATCTCATGGTCATGAGATCAAGCCCCAAGCTCTGCTCAGTGCAGAGCCTGCTTGGAATTCTCTTTCTCCCTCTCTCTGCCCCTTTCCCGTTCTCTCTCTCTCAAAATAAGTAAACATTAAAAAAATAAAGTATGGAGTCCTATTTTAATTTCTTGTGTAGCATCTCTCACCATTTGGTATTTTTCTTTTTAGATATTATTTTGTCTCCTCTCCACTAAAATCTAAGATCCATGATCTATTTTGTTCACCATTCAATCTCAACTCAACAGTGCCTGACACAGAGTAGGTCCCCAAGAAATATTTCTAGATCGAATGAAAAGTGTATTGTAGTTTATGCTGAGTCAGGAGAGGCTTGTAGAAATTAGCTGAGGAGAAAAAGGTCAGAAAAAAAAGGAACACCGTATGGAAAGGCAAGGAATCTATAGAGAGAGCCTGATGCTCCTAGTTCAGTGTGCTGAGCAAAGTATACATGAAGGAATGGGGAGGGATGAAAAATAAAATGTGGCAAGAACAAGATGAAAAAGTATCTTCTATGTCCTACTGAGGATTTGGACTTCTTTCATGGCAGGTGACTTGGGAATAACAGAGTTTGCTGGGGAGTACAGTAGAGCTATCACAAAACTTTACCGCTGCCCTCAAGAGTGAGAGAACCCAGGTAGACAAGCTAATGCACAGAGTTAGGAGAAGGAAAGAGCAGTAGTGATTAGAGAAGGAGCAGGGAAGGCCTCAGAAAGGCGGGCAGTAAGCTGAGATCTAAGAACATGTTTTAGATCCAGGGAGTTATGGAAGATGGCAGAGGAAATACAAGGGTGGTGGCTGGAAGCCAGGATGAGCCGAGAAACAGAGATGTAGAGTGAAGGGAATTCTGTGTGAAGGCTCTGGAACTGGATGGAGGGCATGTGCCAGGAAGTAGCGTAACCAGGGAAGAATAGTTTCCTCCTATGATAAAACCACAAATGGAATTTGTACTTTACTGTGTTTATTCCTCCTACGTCTGGAGATGCAGGTGGAGAGAAGGAAGCCTAAAACATGAAATGACCGGGTAGTAGCATATTCTTTCGAACATGGTAACTTAAGACTAGCTGGTAATGATATCAACATTAAAATCAGATAGATGCTTTCACAGAGATTATCTCCTGTGTGCCACTATGGACTAAATGTATTCAGGCTTAAAGTGTTCCTCGGTATTACTTGATATATTTCTGTTTACTATTCAACTTCTCTACACGTTCTTCCAAGGTGACAGTTATCCCCGCTAAGTTTTGTCATTAAAGGGTGGATACCTTCCCTTTCCATTTCTTTATCATATCAACTAAAATTCAACAGGATCTTGTAAGGCAGGCTGGCACATAACAGAAGCGTTTCCTTATTGAAGAACAATTAATTCCTGGCCACGAGTAAGGTGAGAGAAAGGTAAATTTCTGGGCAATGATTTTTTTTTTTAAAGGTAATACGAGAGCAAATGACCTAAGAAAGATGCATACCTACTTTTTCTGCAGAGCCCTTAAGGCACACCACAAAACTCTTTCTCCTCCGCCGCCAGCATTGCAGTACGGATGAAAAAATGCAATCACCAGTTGATTTTTCCCATTTTTGCTAGTTGCTACTGACTCTTTCTTTCTTCGTACCAGCAGTCTGATTCCCCAGAGGATAATGAACAAACATATGCATAAAATTCCACATACTGTCAGGCCAGGGAGGAATAATGAATACAAAAACCTGAAACAAGAAGGAAAATATAAAAATCAACAGAATGCCCATTCAAAAGAAACAACAAATTAAAGTCTACTTTTACATATCCACTTTATGTATCAGTAGTAAAGACAGATTTTTATACCTGGGAGTCTGCTAACGAAATACTTTTTAATCAGCAGTAAAAATCAATGTTGAGCCACTTTTCTCCTAACAGTGTATGTGTTAAGGGACTAAAAACAGGGGCGCCGGGGTGGCTCAGTCGGTTAAGCGGCCGACTTCGGCTCAGGTCATGAGCTCGTGGTCCGTGAGTTCGAGCCCTGCGTCGGGCTCTGTGCTGACAGCTCAGAGCCTGGAGCCTGTTTCAGATTCTGTGTCTCCCTCTCTCTGACCCTCCCCTGTTCATGCTCTGTCTCTCCCTGTCTCAAAAATAAATAAATGTTAAAAAAAAATTTTTAAAAAAAGGACTAAAAACCAAAATTTAATTATTAACCTAAACAAGACATGATCAGGAATGGCATCTGACCCTCAAAAATCACGACACAGAACCCGAGCAGTATGTCTTCTGAATGATCAATAATGAACATTTAATTAGTTAAAAGTTTGGTGAGGTAGCAAATCATTTTTATTCTTTCACTTCGCCTCAAATAGAACCATTTCTGGGGTGAGAGGAACTTAGATCTCTCCATTTCTATTACAAGTTCTGCATCTGATCTGTTTCTATGGCCCTAGAACACTGCCTTTCCTTATGTGCCTCTAAATGAGTTGCCATAAATGCTCTGACAACCTACTTCTACTCCATACTCACTCCCCCACTGACTGCTAAAAGGCTCTTACTGCCAGGCTGACTGAAGCTCTGCAAAGGCAAGGAAGGACCCAGGCTTGTTTACCACTGGATGCCAATGCCTAGCATAATGCCTGGCCCAGAGAAGGCATCCGTGTTTGTTGACTGCATACAAAATTCTTTACCTCTTCACACGTCTCTTAGATGATGTTAAAATAATTTTTCAAAGTGTGTTTTTCTGTTACCGTTGGGCAATATAGTTGGTATCTAGCTTCATATTTTTTATTATCCTGCCTACCCTTTATAAAGGATCCGGGGAGCTTGTAACACATAAAAACACTAAAATACTAAAACTTAAATAATGAAAACTCAGGGCCGGGGAGTTCAAGTATTTGGTAGAGAGCAGTGACAGGTGGGGGACATAGATATACAGACTCTAAGTTTGTACGTGGTAGTGAAAAGCAGGTTGGGCTCTGAAGGGCTTAATGATCCAAGCATGGATGGGGATATTTTGTGTACTTGCATAGTTTTCATTGTCCATAAGTAGAAGACATAAATTCTTCAGAGAAATAACTTTTTTTCTTAATTTTTAAAGTTTTATTTATTTTGAGAGAGAGAGAGACAGAGAGTAAGTGGGAGGGGCAGAGAGGGAGAGAGAGAATCCCAAGCACAGAGAGAAAATCTGACAGTGCAGAGCCTGATGTAGGGCTGGAACTTACGAACCATGAGATCATGACCTGAGCCAAAACAAGAGTTGGATGCTTAACCGACTGAGCCACCCAGGAGCCCCGGCAGAAATAAATATCTTATTTATATTTAGTTTGGAAACAAACTTCTCATGTGGGATTTCCTATTGTGAATAAGTGCACTATTTGAAGACGTATTTGACTTATTAGAATGATTGATCTCAGGATATCTTTAAACTCTTAAAAATTCCTGAAGACCCCATACAGCTTTTATTTCTATCAGGATTTCCCAAACTCGGCACTGCTGACATTTTAGACCACAATAATTCTTTGTCTGCAGGGACTGTCTTATGCATTATAGGATGTTTAGCTGCATTCCTGGTCTCAACCCACTGGATGCCTATAGTGCCCTTCCAATCATGACCATAAGAATTATTTCGACATTGCTAAATGTCCTGCAGAAGTTAAAATCACCCCTTGTTGAGAAATACTCATTTTCGTTGATTATATCTACCAATATTTAGCATATCAGAAATGAAACTGAGGAATTTAATGAATTATTCTGACAATGACAAATCTATTACAAGTTAATATAAAACACATTTTTATTTAAAAAAAAACCCCTTTTTTCCAAACAAAAAAGAAATTCAGTAAGAAGGGTATTACTGTTTTAGATATTTGCAGATCTCTTTAATGTCTGGCTTAACAAAAGATAGTGGCTTTTAATATCTGCTTCTGCATTCAATCTTAGTGATATGTTGTTTTACTTGAAGTATATGAAGGAAATCTAAGCTCACTCAGATATGTAGTAGGAAAATGGAGTATGTTTAAATACCCTTTTCAGATGGTTACAGCATTTTTCTGTGATGTTATACCAAATTAGACAAGTGGTAATTTCTTAATTGTCAGGTGCAACATGGAGTCTGGACGCCAATCAATGCCCTTTTCATACTGTGTTATACTGAAATCTTGTGCTTTAAGTGGATCTTTCACCTATACATGATTTTGTAATGTCATGACTTGATTATTTGGAAAATATTGGTTCATGACTCATGTAGACTTTCCAAATGTGGGCACATTTTTTCACTGTATAATATCCCCAAATCACATTTGTTAATATCACTACCCATCTCTTCAGGAAAATCTTTTAATTATTGGAAAGTGGTCAAGCTTTGAATGGCAGATACAGGTTCTCCAAAATTCTAATTTTCACTTGAAAGTTCAAACTTTATTATTAGCAATAAATTCTGTCACTTGTTTTCTTTGAACTGACCGGGTCACTTCATTCATTTTCAAATACCCAAGTCAGAAGAACCATACTTTGTCAGTCATTCTTTCAAGTAGAAACCACATCCCATAAAAAAGTGTCTAATTCAGCTTTCAACTTAGCAATCATGCAAGAACTTTTCCTTGAGATAACCATCATACTTCAGTATGAAAACATTATATGTATTAAAAAGATATGTATTCAACTCAAGGTTAATTAACAAAATTAATTTTTACTGTTTCATCAAGGACATTCTTAGTAAAACTGGCTTGAGCAAGTACACGGTGGTGAAAAACACAAGACTTCTCGTATACTTTGATGTCATTGCCTCGATTTGTAGTAAGTAGCAGTTTTATCCACTATTACTTTTGCACCATTGGTGCAAATGTAAACATAATGAGAAAGCAAATGTTAGCTTCAATTATTATAAAAATAGTTTTGATCTTGAAGAACTATTAAAAGGGTCTTGAGGACCTGTCAAGGTCTATGGACCATACTTTGAGAACTACTGAATTAAAGGATGAACAGGGTTTGACATAAGTGGTAAGATTTGTCAATTATTTAATGTTTGGAATATATCTGTTCATAAAAAGAATATTATACAGCTTTCCCAGGAAAAGTTAAAAGCCCATTTAATTTAAAATGAGGCTGATCCATAGAATCCAAGGATTTTTATGGCATTTCCTTCTAATGACTTAAGTGGGAAGATTCATGTGATAGGATTTTCAAACTGAACTATTTAACTTAAAATCAGAAAAAATAAATCCTACTAATAACTAAAGTTGAGCCAGTCCTTTATTGAGTCTCTTAGTTTCAAAGATACAGACTAAATTTATTAAACATCCTACAGTACTTGCACATCAAAACTATCCATTTTAGAATTTGTTTAAATCTAACTAAAAATAGGGGCGCCTGGGTGGCTCAGTTGGTTGAGCGTCCAACTTTGGCTCAGGTCATGATCTCATGGTTCACGAGTTTGAGCCCCACATAGAGCTCTGTGCTGACAACTCAGAGCCTGGAGCCTGCTTCAGATTCTGTGTTTCCCTCGCTCTCTGCCCTTCCTCAACTCGTGCTCTCTCTCACTCAAAAATAAACATTAGGGGCGCCTGGGTGGCGCAGTCGGTTAAGCGTCCGACTTCAGCCAGGTCACGATCTCGCGGTCTGTGAGTTCGAGCCCCGCGTCAGGCTCTGGGCTGATGGCTCGGAGCCTGGAGCCTGTTTCCGATTCTGTGTCTCCCTCTCTCTCTGCCCCTCCCCCGTTCATGCTCTGTCTCTCTCTGTCCCAAAAATAAATAAAAAACGTTGAAAAAAAAATTTAAAAATAAATAAATAAATAAATAAACATTAAAGTATACAGTATACACACACACACACATACATTTATATATATATATATGTATATATAAACTAAAAATATGTGCCATTAAATAATGTTTACCACAGAAACCCAAGACTTTAAAAGGTAACTAATCAACAGTGACTCATTCATTCAACAAACATTTATTTAGCCATTGTAATGCGCAAAGCACAGAGTCAGGGATATTTCAAATGTCAGGGAAGAATAGGAAGCCTCTGAAAATAGACTTTCCTGTTCAAAATGTTTTAAATAGGGGCGCCTGGGTGGCGCAGTCGGTTAAGCATCCGACTTCAGCCAGGTCACGATCTCGCGGTCCGTGAGTTCGAGCCCCGCGTCAGGCTCTGGGCTGATGGCTCGGAGCCTGGAGCCTGTTTCCGATTCTGTGTCTCCCTCTCTCTCTGCCCCTCCCCCGTTCATGCTCTGTCTCTCTCTGTCCCAAAAATAAATTAAAAACGTTGAAAAAAAATTTAAAAAAAAAAAAAAAACAAACAAAATGTTTTAAATAATCATTATAGAAATTGGAGTAGAGGGGACAAAAATGAAGAAACAATACCTGAATTTTGGAGAGAATATGTATACACTGCAGGATGCTATCATGCTAATTACAAATTTCAACCTGAACAAAAATAGGTAGGTGTTAAAAGAACTGTGTAGATGGAATATAATAGGTCTTTTTTTTTTTTTTTTTTTTTTTAATAAATTTAGGGCAAGTCAGGTAAAAAACAGTAGTATTATGGGGCGCCTGGGTGGCTCAGTTGGTTAAGCGGCCGACTTCGGCTCAGGTCATGAT
The DNA here is from genome assembly GCF_023721935.1 of Panthera uncia. Taxonomy (NCBI): domain Eukaryota; kingdom Metazoa; phylum Chordata; class Mammalia; order Carnivora; family Felidae; genus Panthera; species Panthera uncia. Next base: position 18,524,113 of record NW_026057576.1, read on the forward strand.
CTCGCGGTCCGTAAGTTTGAGCCCCTCGTCGGGCTCTGTGCTGACAGCTCAGAGCCTGGAGCCTGTTTCAGATTCTGTGTCTCCCTCACTCTGACCCTCCCCCGTTCATGCTTTGTCTCTCTCTGTCTCAAAAATAAATGAACGTAAAAAAAAAAAATTAAAAATAAAAAAAATAAAAAAAACAAAACAGTAGTATTACAACAATAAAAGTAGGGGAAAAAAAGTCTGGGTTTTTTTTTTTCACCAAAATGTTAACAGTAGTTATCTCCAGATGGTAGCACGCCTGGCCAGTTTTCTTTTTTGCTCCTCTATTTCCTAACTCTTCTATAAGAAACAATGTATTACCTATGTAATACAATTTTATATTACTCCTACATCAACCGGAAATAAAGTTCAATGGATGATCATGAACCAGATGATTCAACATAAACGTTTTATTTGTGAAAATAAAGAGAAATCTCACTGAAATGGAGTCAGGAGGCCAGAAGGGGGAACGCAGAAGAGCCCTATCACTCAAATGTCAATTTCATGAAGAACTGTCAATGACAGCATCCAACAGTAGAATCCTAAACACGATAGAATGGCCACTAACAGGCCCCAACAGGGAGAGATGTACGTCGCATTTCCTACAAGAGTACTCCTGCAACTCAGCCAATGAGAAACCCTCACTACTCTTGCTTTTCTCCAGCAGACTTTACTTCAACCCCCCACCCCTTCAACTTCCTCCTTCTCCATAAAACAACGGTCCTCTCGTTGGTAGAACTTGCCAGGTATGGTTTTGTCATAGCTTGTATATCCAGAAATGCAATTCTCTGCTACTCCCGAAAAAAACAAACAAAACCAACCAAACCATTTTTGCTGGTAAGATAGCTGTTTTATTTTCAAGGTTAACATATTTAAGTGACATATGTTAACAGCGACCATTTTGGTGAGTGAAAGAGGGGAAACTAAGACGTGAAAAGAGCCAGTTTATTCTTTACCAAAAAGAGACACGATAGTTTGGAAAATGATCCATGGCTCCATTATAAAGGAAAACGAGAAATGAATATGGATAATTTATAACAGAATCGTTGGAGTGCGAACAAAAAAGAAAAAGGAAGGGAAACTGCACCCTTCAGCCAGAAGTGGGGCAGGCGAAGAAAACGCGGTTAACTGAGTCTTTAACCCAGTCAGCTTCAGTCTAATTAAAAGACTCCGAAGTGAGAATAGCGCTATCCTTGAGGCCTAGATTCGTGACTAGAAGATCCCCTTCCCCGCAAACTTCAGTTGCCCTGGGCGGACAAGAACCACCGCGAAACAGAAAGCGCCTGCGAGCCCACACCACCAGCTCCTCACCTCAGTAACTCGCACAAGCACCAACCCCCTTTGGTGGTCGCCATCTTCCCTCGACCCCCGAACTCAGGAAGCGCTTCTCTGTTCCTCTTCTCTATTGGCTCCAGAGGAAGCGGGCGGTGTTCTCTCCGCCCCCATGGGGCAGGTTTCGCGTTTCAATTGGCTGCTGGTAGTAGCTTCCCACGGCCTTCCAGTCAATAGAATCTCCCGGGGAGGAGACAAGTTTTCGGCGTGGCGCACAAGGGTCCCGCCCCCCAGCGGGCGGGGCCGTAGTGGGAGTAGGGCTGGAGTGGGCGTGGCCTGTGATGGACAGCCGGGCACCCGCCCTCGGCCCCCTCCCCCACTGGAAGCCCCCAGCCCGGGGCCCGCCGGCCGTTGAGACCAATGGGAGGCCCTTGCGCATCTCGGATCGATTTCCCAGGTGCGGAGTTCACTCCTGCGGCAGCTGCGGCATTTGGGACCCGCGACGCCCCGGAGCGAAGCGCGGAGCTGAGAGGCAGCTGTGCGGAGCGGACCCGAAGAAGGTGCCCGCCACGCCGCACCTCTCTGCCGGCGGTTGGCGAGCCCTGGGATCTGCATCTCCGGCTCCGCTCTGCGCCGCTCGCCCGCCCTCTTGTCCTTCACACGCCGGGGGCCTAAGACCGAGTCCGCAGCGTACCGGCCCGAGGTAGCGGAGACTTGGGAGGGAGGACCGGTCCCCGCCAGGGGCACGGGCAGGGCCGCCTCCGGGTGTGAATGAGGGTCCGAGGCCAACCCTCCGCCCTTGCGCTTATCCCCGCACCCCCCCCCCCCCCCCCCAAGGGCCAGGGCACCAGGGCGCGCAACTTTGAATTAGCCGGTGGGGCGAGGGCTGCTGATCCCCTGGTCTGAAATGCAGGAGACCTTTTCCAGACCCTTCCCCGGGTGAGAGAGCCGAACCGCAGAGATGCCACCCACAGCCCGCTCCCGGGGTTTTAACACCGCACTTCTCCACTAACCAGGTGACCTGTGGGCTCTGGGCGGATCACAGAAGAAATTGGTTCCTCCGGAGGAGGATGCTTGAGCAGGAGAGGCAGCTTACTGCTAGAGTAGGGGCCGGTTGGAAAGTAAGTTTCCCTACCCGAGCGCCGCGTGCTCACACCTACCTGGAGGACTTTCCACGCCCACCTGCCTGCCTTTCTCTGCGGCCTGGCTTGCTCGGGGAAGGCAGGGGGCTAGAGCCCTAGCTCCAGGAGAGCGCCCTTACAAATGCTATGCCTTTAACGGGTTTGCAGGAACAATTTAAAACCCAGCACTTTCCCACTCCTCTTTATGTCTGAAGCTGGATTTGTAAAGTGAGCGTTGAGTTGCTGTGTAAGAGCCCTAATTGCCCAGGATGAGTAAATTAGGTACCCAGAGAAGTTATGAAGAGTGCGCGGGTCTCTTTTTATCCAGGTCCTGCAACTGTTTTTTTAAAGAACTGTTTTGAATTCATTTTAATTATACAAGTAACGCATTAATGTGGTGACTTAAAAATGCAAACAGCACAGAAACACTGAGCATGAAAAGCAGATCTGCTTCCTAATCCTTTTCTGTACATTTACATATGCCATCCTTTGTTCTGCAAACATTTATTGAACACTTACTGCATGTTTCAGGCATGGTACTGAAGAGCTGAAAATACAGTGGTTAAAAAATGTGTGTATGTGTGTGTGTGTGTGTGTGTGTGTGTGTGTGTATGTGTGTGTGTGTGTATCTCCAGATAAATCTTTAGGTTTTGTATGTATGTGGTTTTAAAATTTTTGTTTGTTGTAAATGAGATCACATAGTGTGTATTCTTCAACCTTTCTTTTCTTCCCGCCCCCCTCCCCCCAATAGAACTGTCTTTTGGAGATTGTTTGATATCAGTACATAAACATCTATCTTGTTGTTCAGTTTAACCTCTATACAATATGGATGCATACCATAGTAAGTTTTATTTTTTCCCTGTGGGTGGACATTCTGTGTATTTCTAACTTTTTTTCCTCCCTTCACAAGCCATGCTGTAGAGGACATCCTCGTACATGATTTTTAATGCTGACACTTGAGTATTTCTTTAGGATGGACATGTAGGCCTGAATTGCTGGTCTACAGATTTCTAAAGTGAACTCAACAACATTATTTTGTGCCCTTTTGTAGCGAAATTTGTCTTAGGCTCTGGTGGTACAGAAATGAAAGGGAAGTGGATTAATGGATGGGTAGACAGAGGCTGGTCAATAGATGCCTCTAAGTGTGATGGCTCTGCATTTAATGGAGGTGCAAAGAACACATGGGGGAGGGTGGCTCAGACAGGGACACACCTCTAACTCCCTACGGTGCCCCCACCTCTCTACCCATCAGAACAATCCTTATCATTCCAGATCAAGCTCAAGATGCTTCCTCCTTGAAACTTTGATGACTGCTTCTCCCTGTGTTGACCTCAGCCTCTTCTGGATTTCTTAGAGAATAGTATTAGCTGATGTTACTGAGCCTACTACCTGCTAGGCACTGTACTAAGCACTTTATATTCTTTAATGTGCACTGTCTTATTTAATCCTCACAAAACCCTTTGATGTAGGTATTATTTTTTTGTTATCGCCACTTATTTAACAGTTGTTGTTGTTTTTTTTTTGAGGGGGGGGCATGAGTGAGTGAGGGGGTGAGAGAGAGAATCCCACATAGGCCCCACACTGTCAGCGCTTCACCCAAAGCGGGGCTCGAACTCATGAACAGTAGGATCATGACCTGAACCAAAGTCAGATGCTTAACTGACTAAACCACCCAGGTGCCCCTAACAATTTTTTTTTTTTTTTTTTAGTATTTACTCTGTGCCAGCCATTCTAGGCACTGGGGATCCAACTAAGACTAAGACCCTGCCCTCAAGGAATTTATGTCCTAGTGGGAGATGGCAGAAATTAAAAAGGGTAGACAAATAGTGTGATTTTTGGCACTGGTAAGTGTTGTGGAGTAAATAAATCCGAGTATGGGCATTAGGCAGGACATGGGAGGGGAGATACTATCTAGGGCAGGTCGTCAGGAAATTATCTCTGAGGAGGTTGTATGAGTAGAGACCTGAACGGTTCAGATTTGGGAGGAGCGTTCTAGGTTGAGGAACCAGAAGGTGTCAATGTCCTAAGTCCAGAGTGAGCCGAACAGGGGAGGAACAGTAAAAGAAAGCCAGAGTGGCTGGAACAGAGAGAAGGAGAGGAAGTAGTACAATACGAGGTCAGAATTCATCCTCTTTACAGGTGGGGGGACTGAGGCAGAGAGAGGTGAAGTCACTTACTCAAGGTCCTACAGCTAATAAGAGCTAGTAACAGGGAGATCTGGAATTGAGTCCTCGCCAGGCTGCTTTGACTTTCTTGGGTATATATTTTCTTTCAAACTTCCTTGACACCTGGTCATATGGTATGATTATTTAAACTTATCTGAATATAGCTTTTTTTTTTTTTTTTTTTTTTTTTGATCAACTCTGTGCTTCTTGAAAGTAGGGACCAGGTTTGTATCTCTTAAAAAACATTCTCCAAGGGTGCCTGAGTGGCTCGGTCGGTTGAGTGTACGATTCTTGATTTCAGCCCAGGTCATGGTCCCAGGGATGGAGCCCTGTGTTGGGCTCCTTGCTCACTGTGGAGCCTGCTCAAGATTCTCTCTCTCTCACTCTGCTCCTCTCCCCTACTTACCTGTTCTCTCTCTATCTCAAGAGAAAAAAAATTCTCCGTAGCTATTATAATAGGTGCACCAGAGTTGTTCTTGAATGAATGAGTTCTAGCAAGATTTTTCCCTACCCCCACCCCCAACGCATTGTTTTCTCTCCGGAGGCCTGTCTGGGGCAGGAGTAACCCTGAAAGGGAGGTGGTCCATGAGCTGGGTCATTCAGCCTTCACTCTACAAACATGGAGTGCCTTCTGTTTCTCTGACGCTGGGCCAAAGCAGAATAGAAGTGCAGTAGTGGCACCAAGATGAATAGAGGTCAGCCCCTGTACTCTTGGGGCTGACAGTCATAGGTGCCAGAACAAAGACGTCTGTATACAGCATAGCACGCACAGGCAAGAGCGATTGGCCTTTCCTGGGAGGAAGGGATGCAAAAAGAACTTCAAGAAGAGGTATTTCATGACTGAGGTTTTGAAGGAGAAATGTGTCAGCTGGGCACACAGAAGAATGAGAAGAGGGATGTCGCAGGTAGAGTCCGGCATGTGCAAAGGTGCAGAGGCGAGAAGTGGAAAGACAGATTTGCCCTGAGTGGCTTGACAGCCTGGAAAGTGGTTGTGGAAGGTTCTGTTTCTCAGGCCTTTGGGCTTTATCCCCCAGACGGGGGAGTTTGCACAGGGGGAAATGGTGTATGGTGCTCTTCGGAAGTAAAGGGCAAACTGGGAACAGAGGTGCTGGAGACCTGATCAGAGGCCTTTGCTGGGGTCACCCCATCCAGATCCAAGGTGGCCAAAGCCCTACAGAACTGGGAGTCCCATTCCCAGTGTCATGTCAGGAGACAGTGGAGGTTTTCTGCACTCTTCAGTGTCCAGAGCATCAGAGGCAATGGTAGTCCTTCTAGCAACAACACAGAGAATAGTTGGTCCAGGACTAACTGGGAGTAAACTGCGGTGGGGGAGGGGTGCCGGGGTGGTTCAATCAGTTAACCATCCAACTCTTGATTGTGGCTCGGGTTATGATCCCAGGGTCGTGAGATCGAGCCCCACGTCGGGCTCTGCGCTGATAGTGTGGACCCTGCTTGAGATTCTCTTTCAAAACAAAGAAATAAACACTAAAAAAAAAAGCTGGCGGGGGGGAAAGAGAATTGAATTTTAAGTGCTTCTTTATCTGACATCTTCATTGCAAGGATGGAGATGACCCAAGTCCATTACTGTCCACTGATGCCATAGCACAGGTAGCAGAATGTGTCCATGTTCAAGCCTGTGCAATATTATTTTATCAGTAGGATTAGAAATCCTTACCCAGTGAAATTCTCGAATGTCTGACTTTTTTTTTTTTTTAAACTAAGTTAAAGGAAAAAAATCTAAGCAGATCAAAGGTCGATGAGATAAAGTAGAGGGCAAAGCAGAGAGGGACTTTTCATTGTGATGTAACCAGCATGGCAAATAAGATTTAAAAACACCAGTGGTTTGAAACCTGTGGATTCAGAATGCAGCAATTCTGTTGAAGCCTCTGTTCCCACAGAAACTAAAAATTACTATTATGAAAGTAATTTAATTCTGTGACTGAAATTTGGAAAATAAAGACCAAAAGGGGAAAATTCACTTTTATTCTTTCTTACTCTTAGGATGGCTGTTAGCATATTTGTAAACTTCCTTCATTGCTTGCTTTCGCTGCATCAAGTTACTAATTTTTAGAAATAAATACAATCTTGTTTCTGAAAGATAACCAACATTAACGTCTTAGGCCTATTTCAGTCCAGTGAGCTCAGTCAGTCTTTCCTGTGTGTGTGTGTGTGTGTGTGTGTGTGTGTGTGTGTGTGTGTGTGTGTTTCTTTCTCTAAACTCAGTGGTGTTTTTTTTTTTTTTAATAGGCTTTAAAAGCTGCCCAATACGGAGGCTGTTATTATTATCAGTAAACTTGTATGCCCTCTCCCTATCTTGGAGGACCACTTGGTGTAGTCTGAAGTTTCCTCCCAGGCTCCCTCCTGCTGCCCCCGCCCCCCAGTCCAGGGTCCTCCAACTGCTGTCCCAGGGCCCTGCTGCCACACCACAGGGACAGAACTGCTGGGAAATGCAGGCAACCCCCCCTTGATGCTGCTAGTGGTTTCTTGTTTCTCATCTCATCTGTGCCCGCTTTTCACTTGTTCTGTGTCAACTTCTTGTGACTCTTTCAAACCTTCCCTGCTTGCTCATCTCTGCCTTCCTTATTTTCAACAGATGACCTCAGTGCTTACTTCAAGAAAGCTGGATACCATTGTATATGGTTTTCTTCATCTTTCTGCCTCCCTCAGTGCATCTTCTTCCAGAATTTTATTTATATCTACAACGTATTATCACTTCCTCATCTAGTCTCAGGACAGGCTTGCTTTCTTTTCAAGGTTCTCTCCCTGGCCTCAGTGCCCTTGTCCCGTATCCCTTCTTCTCTACCTGTTTTGGAGCCCTTACTGGTCATGTCTTTTCTCACCTCCAGTCTTTTCCTCTTTCTGCAGACTTCTCCCTTTGGTTTATAAACTCATGCCATTTGCCTTCATTTTAAAATCTCTCCCATTACCTGTGTCTCCCGTTTGCTCTCGTACTATTTCTCCCCTCTCCTTCTTTCTCAGTCTTCCAGAAAGAATCGTCTTCATTTGCAGGTTTCCACTCACCTATTCACTTTAAGATTTTTCTTTTATTCTATCAGTTTATTGGACATAAAAGAAATGTCTATAACCATATATGTAGTTATAAAGCATAGTAAGATAGAGAATGCCTGTGAACCTACCACCTGACCCAAGAACGAGAATGTTGTCCATGCCAACATGGACATGAATGGCATCCACTCAACTGTTCCTTCTCTGGTGTCACCGTTAGAAGTACCCACTCTAGAGGTAACCGCCATCCTGTTCTTTGTTCGTTGTAACTCAGCTTTTGTTTTTGTTTTTGTAAAATTTTATCACACATATATGAATGCCTGAACAATACATTATTTAGTTTTGCTTGTTTCTGAGCTTTATAAAAATTCCGTTGTCGTGTGTTTAGTCTTCTGTGCTAGCTTCTCTAAGTAGATATCACATTAAGAAAATTATTTATTTTAGGGGCTCCTGGGTGACTCGTTTGGGTGTCCCACTTCAGCCCAGGTCATGATATGTGATCTGTGAGTTCAAGCCCCATGTCGGGCTCTGTGCTGACAGCTCAGAGCCTGGAGCCTTCTTTGGATTCTGTGTCACCCTCTCTTCTGTCCCTCCCCCACTCATGTGCTCTCTGTCTCTCTCTCTCTGTCTCTCTTTCTCAAAAATAAATAAACATTTAAAAAATTAAAACAAAAAAATTATTTATTTTAAATAAAAATTTTTAATTTTTAATTCCAGTATAATTAACATACGGTGTTTATGTTAGTTTCAGGTATATAATATAGTGATTCCCCAATTCTCTACATTATCCAGTGCTCATCGTGATGCGTGTACTCTTAATCTTCTATTTGCCCATCCGCCTATCTACCTCCCCTCTGGCAATAGTTTGTTCTCTCTGTTGAAGAGTCTGTTTTTTTGTCTCTCTCTCTCTCCTTCTCTTTTTTTTTGCTCATTTGTTTTGTTTCTTAAATTCCACATAAGAATGAAATCATAAAGTATTTGTCTTTCTCTAACTGATTTCACTTGGTAATATACTCTCTAGATCCATCCATGTCGTTGCAATGGCAAGATTCCATTCTTTTTTTTGTGGCTAATACCCCATTTCATATATATATACACACATATACCCCACATCTTTATCCACTCATCTGTGGATGGACACTTGGGCTGCTTCCATATCTGGACTATTACAGATAATGCTGCGGTAAACATAGGGGTGCATATGTGTTTTCAAATTAGTGTTTTAGTTTTCTTTGGGTAAATATCCAGTACTGGAAGTACTGGATCATATGGTAATTCTATTTTTAATTTTTGAAGCAACTCCATACCGTTTTCCACAATGGCTGCACCAGCTTGCATTCCCACCAACAGCGCATGAGGGTTCCTTTTTTCTCCACATCCTCATCAGCACTTGTTGTTTCTTATGTTTTTGATTTTAGCCAGTCTGACAGGTGTGAGGTAATATCCTATTGTGGTTTCGATTTGCCTTTCCCTGAAGATTAGTGATGTTGAGCATCTTTGCCCGGGTCTGTCGGCCACCTGTATGTTTTTTTAGGCATCTTTTCCCGGGTCTGTCGGCCACCTGTATGTTTTTTTAGACATATGTCTATTTAAGTTCTCTGCCCATTTTTAATTGGATTATTTGTTTTTTTGGTGTTGAGCTTGGTGTGTTCTTTATACAGTTTGAACATCAAGCCTTTATTGGATATGTCACTTACAAATATCTTCTCCCATTCGGCAGGTTGCTCTTTTGTTTTGTTGATGGTTTCTTTCACTGTGCAAAAGCTTTTTATTTTGGTGGAGCCCCAGTAGTTTAATTTACTGGCCATTACATTTCTGAGATTCGTTGTTGTGCAGTGTGCCATTGTGGGAATATAGCACTGTTTATCCATTTTGCTTGAAGGATACTGGGTGGTTTGGGTGCTTTTGCAATTATGAGCATTCTCCTGGTATATACACTGGTGCTCTGTCCACTTCTGTTCCTGTTGCTTCACCTCTTGTCTGGAACCTCCTTTGTTGAGGATTCCATGAATGCCAAAGGCAGATCCTCCCTAATTCTTATTTTAATGGTGTCTCTAACGATGTCAAAAAAAAAAAAAAACCGCTTAGGGGTGCCTGGGTGCCTCAGGTAAGCGTTAATCGTCCCACTCTTGATTTGGCTCAGGTCATGATCTCTAGGTAGCGAGATCAAGCCCTGCAGCGGGCTCTGCACCGACAGCGACAGTGTGCCTGTGTGCTCGTGTGTGGGTGCTTTCTCTCTCTTTCAAAATAAATAAACACTAAAACATTTGAAAAACAGCTTTATTAAGAGTCACAGGTACATGCAATCATCACAACAATCAGTTTTATAGTATCTTCATTACCTCAGAAACAAAGCCTACACCCTTCATCTATCACTCCCCACCTCCACATGGTCCCCTTGCCTAAGCAACCACTAATCCACTTTCTATATCTTTAGATTTGCCTATTGCAAAGATTTCATGTAAATGGAATCTTTGTCTATTTCTGATCTTAGGGGAAAGCTTCCAGCCTTTCGCCATTAAGTATGAGGTTAGCTCTTGGTTTTGCAGAGATATGCCTTACCAGGTTGAGGAAGTTCCCTCCAATTCCTAGTTTGTTGAGCGTTTTTATCATGAAAGGATTTTGGATTTTGTCAAATGCTTTCGCTGTGTCTGTTGAGATGACAAAGTGTCTTTTGTTTTTTATTCTATGTGGTGTATTCCATGAATTGATTTTGGATGGTAAGCCAGACTTGCATTCCTGGAAAGATCCCACTTGGTCATGGCATGTAATATTTTTTATATGTTGTTGGATATGGTTTCCTACTGTATTGTTGAGGAATCTTTTTGTCCATATTCACCTGAGATATTGGTTTGTAGTTTTCTTGTGATATCTTTGTCTGGTTTTGGTATCCAGGTAATGCTGTCCTTATACATAGAATGAACTGAGCCGTGTTCCCTTGTCTTTTGTTTTTTGGAAGACTTTACTGAAATTTTGTATTAATTCTCCTTAATTAATATTTGATGGCATTCAGTACCTGTCTGAATGCCTGGGCTTTTTTTCTTGGAAAGCTTTCCGATTATTAATTCAGTATCTTACTTCTTAACAGTTGATTCAGATTGTCTGTTTCTTCTTAACTCAGTTTTGGTAGTTTTTCTTTTTAGAATTGGCTGTTTCCATCCAATTTACCTAACTTGTTGGCATATAGTTGTTTCTAATTGTATCTAATATAAACCTTATTTCTTTAAGATCAGTGATAATAACCCCTCTTTCGTTTCTCATTCTAGTACTTTGAGTCTTTGTTTCTTTGGTCATTGGTCATTCTAGCTAAAGGTTTGTCAATTCTATTGATCTTTTCAAAGAATCAGCTTTTGGTTTCAACAGTTTTCTGTATTTTTCTATTCTCTATTTCATTAATTTTTTTCTCTAATCTTCATTATTTTCTTGTGTTGTGGGTTGAACGGTGCCCCCAAAAGATAGGTTGAAGTCCTAAGCCCTCGTACCTGTGAACGTCGTCTTACGTGGAAATAGGCTCTTTGCAGGTGTAATTAGTTACATTCAGATGAAGTCATACAGGATCCTGGTGGGCCTTAAATCCAATTACTGCTCTCCTTATAAGAGTACCATATGAAGGCACAGAGAAGAGAAAGCTTCCTGATTACCGACACAGAGATTGGAGTGATGCTTCTATTAACCAAGAAATGCTAAGGATTGACACTAACCACCAGGAAGTAGGAGAGAGGCATAGAACACATTCTCCTTCAGAGCCCCCCAAAAGGAAAATCTTTGACTTCTAACCTCCAGAACTAGGAGACAATAACTTTCCAGTACTCAATTTGTGGTATTTTTTTACAGCAATACTAGGATACTAATATAACTTCCTTATGCTTCTTTAGGTTTAGTTTAGTTGTCTTTTTTTCCCAGTGTCTTAGGCAGAAGGTTAGGTTATTGATTTGAGATCCTTCCTTCTTAATACAGGCATTGACAACTATAAGTTTCCCTCTAAGCATTGCTTTAGCTGCATCTCATACATTTTGGTAAGTTGTGTCTTCATTTTCGTTTATCTCAAAGTATTTCCTAATCTCCCTTTTGGTTTCTTCTTTGACTCATTGGTTATTAGGAGTGTGTTGTTTAATTTCCACTTATTTGTGAGTTTCCCGGATTTCTTTCTTTACTGATTTTTTTATTCTATTATGAGTGAAGAACAGAGTTTGCATTATTTCCATTTTATTAAATGGGTCTGGTTGGTTTATAGTGTTGTTCCTGTCTTCTGTTTTGTGATTCTGCTACCAGTTCCAGCGTGTGGGTGTTTTTCCCCACGCCAAGCACTTCTTGGGCCAGCTGGGTGTTCTACAACCTAACTTAATTAGCTTTCTGGAGATAGCATCAGATCCCACAGGTTAAGAGCTCAATTCTGCAAGACTGAGTTCTAAAGACTCCTGCTTCGCCAGTTCAGACACCAGTTGCAAGTCCAGACTGTTACCTGTGCCTCTGACTGACTTCTGACTCCTTGGGTTCAGTTAATTTGCTAGAGGGGCTCACAGAACTGAGAGAAGTACCTACTTATATCGTGTGTTATAAAAGGATGTCACTCAGGAACAGCCAGGTGGAAGAGTTGCATTGGGCAGGGTATTAATGAGAATTTTAATCTACCATCACTTAAGAGATTCCAAGGCCTTTAGGTTTCCTATAAACCACAATGTCACATGTTTCCTTGTTGATATTCTGCACAGTTTTGTTCATTTTTGAAAGTGGGTATTGAAGTCTCCAAGTGTCACTGGTGAATTGTCTTTTTTTAAAAAAATGTGTTATTTATTTTTTAAAATTTCTTTTAAGTTTATTTATTTTGAGAGAGAGAGAGAGAGAGAGAGAGAGAGAACACAAGCAGGGGAGGAGCAGAGAGATGGAGAGTCCCAAGTGGACTCTGCACGGTCAGCGCAGAGCCCCATGCGGGGCTCGAACTCACGCGATCATGACCTGAGCGGAAATCAAGAGTCGGACACTTAACCACTGAGCCACCCGGGCACCCCTGAATTGTCTTTGCTCTTCTCATTTCTGTCCGTTATTTTTGTCTGGGAACCCATTTTGTGTTCTGTTTTTAGATGTATATGTTTATAATTTTTACATTTTCCTCATGGAGTGACTTTTATCATTATAAAACGTACCTCTTTATTTCTGGTAACATTGTTTTCAAGTCTGTTTTGTTTGGTATTAGCATAACTACCTCAGTGTTCTTGTGGTTGCCATTTGCCAGATGTATCTTTTTCCATTCTTTCATTTTTAATCTGTTTGTGTTTTTGAGTCTAAAGTTCATGGAACTTTTTGGATGTGTAGGCCATTATTATTATTAGTAGTAGTAATAGTAGTTTTTCATTAGGTTTGGAGAAGTTTTCAATCAATATTTCTTTGAGTATTTTTCCTACTTTGTCTTTCCTGGTCTCCCATTACACCTGAGTTGGTATGGGCAGTGGTGTCCCAAATTTCTATGAGTGTAACCGAACCCAAATCCATCTGCCCAATACAAAGCAGAACCGATCACCAAAACATTAGGTTTGCAGCCAGGAAAGGGTTTATTTGAGAGGCAGACAAGTGAGGAGACAGGAGGGCAAGCCTCAAATCGGCCTGCCTAAAAGAGGAGAGAACAAGTTTTTTTTTAATAATCGTAGGGGTTGAGATTGCATACATATTGATGAATAGGGCAGGGAAACTTATGACTGTTCATGAAGCACAATGTAGCATGTGCATTGAGCAAATATACATATAACATATATCCCATGTTCACTTTAGAGGAAGACTTAATATTCAGCCCTGATGTCAACAGGTTATCTTATATCTTAGGACACGGAGACGGGGTGTGGGCATGCTCCAAGAGCTAGTATAAACTGGATGGGGTCTTGGCTTGTTATCTTGGGTAAGGAAGGCAGGGCCTTGCTTGTTCATAGGCTGGAACTGTATCAGTTGACCACGAGCCCAGGCTTCTGCAGAGACAACTAGTGGGTTTGATAGCGGGGTCTGAAAAGACACAACAGGTGATTAGGGGGAAAGAGTTCTCTGAGAAACAAGCTTTAAACTTTATGCTAGTTTCAACCTCATTAACCCTGTGGGTCACAGTTTCATGAGGTTCTATTAATTTTTTTGCATTCTTTTTTTCCTCTCTGAGATGGCATTATCTCTTTGAGCTCTCTTCTTGTTGGCTGATTCTTTCAGCTCAAATCTTCTGTTAAACTCAACTAGTAACTTTTCATTTCAGTTTCTATGCTTTTCAACTGCAGAATTTCCGTTTGGTTCCTTTTTTACAATTTCTGTCTCCTTACTGATATTTTCTATTTGATGTGACATTGTCATCATCCCTTTCTTTATTTCTTTAAAATGTTTTTAATGGTTTCTGCCTTTGTATATTAAATCCTACATCTGGTGGCAATTATAGGCTGCTTTTTTCCCCTGGTGTATGGGTCATACTCTTTTTTTGCGTGTCTCATAATTTTTTGTTAGAAACTGGACATTTTAGACAATTCTGCATGCTGCTACTCCCTCACCACCCCACCCAAGGGGTTGCTTTTTTTTCTTTAATTTTTTTAATGTTTATTTTATTTTTGAGAGAGAGAGAGAGAGAGAGAGAGACTGAGACTGTGAGTGGGAGAGGGACAGAGAGAGAGGGAGACACAGAATCCGAAGCAGACTCCAGGCTCCAAGTTATCAGCACAGAGCCTTACACGGGGCTCAAACTCACAAACCATGAGATCGTGACCTGAGCCGAAGTCGGTTGCTTAACTGACTGAGCCACCCAGGTGCCCCCCAAGGGCTTGCTTTTTTATTATTTAGTGACCTACTAGATTATTTTAGTGGAGACCTTTTTTTTTTTTAATGTTTATTTATTTATTTTGAGAGAGAGCAAGAGCGAGAGCAAGAGAGAGAGAGAGGGAGAGAGAGAATCCCAAGCAGGCTCTAGCTGATGTGGGCCTCGATCTCAATGACCATGAGATCATGACCTGAGCCGAAATCAAGAGCCAGACCGTTCACCCTGGCAGTATTGAGCCTCTGTTGTTGTTTCTCAAGTGCACAGCCCTGAGTGTGCCCTCAGTCACCTTGTAATAACAATTATTTTGTCTTTGTGGTTTTTCCTGGCTGCACCTAGCTATTAAGCTCCACTAATTGCTGGCTGATCTATTGTTTTCAATAATGCCAGGGGCATACATTGCTCCACAGCTGGGTCCATTCAGACTCAGGGTCCTTTGATGGGATGTTCCTGAGCTCAGTGTTTTGAGATTTGTTCTGACCCTGGTCATATTCTCCCTCGTGGCCTCTTTTCCCAGGTCACTCCAGCAAACTGGCCAGCCTATAGTTTCGTCTATATGTCCAGTCGATCCACCTGTCTCCTCCCAGTTGCCTCACCCAGGCACAATTTCTGAGCCAAGGCTCGAACTGGGGATGGCAACGATGTCACACTTTTCTCTGGCTCTCCCTCTTTTAGAGTTGAGTGCGTGGAGAAGGGAATTCACCAGGGGCACGGGGTCGGCAATACCCTCCGTTCTGCTCAGCTTTCCCCTCTTGGGTTGTAACCACAATGTTACGAACCAGAGCAAGGGCAGTTGAGGCCCCATATTCTGGGTGCACCATGCTCAAGGTAGAGCCTTTGTGCCACCAGCGGGGACTAGTTGGAAGAAGGGAACCTCCACCTCTTGGCTGCATCAGCCTGCAACTTAGCTTCAACATCAGGATGAGATGGACAGGCTAAGAAGTGCCGATGCCTTGCCCCTCCTGGGAAGAAAGCCCACCGACTGGTTGCTGGGTGGAGAGTGATCCCTGTGTTCTTGGCTGCACCAGTCAAGTGGAGTTTCCACCTCGCTGAGTTCGGAGAGGTGAGGGAGTGAGGTCTTGAGTCACACAGCGCAGACTCGGGGCTCCGGGGTGGGGGGCGGGGAGGAGGGCCTCAGTCAATTAAGTGATTAAGCATCTGACTCTTGATATCGCTCAGGTCATGAACTCACAGTTCTTCATCAGGCACTGTGCTAGCCAGGAGCCTGCTTAGGATTCCCTCTCTCCCTTTGCTCCTCCCCCCACTCTCTCTCTCAAAACAAGTAAATAAACTTAAAAAAAACAAACAAACAGCACAGACTCTTGCTGTTTTTAACTAATGTTAGTAGGTTTTCAAAAAAATTTTTTTAAAGTGCTTATTTTTGAGGGAGAGAGACAGAGAGAGAGACAGAGAGCAGGGGAGGGGCAGAGAGCGAGGCAGACACAGAAACTGAAGCAGGCTCCAGGCTCCGAGCTGTCAGCACAGAGCCTGACGCGGGGCTCGAACTCACAAACTGTGACATCACGACCTGAGCTGAAGTCAGACACTTAATCGATTGAGCCACCCAGGAGCCCCTAGTAGGTTTTCTTGAATTAAATCGTTTCTTCATTTGCTATATGTCTTTAGGATCATTTCCAGCTATTTTTCATATTTGTTCGGTTTCTTTAAAATAATTTTCAGAGGCACCTGGGTGGCCCAGTCGATTAGGCGTCCACTCTTGATTTTGGCTCAGGCAGTGATCTCATGGTTTGTGAGATCAAGCCCCGCATCAGGCTCTGTACTGACGCATGGAGCCCGCTTGGGATTCTCTCTCTCCCTCTGTCTCTGTCCTTCCCCCAAATAAATAAATTTAAAATAAAATAATTTTCGCCAATTTCACTGGGGAGCTGATCTGCATAACTCGTACTGCCATGCCAGAAGTTCCTACTCCTCTACCGCATTTGACACTTATAATAGAATTGTATCGTCTTTGGCTGTGTATAAGAGAAAGCCCAAAGCAACGTGGCTGTCAGTGAAGTCTAACGGCATGTGTCCCAGGTTGGTTTGGCATCTCAGGGTCATCAGGGATTCAGCCTTCCTTTTCTCTCTGCTCTAGCAAGCTAGGATGCAGCTGCATGTTCCTGAGACCTCATGGCCTTAAGCTGGCTGCCAGGACTCCAGCCATCTAATCCATGTTATACACAGCAGAAATGAGGAAGGGGTAAGGGCAAACCCACTCTCTCTTTTAAGGCGCCTTCTCAGCACCCCTGACAAACAGCTTTTCCTTATATTTCATTGACCAGAACTTTGTGTCTGTTTTCAGCATTTTTATTTTTTTAATATTTATTTATTTATTTTTAAATGTTTCTTTATTTTTGAGAGAGAAATAGAGAGGAAGAGAGCACAGGGGAGGGGCAGAGAGAAAGGGAGACAGAATCCCAAGCAGGTTGCCATGCTACTAGCCTGTCAAGGGGCTCAAACCCACGAACTGTGAGATCATGACCTGAGCCCAAATCAAGAGTTGGGCTCTTAACCTACTGAGCCACCCAGGGGCCCATGTTTTCAACATTTTTAAGTTAGAAGATTTTATTGTGTAAAATTGCAGCTACTTACCTTCTCTTGGAAGCTCTGACAAGGCCCTTTGACAATAATTGGCCAGAGCGCAGGAGTAACTGCCTCTTTTAGGTGGAGCAGGTTAACAAGAAAACCACAGGATCAAAATGGTGCCACTTAGGTTAAGGCCCCAAGACTGTGTAAACCAGGGGTTCCTACCTAACCTAAGTGAAGTTTCAACCTCCTGCAGAAATACAACCCTTAACTGGTTAGGAGTTTTCTGATAAGCACCAGTGAGGTATTCTGTCACGCGGGTCTTGTCTGTCCCCTAAAGGAAGATGAGGTTCGGCACATAGTAAGACCCTCTCCCCTTCCCTCTCAGGGAAGATGATCTTGTCTGAAACAATCCTTTCAGTCTTTTCTTTTCTGTTGCTTACAACTTTCAGGCCCCACCCTCCTTCCCTTAAAACCTTCCATTCTGTACAACCCCTTGGGGTGCCCCTTTACTTGGTCGATGGGGTGCTGCCTGATGCATGAAGCATTCCATAAAGCCAATTATATCTTCAAATTTACGCAGCTGATTTTTCTTTCTTTTTTTTTTTTTTATAAGTCCTGTTCTCAGTAGTAGTTGAGTTTAGACTGTTGGCTTAGAGGAGAAAAGAAGTAAGGGAGAAGAGAGCCAGCCTAGGATGGGGTACCTTCTGAATGTTGAATACTTGTTTGAAAGTTTGGCAGTCTGTTTTTTATAGCAAAAAATTACGTGAGTTGTTTTTGTTTAGTTTTCTGTGTCATTCATTCAACAAATACTTATCGAGAAACGTAAATGTAAGCACTGTTGTAGTGCTGGGAATACAGAGGTGAGTAAAGAAAACAGACAAGGGTTTCCTGCGCTTGTGAAACTTACATCCTAATGGAGAGACAGTCAGTAAATATATAAGTAAGTAAAACATATATTACCGTATCAATGGTAGTTGAGTACTCCAAAAACTTGGCAGGAAAGGATGGGCAGCGGCAGCGGGAGTGTTTGAAATGAAAAGGGGGTAAACGGGCAAGTCACTGAGAAGGTGACATTTGAGGAAGGTGAGGAAGTGAACCACCTGGATATGGGGTGTTGGAGGAGGGTTGTTTTTAAGCTGAGAGAGTAGAGAGTAGTGGGCACAAAGGCCCTGAGGCGGGAGCATGCCTTTTGCTTTGTTACAAAAACTGCCGGATCAGAAGAGATTTAGCCCAGTGAGTGAGGGGTGAGCAGTGTGTGGATTGGTTGCAGAGGAGACGGGAGTGGAGCTGACTGCAGTCGTCTGACTTCCCCTTTAAGGGGACTCCTCTGGTTTTTGTGTTGAGAATAGACTTTAGGTGCCAAGAACCACCTGGGGGATTGTTTTAGTACCGCAGGTGAGATGTGCTCAGGTTTGGACCTGAGCTGTATGTAGTAGGGGGTACACATGGATGCTACACATACTTAAACATGGAACTGACAGGATTTGCTCAACATTTACCTGTGGGTTTGAATGCAGGACGCAGTTCTTATCAAGGGTTAATGCAAGTGTTTGCGCTGGGCGAGTGGAAGGGAGGAAATGGGAAAGACGGTGGTAGAAGCAGGGAAGGGGCAGAATACTGGGAGCTCAGTTTTAGGCAAGTTCACATTTGAGATGCATATTAAATAGCCAGCAGGGGATGCTGGTTGAGCCTTTGGATCCCTAAGTGTGGAATTGGGAGTTACTGGGTATAAGTGGTATTTCTACTGGACTGAATGAGTTCACCAAGGAATGAGTACAGACGGGGAAGGGGTCCAAGGGCTGAGCTGCAAGCCACTCCAGCACTAAGGGGTTTGGGGACCAGTAGGCTCCTGTGAAGGCCTCTGAGAAGAATCTATCAGGGGGGGTGGGAGGAAACCCAGGAAGGGGTGGGTACTTGGAGCCTGACCTCGGGGGTAAGAACAGTTCACCCTACCGCCAGAGGGAAGGCGCTAACACAGGTGGGCGGGTGGTTGAGATGTTGGCAACTTGTTTTGCTTCTGTTATTTCAGCGTAGTAGAAAGCAGGCTCATCAGTGGAGAGAGACTGGAGCTGGGGGTAGGGAGTGGAGGTCAGAGGAGCAGCGGGGGGGGGGGGGGGGGGGGGGTGAGACGTCTGGCACGTCCTCCAGGAGAGTGGAGAGGGAGGGGACTAGGGAGGTGCACAGTTGGACGGCTAGTGGCCTCTCCAGGTTCATGGTCTTGAGGCAGCATGGCCGACCAGCCTGGCCATGTTTGGTGTCATCCTCATTCAGCTGGGGGCCGACAGACCCGGAGTTTGGGGTAGTCTGGGGCCGTGGAGGAAACCAGGGCTGGGGTTGCACCAGGTGGGCATCAGATGACCGGAGCAGCCAAGGGAGTTGAAGGTGTATGTAGTTAACTGTGGAAGTGAAACATTGGCCTTTACTCTGACATTCTCAACTGTTTCTCTTTTTGGCCCTGTCCAGTCTCTTTATGGTTTAGAACTATTGTAATTTTTTTCACCGTAGGCTATCAAGCCAGGCATGGTTTTTTTTGTTTCTTTGTTTTTGTCTCCTGCTAGTAAGCTAATATAAAAACTGTGCATAGCTAACTGTTTCAGTCTCAGAACCACCAATTCCTGGGGTGTGAGGAGCAGCCCCCCAGTCCTTCCCCTGGCAAGTCTCCCAGGGTAATTGGCCTGCAGCAACCCCTCCCACCCCGAACACCTAATGTTTGAAGGATGTCTTTTATACTTTCATACTGTCCTCTCCTGTTCTTCTCTCCTAACCTGCTAATGAACTCCTGAGGGCAGAGTATGTCTTGTGTCTTCTGTTGCACATAAGCGCCTGAATGGTTGGCTCTCAGGCTGTAAATTATATTCATTTATTAACATTCCGCCTCCGTTGTGAGGGATGTGCTGTTTGTACTGCTCATGTTCTCTGTATGGGAACCTTCTGGGCCACTGCTTCCCAGCATATGGCTTAGTGTCAGGTTCTGTTGTCCTGTCCTGTCACAGGATCTGGGGTTCCTCTGCCTGTCTCGGGAGGACTGGCCCAGTGTTTTTCCTAAGAAGCCCCACCCAGGGTGAGCCTCGAGCCAGGCCAAGCTGGTCATCTTTGGAAAGTGCTGAAATATTTGAACCAGATGGCCCTCTTGCATATAGGGTCGTCTGTCCCAGAGGCCATGGAAACGTGAGCTGCCCATCTGCCTTTGGGCCCAGGATCCTCAGGTTGCAACAGGAGGGTTTAGGACATCAAAGGGATTTTTATTTTTATGCAAACAAGATCCACAGAGACTGGGAAGGTGAGTCGGAGATAAACAAGGTGAATTTATTTTGGAAAACCGCTGAGATAATTTGCACATGTGGGAAGCAAAATAGTTTAGCATGAGGAGACCCTTGAAGACCTGTAGTTCTGGAAGGAATACGTGAGAGGTGAGTGTGCCCTTCCCCCGTGGTAATGGGGACAAAAAACACCGTGCAGTTCTAGGTGGAAA
The DNA here is from genome assembly GCF_023721935.1 of Panthera uncia. Taxonomy (NCBI): domain Eukaryota; kingdom Metazoa; phylum Chordata; class Mammalia; order Carnivora; family Felidae; genus Panthera; species Panthera uncia. The sequence continues at coordinate 18,544,477 of NW_026057576.1, forward strand.
GCGCATTCAGATCTGTCTGTACTTCATCTCTGTGAGCATGTATTTAACATCTGGGGGATGATATTTGTTCATCACCGTGTTAGGTAAGACGGAAGAACCTCGTCTTCGGGAGCTTGCAGTGTTTCCTGCCACTGGGCGCAAGGGCTGGTCCGGATACAGCCTCAGTGGAGAGAGAAGGCTTGGCCTCCTCTAAACGTAGAGGCTCCGTACCTGCCAGGTCTGTGGTGTTGCGTCAGTGACACTGGAATTCGGGTGAGGGAGAGAGAGAGAGCCCTGCTGGCGTGAATAGAGGCCAGTCCGCTGAGAGCAGGACTTAAAAGGATAAGGAGGATTAGCCGGACAGAGGAGGGGACCCGGGGGTCAGGTTTGAGGAAAGGGGGAGGTGCAGGAAAGAGGAGTTTGGACTTGATACTCAACCAGGGAAAATGGCTTATGCTTTGGCTGTTTGGCAGGTCCCCTAGAACTTGTGGGAACAAAGGAGAAGGCACCATGTTCACCCCAGAGGTACCTCCCCACCATTCCTCCTCATCTCTGCCAAACTGGAAATGGCTCTGTCCGCCTCAGGTCCTCGCCAGCTGTGATCACTTGATCGCTGAGCCTGGAGGCCCTCCTCATTTGTTTAATCCTACTCTACTATTCATTTTCTCTGCTTCTTGTAACCTGATAGTCCCCTCTTCTCTGAGTCTTAGCTCTCATGCCTGCCCAAACTGTATTTCTAAGTCACAAATGATACAAGTCCTCTGTGTTAAAAATTGGCAATTCTCTGCTGTCTATTGGACAAAATCTAAACTTCATGCCTCTTCTAACCTGGCCCCCAGTCTCCTTTTTCTTTTCTTTTCTTTTTTAAACATTTATTTTTTGAGAGACAGAGACAGAGCGTGACTGGGGGAGGGGCCAAGAATGAGAGAGAGAGACAGAATCGGAAGCAGGCTCCAGGTGCTGAGCTGTCAGCACAGAGCCGGATGTAGAGCTCGAACTCATGAACCGTGAGATCATGGCCTGAGCCGAAGTCATACACTTAACTGACTAAGCCACCCAGGCGGCCCTCCGGCCTCCTTTTTCTAGCTGTGTTCTGGGTCTGAGTGGCCATTTAGGAGAAGTAAAAATATTTTACAGTAAAGCATTTATATTTTCCATAGGTCATGGAACAGGATAGACTCTTCAAAAGCACTTGGGATGTATGATGCCAACTACTTTCATTATTAACTATTCATATCTATAACACAGAACTAGTATTTATATTTAGAATGATCCCATATCACCAAGGAAAATTTGAAATATGGTAGTAACTCAGGTTTTAAAAAGACAGCAGAAATACACGGCATCTTTGGGGGAGGATTTCTACCCAAAATGACAAAAATTTTTTAAATATCTGGTGCTTAGGGGCGCTTGGGTGGCTTAGTGGGTTATGTGTCCTACTCTTGATTTCGGCTCAAATCCTGATGTCACAGTACGTGGGATCAAGCTCAGAGGTAGGTTCTGTGCTGACAGCATGGAGCTTGCTTGGGATTCTCTCTCCTCTCCCTGTCCTTCTCCCCACTCACCTGTGCTGTCTAGTGCGCTCTCTCTCTCTCTCTCTCTCAAAATAAATAAACATTAAAAAAAAGATCTGGTGTTTAAAGAGATCAGATTAGGTTATCTGGAGAACGCACTTACTATGCCCAATAAAGGAAATGTTGGGGGGGGGGTCGGCAGGCACACCCAGACCCTGGGTCTGGACCTTATCGGGAAGACCAGAGATGAGCAAGATTTGAGTGATCGCGAGAAAGCAGGGGCAGATATACCGGACTCCTCTGTGCCGGCGGCCCCTACGTGGAGTTGGGCCCCTAGCATCACACATGCCATTCCTTTGTTGTCACTGATTTGAATGGCACTTCTTAGAAATGCAGGCAGATTCTTTTTTGACTGAGCACAAGGAGGATAAGAAGCCAAGGGAGACACATTTTGGAGCTGGCTGCCTGGAGCGTTTTTCAGAAGTGGGAGCAAACACACAGTCACATCCCCACAGGGTAAATAAGAGGCAGAAGAGGAACCGGGTCTCCTAGGACGTGTGGCTCATGGGCCAGTGGTGAGGCCGCCTTCCCTCAGGCAGAACAGGGCTCTTGCTCAGCATTTCTGGGGGCAGCAGTGGCAGTTTAACGGGGAGGAAGGGTCACTGTAGGTAACTCCTTAGGAGGCAGAATCCTCAGGGAGCTTGAGCAGAAGCGGATGTGTTCTAAATGCCCTCAGGGACCTGCTACTGTGACCTCACCCTCCCCTGCCAGGGGCATGTTCATTCCGCGAGAGGAATGTTTTTACCAACTCAATTCAGTGGGCAGCATGGACACTTTACACACACTGGCAGGGGGCGGCGTTGCCAGGATTAGTGGCTGGCGGAGCCTTTCCTTCCCTGGGGGATGAGGTTGCCTCCTTCCCAGTCTGTGAGCCGGTGGGGGTGGGAAGGGAGACAGTGCTGCCCAGCCAAGTGGGAGGCTGCCTGGATTACCACACTGCCCCCTTCTCTTAATCCTCCTGTGGACAGCGGGGTGGGGGGGGGTGTAGCTGGAGAACCCTGAATTGTGGGTTCGTTCCTGGCTGTCCTCCCACGTACAAAAAAGGATAACAAGGATGAGCCTTTGTAATCCAGTGCGTTTTTGTAGTCAGTTCTTACTGAAGCCAAGCCAAGTTGGTCCAAGGGAAAACAAAGCTGCAGGAAACATGGACCTTTCTTACACCTTCTTGAAAATGCAAGTCATGTTGCCTAGGAAATACTTCTGTCCCCTAGCGTGCTGCACACCGCCAGCATTGGAGCTATGGAAGAGGCCGCTGAAGTTATTCCAAGAAAGTTGGAAGTTTGGTAATGAAAGGAAGTGTCATTTCTCCCCTGCCTCGAGGCTGGGTTTCTGGGAGTGCACACGGCCAAAAGGAAACTGTGCTCAGCTTTGGGAGGTGACTGTGTGCCGGGCTCCTGCACACGCTGGCCGGGTGTCCTGGCAGGGCTGGGTGAGGGCACGCGTGGGGCCGTGTGCAGAGATTCCCAGGGCCGAAAGCAGTGTGGTGAGTGAGAGGGTGCCAGTTGGTTGGAAGGATGTAGGTAAACAAGAGTAAATATACATACAGCAGTGTGCAGCCTGCCCAAGTTCAGAAGCTGGCTGCTAGACTTGGCCGGCAGCCTCTCCCCCGCTGGCTCCAGAGCAGAGGGGAATCTGCAGGACTGACAGATCACAGGTGCCACCCCCTGCTAGTTAGGAGGACACTTTTAAAGCATTTCCTTCTCACTCGACCAGGTAGTCTGGTGAGGGTGAACAGCTTGCTTGAATGGTGGGTAAAGGTGTGACCGTGGACATAGCGATGGAGAAAGCCGGGGGTGACACGCCCGGGAGCCCTGAGCCGTCCTTCCTGGCGACTCTGGGTGACCCACAGGTGACCCTCGTGTCCGTCCACAAGCGGTGGTCCTTCAGGAGGAATCCTGGGACCAGGGGCTCCACCAGGCCAGTGACTTCGGAGGAGGAAGGAGAGTTTTCACAGAAGGTTTTGAATGGAACACGAGGAATCCGTTCCAATCAGGTCAGTGCAATTGCAGAAGGGCTAAAAAGCCGAGAGGGAGTTGGACGGGCTTTCAGATGGAGGTTCCTCCCTTGTCTTACGAATGGGGGATCAGGGAAGCGCGGCTGGGGTGGGGAGCCAGAGTTGAGAGGTGATTCTCCAGACTTTATCCACAGATAAAGTCCATCATGGTAACCGTTGGGTTTCTCGCTTGTTTTTAGGATATTTTGTAAGCCTCTGTGGGGCAAAAGTTTTCCGGAAGGCAGATCAGACAAAAATGGAGTTTTGCCCTCTTTTTGCTTTTTAAAATGTGTACCTTATTTTGTTAATCTCCGTATTTCGACTAAATAAACATTTTGAATGTGTTGCTGCAAAACGAAGCTGTTCTTCTTAAGCAAATGAACATTTTGTTAACCCAGAGGTCAGGTCATGTTCAAAAGTAGGGCAGTGTAACGTTTTATAAGAGCCTTGTAGTAGCATTTCCGGGTGGGACTGGTGGTTTGTGTGGGGTCTTTTTCATTGATCAGGGCAGATGAAAAAATACCAGTTAGCAACAAAGGAAAAGTTTTTGAAGTCCTTTGACCCTTTAAGAGTTATGTTTGTTTCTCCTGGGTTTTATTGTTTAAAAAGTCCCCACATTTGCTAAAGGAAATTTTGTGAAAAGAGATTTTTGAAATGTACTATGCAAGAGATTTACATCTGTTGAAGGAAATTTCTGAATGCCCTTATGCAGGGCATGGTTAACTTTATATTTTTAGCTGAGTGTCTAAGACAAATATTAGATTGGGATGGGAATGCTTAACATTGCTTTAAAATGTTCAGAATACTACTTCACAAAATCCAGCCTATGTCTGAGATATTTGAATGTGAAATATCCTAATTTTTAAATGGCCATTACTAATCTCATGTAACTAGGGGAGCAACCTGAACCTGGCTGGGGGAGCCTGTCTGAAAGGAGGACCCAAGTAGAGACCCACGTCGAGGCTGTGGTCCTGGGGATCTGGTGCAGATCTGGGCTCTGCCGTTGTGGGTCTGGGGGACCTGGCAGGTGAGGCCCGGGCTCCTCCAGCTCCAAATGCCCCACTGCAAAGTGGAAGTAGTAAGTGCCACCTCACAGGATTGTGAAAGCACTTTGTGGAGTACTACGGAAATGCAAAATGGTATCGTTTCTGCCAAAATTATGATTTTCAGTAGAATTCCCAACTCAAGATGTGTTTGGTGCCCTCTGAATGTCTGGTAGAACTGTGTCAGCCAATTAATCTGTCAGAGCACAGTTCTAACTATTTTTTTCTAGAGCTCTGATTACACAAGTAACGTGCTCATTATACAAGACAAATTTCGGATGAGGCAGGGGGAATAGAGAAAAGTATTAGGAAGAAAATGTAGGCAACCGTATGCCTTAGCCATATATGTGTACATGTATCTATTTATTTATTTACAAACAGAGGATCAAGCCGTGCATGGTATTACCTACCTTACATTTTTTACTTAATATTTTGTGGGCATACACCCACACACACACACAATGTATATACATCTATATTTATATACACATCTGTATCATCAGGTTTAATTGCAGTCCTGCTTTTAAATTTAGGATTACTTTTAGAAAGAATTTAACTATTCTCAAATGGGGGAAATTTGTAGTAGCTGGTTTAGGATGAGAAGAACCAAGCTAAAAGTCATTTGTAACTGAGTATTTGTTCATCGTCAACAGTGTATTTACTCAAAGTCTATTATAATCAAACTTTGGATCTACTTGAGAGTTAACTTGTTTAGTACTTAGTATGTCTTTTTGATGATAGCCATTTTAACAGACCTGAGGTGCTATCTCATAGTGGTTTTGATTTGCATATCTCCGGTGACTGGTGACGTTGAACACCTTTACATGTATCTGCTGGCGATTTGTACGTCTTCTTTGGAAACGTGTCTGTTCATTTCCTCTTCCTATTTTTTTGTTTGTGTGTAATTATAAAAATAAATATAAATATAAATTTTGCTATTGAGTTGTATGAATTCTTTATGGATTTTGGCTATTAACCCCTTATCAGATATGTGGTTTGCAAATATTTTTTCCCCATTCTGTGGGTTGTCTTTTCATTTTGTTGATGGTTTATTTTGCTGTGTAGAAACTTCATAGTTTGATGTGGTCCCACTTGCTTATTTTTGATTTTGTTGCTTGTGCTTTTAGGTGTCATATCCAAAAAATCATCGCCAGGATCCATGTATGTCAAGGAGCTTTTTCCTGTATTTTCTTCCAGAGTTTTATGGTTTCTGGTCTTCCATTTAAGTCTTTAATCCATTTAGGGTTAATTTTCATGAGTGGTGTAAGATAGGGGTCCATTTTCATTCTTTGACATGTGAATGTCCAATTTCTCGAGCACCGTTTATTGAAGAGACTATTTTTTCTCTCCACTGAGCATTGGCTCTCTTGTCAAATATCATTTGACCCTATATTGTTATTATTTTTTAAAAGGTTTATCAACGATTTGCACTTCTTTTTCTGAGGATTCTATTTCGTAGCAAGTTCCTACTGTGCATTACAGAGTAGCATACATTATAAATATGCATCCACACCTAAGTCTTTCAAAGGAATATACTTGTTTTATGTTTAGCTGATCATACCTATAATTCTAGGCATAAACTTACATTTGTTAGCCATTCTAGAATACAATTTTGTGTGATGAAATGCTAACTAGATTATTTCACCACATGTGACAATCACATGGAATTTATCAATAATGATAATAATAATAATAATAATAATAAGCAAAAATAATCCCAAGTTCATTGACTTAGGTCATATAATTATCTGAGTTCATAGCGTTGCTGTGACATTTCTTCTAACCAGTGGTACTGTTGCATGTATTTAATGTAGGTCTTTTACATCCTGATCTTGTAATTCTGGCAAACGACCTAAGGGAATTATGACCTTATGATTCTGGCTTAGACCGTTTCATTCAAATATTAAAAAATATTCCAAAGAAAAAAATATTCCAAGATACTGACAGTTGCTTGGTAGTGACAGGCTCATTATGTAAAATTTCTTTGACGGGAAGGGCTTGCAATGTAGTGTTATCAGAGAAGCTGAAAAAATGCTTTTGATTTGGTAAAAGTCTGATGGAATATTTGTTGGATAGATGTAAGTTAAAAGCAATGAAATTCTCTGAAACTGTTCATAGTAAAGCTGTTTGGAATGAAATTGCAAACAAGTTCTCTGAGGTAATAATCGTGAAGTGCTTCTTGGAGAGGTCTTATCGTTTGTGAATTTCTAAATTTTATTTTGTGTGTAGAAAACAACATGCATCGTATGTATATATTGAGACTGGTTTATTTTATTTAACTTAATGCACTCTTTCTCCCAAGAAAATGGATGTACTGCACCCAGTTTCTCAGTAAGAGTTGATATTTTTCCTTGCTGTGGTCAAGAGAAGGAAATAGGCAATACATTTGTCCAGAATTTCCCAGGAACGACATAGTCAACCCCACAGCTGGGGTGGCCCTCGAGGGCAGAGATCCAAGTGTCACACACAGACAGCCCAGGTATGTAGTCGGCCCTCATCAGTGTTTGAATTAGTGCCTGAGTTTTGGTTGGTTCGTTTTTTCAGTAAATAAAGTTGAAATAATAGTTGGTGGAAGTTCTTTCTGGACGCTTGTAAGACATCCTGGAGGGACAGTTTGAAGGGGTTGGAGTCGGGGCTGGGGGATTATGTATACTAGTTTTAATCTTTAGTTTTCCTTATCAGTTAAACGGTGGAAATAGTAAGTTCCCTGCCTACCTCCTTGGGCCACTTTTGAAGACCAAATGAGCCATGTGTGTTGTCATAGTCCCTGTCACACATTTATTATGTTAGCCTTTTAAATCTTTTTAGCTTTCCGGCCTTCCTGCAAAATTGTAGGGTGGGTATTTTTACTACCCCACTTTACGTGGAGCTAAGAAAACTGAGTTTCGGGTTTGCTCAGACGTGGCTGGAATTCATACCTAAGACTGTCAGATGTACCCTCAGTAAATTCCCAGCAAGTAGGAAGGACAGATATTTACCCAAATATGTGAAAGTGTGTTGTAGAGTATGAGACCATGTATATCACTGGTGCATCATTGTTGTCATCTGTATCACAGTGATTAATAATGTTTACATCGTGGGGTTTAACAAGACATTTTCTGGGGCGCCTGGGTGGTTCAGTCGGTTGAGTGTGGGACTCTTGATTTCCACTCAGGTCATGATCCCTGGGTCATGGGATCAAGTCCTGATTCTGGGTCCACGCTGGGCGTGGAGCCTGATTACGATTCATTCTCTCTGTCTCTCTGTCTATCTGTCTCTCTCTCTCTCTCTCCCCCTCCCCCCATCTGTCCCTCTTCCCCGCTCACATGCTTTCTCTCTCCCTTGCTCTAAAAACACAAATATAGAACCCAAGACATTTTCTTCTTTGCCTTAGAAAAAGTACAAAACCACATGTGTTTTCTGATGGAAGCTTTTTTTTTTTTAATTTAAATTTTAAGAACTGAAAAACATAGACAGCCTCACCCACAGGTAACCTCAATTTTATGTATTAATAAATCTGCATACATACAGGTTTAGCAACAAGACACTGATTCTTCCTCAGTGGAGGTTTTAGAGACTGACGCCAGTCCGCCTGGGTGTTTCATGTGGGATCTTTTCTTGAGTCAAACAATCTCTTCGGACCCTCCCTCCCTTAGGAACCTCTGACATCCAGGGATTTCTCAGATAAGGGTAGGGCCTGGCAGTGACTCATTCACAATGTATTCCAGAGGATGTGGAAGGTCCCAGAACCACCGCCACCTCTCCTTGCGTCCTGCCTCCTCTTGCAAATGTAGTTGCCTTGAAATGCATTTGCAGTTAGGAATATTGAAGGGAGCAGAATGAGTGCCAGTGTTCCGCTGTAGTTTTTCTGAAGTACCAGAGACCCCGAGAGGTGACATACTAAGGGGCAAAGGCCCGACTCAGAAGCCAGCAGCCGGGCTCAGGGCTCCCGGCCGCTCCTCTGCCTCCTCCTTACTTTGCTCACTTGCTGAGGTGTTAGCCTGTTCCTTATGTGGCAGGTAAGATGTGGCTGTTTTTCCGTGTTTTTCTGCATTTTGCTTTTCTGCATTGCAGTCTCCTCCTGTAATTAACATGGCTAAAAGGAAAATGTAACCTTAAATGTTGTTTTTAAAAAAATAGCCTGCTGGACTTTTGAGCCGGATTTAAATCCTAGCTGTTACTTAAATTGCTTTGTGACCTTTGATAAATCGGAGTCTGTTTCCACAGTAAAATGGTGATAAGAATATCTGTTTGTAGAATTATCTTGAGCATTAGAGATATAAAATGCCATCCCCATAAAATACCACTGAGAACCATTAACTATTTTCTCTTATTGGATCTGCGTGCGTATGAAAGAACCAGGACTTCTCTGTATTTTGAAAGCTCGGGTGCGTAGAGTTGTGGGGGGTGGAAGTTATATGCTGGAAGAATTGCATGCGTGTATATCGTTTTTGCCTTCAAAGTTGTTAAGGGTGTCACACACCCTTCAAGGTGAAAGAAGTCCCAAGGATAAATGGGCGAGCGGTGTCCTTAAGGTTGACGGAGATCCAAGTGAGACTGAGAGCTCTCAAAAGTGGCTCTAGCGGTCCTTGCTTTGTGCACACGGTAGACTTGCTCTTTGATTTGTGGTCACGGGCATTTTCTACAAGGCATGTCATTTCTGGGCTTTTCAATTTCAGTCTGGCTTTGAAACCTTTCATCAAAGCGTGGCACCCCACTTCCAATTTCTTCATACCAGGCTGGCCTGTCTGCACATCTTATTTTCCTTTCCTGGCTCCATCTTGGTGAACCGACCATTTGTATTCCTTTACCCGTCTTTTCTTTTACAAGCCCTGGCACTCACAGCAAAGTCCATGTGCCCTGGGTGTCCAGAGAGTAGCAGAGAATTGAAGTTCATGTTTGGATTCCCCTCTGTGGAATTTCCCCCCTCCTCCTGTGTTTCCAGTCCCTTCTAATCCCGATGCCCAGTATACTGATAGTTTGTTAAAAATTCCAAAGTTAGTTCTTCCCCAGTGTGTTGTTGGGCTTGCCAAAGAAGTAAGTCCCAGATGTCTGTTCTCAAGAAATATATAATTCAGTGAGAATTAGGCAACATTAGGGCTTCCATAAAGTTTTCCCAGGACACACTTTGTTCCCTGGACCCCCTCTCCAATGTGCCCTTAAACCTCAACGTGTTTGTTTGAATTCATTTGAGTTCCCCCCCTGACAAAGATTCTCCTCACTGAGGAATGGAATTAAAACCACACACACGTACCGATTGTATACACTTAAAAACTATCCAAACACCCAGCAACAGTTATGAGGTTGCTTCTAAACCAACAGAGACTTTCGTGTTTCATAAAGTTGTGTTCCGTGCAAAGCAAACCTTTGTCTTTCGTAACTGCTTGTCTTTAGGAACCTGCCTGTCTAGAAGGGGGGCCTCTGAGTATTGTTTGCTACAAACAAATAGCTTCTAACGCTTCTGCAAACCCTTTTGGCCGGAGCATAGAATCCATAATCCAGGGATTAAGAGCTAGCATTGTGGCCTGGGGTTTGGTGAGTTATAGCTAGATCTACCTAGGACCAAAAAAATCAGTTGGGTAGTAAATCATTAGGGATTTGTTTTTCCAACAGACTAGGTGATTGAGGGTTATGTCTTGTTTTAGGGAGGCAATTCTACTTATTAAGATACTGTATTAAAGCAAGTGTCCTTGAATATCGTAGTTTTTCTTTTAGCTTTTTCAATTAATTATTTAATACCGGTTACAATCAAGTCACGGTTCTGGATCTCCTTTTACTCCTGTGTGGTTTTTTTTCTTTAATTTTCAGTTTTAAACTAATTATTTTTTAGAATTTGGTAATGTGTGCGCATTGTACAATAGGTTATACGTTGAAAAATAACTCTTCCTCCCCTCTCCTTGCCTCAGCCGATCCTCCTCAGACTCTGTACCAGTTTCTTATGCCTTCTCCCAGAGCCCATCCATGTATATACAAGCAGCTATGGGGATAATACTCCTTTGCTCACAAATAGTGCTAGCATGCTATGATAGAACTAACTTTGGTGGCTCTCCCAACGAACTACAGCTCCTTGTATTTAAGCCCTTATATAATTCCTTCCCGTACTGACTGAGCTTGGCCATGTGCCTGGCTGTGGCCAATGGTGAATTAGCAAGTGTGATGCTAGCAGAGGCTTGGTAAGCGCTTGCATACTGGGACCTGTTCTCTGGGAATGTTCACTATTGTGACACTCCCTCTCAGAACCCAGAAACCACCAGCTGTGAGGTACCCAGCCTAGCCACGTGGAGGGGCTCCATGGAAGAGAACTGAGGTCTCTGCTAACAGCTTCCAGTCACCCACATCAACCTGCCAGCCATGTCGCGGACAAACCGTCTTCTTGGAAGTGGAACCTCCAGTCTCACTGAGGCCGCCCCAGACGATGCCATGAGGAGCAGACAAGCCTTCCCCACTGAGCCCTGTCCAAATTGAAAAACTGTGAGCTATCTCTCTGAGCCACTAGATTTGGCTTGTCAGGCAGCAACAGATAACTAAAACACTGTATTCACCGTAAATTCTGTGTCTTGCTTTTGTTCACTGAATGATATATTTGCTATTTCAGTATATTTAGAGCTGCCTCATTCCTTTTTTAAGAGCTGGAAACCATTCCTCTGTATAACCGTTCAATAATTTAGTTAATTGACCTCTTATTGATGGGCATTTATGTTTCCAGTTCTTTGCAGTGTTTAATATCTTTGTTGCATGCTTGCTTTTTTTTTTTTAATTTAAAAAAAAAAATTTTTTTTTTAACATTTATTTATTTTTGAGACAGAGAGAGAGCATGAACAGGGGAGGGTCAGAGAAAGAGGGAGACACAGAATCTGAAACAGGCTCCAGGCTCCGAGCTGTCAGCACAGAGCCTGATGCGGGGCTCGAACCCACAGACTGTGAGATCATGACCTGAGCTGAAGTTGGACGCTCAACCGACTGAGCCACCCAGGCGCCCCTGTTGCATGCTTGCTTTTATACGTGAACAAATATATTTATTGAGTAAATTCATAGAAATAGAGTTGTTGGGCCAAAGAATATTTGGATTTGTCATTTTCATATGTAGTGCCAAGTTGCCCTCATGAGAGGTGATGCCCTCACCAGCTCTAGGGACTGCGTGGATGGTGCCAGCCTGAGTGGTGAGAAGGGCCACTGTGCTATTGGAGTGTTGCATTTCTTCCTTACTATTGTTTCTGCAGATGTTGAAAAGGCGTTTGCGTTTCCTGTTTGATGGACTGCCTCTTTTCTGTTGGATTGTTGGCCTTTTTCTTTTTAGAAGGAGCTCTTTACATTTTAACAAAATTAGCTCTTGCTTAGTATGGAGCAAATCTTCCTCCGCCCCCCCCCCTCCCCCCCCCCCCCGTTTCTCATTTATCATTTTCCTTGGTCAGAGCCATATTTTCTCTTATTGTGGTTAGATTTATCAGTCTTCTCTAGCTTTTGGATTTTCTTGTTTTTCTGTTTCTTTTCTTGTATTTAGACCTGCCTTTGCCTGAGATTGTAATGGGTATTTTCCTGTGTTTTCTTGTATTATTACTATCTGAGGTCTCAGAAATATCTCTTGGTGTATAGGTCCCAAATTGTGTTTTTCCCAGTTATCCACTTAATACCGTTGTGCTATGTCATCCTTATCGTATACTGCACTTCTGTACCACAGGTAATTTGATTTGTACCACAGGTAATTTCAGTATATTTATTGAATGCAATGAACGCTTGAGTGGCTATCCCGTAAATTACTTGTTTACTTTTTTTTTCTCTACTATTTTAGGGAATACTACAGTGAATGCTGTTAAAACAGTTCTTTATAATTATTAATCCCAGACTAGTTTCGGATTTCCTTTGTGGATGTACAAATGAACATTTATAGTCTGCTTTAGAAGTTATCTAAACTTTCAGGGCACCTGGGTGGCTCCGTTGGTTAAGCATCAGACTCTAGATTTGGGCTCAGGCCATGATCTCGTTCTTTGTGGGCTGTGGCCCCACGTCGGCCTCTGCACTGACAGTGTGGAGCCTGCTTGGGATTCTCTCTTTCCCTTTCTTTCTGCCCCTCCCCAACTTCTGCTTTCTCTCTCTCTCAAAATAAATAAATAAACTTTAAAAAAAAAGGTTAAGGTTTTGTTAAGGTTCTCAAAAAGCTGAAGTTGGAAAGATAGGCATTTTATTTTATGCACGGGGTTACGGAGAAGGTCAATCCATGTAATGGAGATTCATCTGAAGATCTAAGTAGGATTGTGTAAGCACAGAGACTGGCATGCTTTTTTGTCACATACCGTATGTAAAGGCCTGTTCCCGAATTTCTGAAGCATGGAATAGTACTGGTATAAAAACTGTATCTAATTAGGAGAGTGGTGAGCCTGGGACCCTGTGAAAGGAGGATTTGGTTTTGTGAATGGAACAGGTGAAGCCAAATCATTATGAGAAGTCAGGAAATTATGCATATACTCTGGTACATTAAGAAGATGGGTCCACTTAATTTGATAAAACACTTTTAATTTTAGGTAGTGACCACAACTGTCCTGAACACCCAGGAGGGCAGTGATGCTCAGTGGAGGCAGAACAGAGAAGTTCCCCCAGCTCTCTGCCTCCTGCCCCTCTTGGCCCAGCCACTCGTGCTCATTTCCCTGGCTCGAGGAGCATATCACCAGACCTTTTTTCCCAGGCATGTGGTCTGACCCCACGGGGCCTCGGAGGTCGGCATTCAGAGCAGGTGCCCTATGGTTGTTGAATTTAACCCCTGCTGAGAGAATGACAGGGACACCCCTAGAAGGAGACACAGAAGTCAGGTGTTGCCTATTCTGTGTATGTGCATTGCAGCAGCACCCCCAGCGTTTGAGCTCAAAGGACCACGTTCTGCAGGGAGATTTCAGGTATCAGCCAGAGGTGAGGGGGGCTCTGCTGAGAGCCTCCGCCCTCCCGTTGTGGGCCACTGTGCTGTCTGCCTCTGCTGGGGGCCTGCCATGCTCATTCTGTGCACATGAGCTACATCACGCTCCCCTCCTTCCCTGTAGAGACCTCCACATCTTCGAGGTAAGGAAAACAAGGTGGGCAGTTGACTTCTAGGTTCAGAGTCACAGAATGTTCAAGCTAAAAGAAACCCATTGGAACCATTTCATTTGATAAATAATGTTTTTATATCTTCCTTTCCCTGCATTTAATGTTGTTATACTCTCAGGATGTTTTGACACCAGTGGCAATGTTTTCCATTTTCTCAGTGCCAGACAAGCTGGGATATTTTAGCAAATATTAAGCTTTTTTAAAAAAAATATTTATCTTTAAGAGACAGAGAGAGAGAGAGAGAGTGTGTGTGTGTGTGTGTGTGTGTGTGTGTGAGTAGGGGAGGGGCAGAGAGAGAGGGAGAGAGAGAATCCCAACCAGGCTTCCCACTGTCAGCACAAGCCCGACGCAGGGCTAGATCTCACGAACCCGGGAGATCATGACCTGAGCCAAAATCAAGAGTCTGACGCTTAACTGACTGACCCACCCAGATGCCCCACAAATATTTAGTTTTAAGGATAAAAAAGTGTTATTTCTTTTCCTTTTAGATCCTGTCTAAACATTCTTTGCCCGCTCGTGTCTGGGAGCCAGCGATGCAGCAGAAGCAGAGTTTCGCCTTTGACAATGTTGGCTACGAGGGTGGTCTGGACAGCGTGTGCCCCTCTCAGACGACCACCGGCACCATCAGCATTTCGGGCATGACTTGCCAGTCGTGTGTAAAGTCTATCGAGGGCAGGATTTCGAGCTTGAAAGGCATCGTGAGCATTAAGGTTTCCCTGGAACAAGGCAGCGCGACTGTGAACTATGTGCCGTCGGTCCTGAGCCTGCCACAGGTTTGCCGTCACATCGAGGACATGGGCTTCGAGGCCAGCATCACAGAAGGAAAGTCCGCCTCCTGGCCCTCGAGATCCTCGTCTGCCCTGGAGGCCACGGTCAAGCTTCGGGTGGAGGGCATGACCTGCCAGTCCTGTGTCAGCTCCATCGAAGGCAGGCTGGGGAAGCTGCAAGGGGTAGTGAGGGCCCGAGTCTCCCTTGGCACCCAGGAGGCAGTCATTACTTACCAGCCTTATCTCATTCAGCCCCAAGACCTCAGGGACCACGTAAACGACATGGGATTTGAAGCTGTCATCAAGAACAGAGTGGCACCCGTAAGCCTGGGACCAATTGATATTGGGCGGCTACAGAGGACCAACCCAAAGACCCCTTTGACGTCTGGTACCCAGAATCTCAATAACTCTGAGACCTTGGGGCACCAAGGGAGCCGTGTGGTCACCCTGCAACTGAGAGTAGATGGAATGCACTGTAAATCTTGTGTCCTGAATATTGAAGAAAATATAGGTCAACTCCCAGGCGTTCAAAGTATTCAAGTGTCCTTGGAGAACAGAATTGCCCAAGTACAGTTTGACCCTTCTCGTGTCACCCCCGGGGCCCTGCAGAGGGCCATTGAGGCTCTTCCTCCTGGGAACTTTCAAGTTTCTCTTCCTGATGGAGCAGCAGGGAGTGGCACGGATAACAGGCCTTCCACGCATCTCGCCCCCGCCCCCGCCCCCGCCCCCACCCCCGCCCCCGCCCAGGGAACCCGGATGCAGGGCCTGTGCAGTACCGTGGTGCTTGCCATTGGTGGCATGACCTGTGCGTCCTGCGTCCAGTCCATCGAAGGCCTGCTCTCCCGCAGGGAAGGGGTGCGGCGAGTATCAGTCTCTCTGACTGAAGGGACTGGAGTGGTGCTCTATGATCCCTCTGTAATTAACCCGGAAGGACTCCGAGCTGCTGTTGAAGAAATGGGATTCAAGGCGTCAGTCGTTTCTGGTACGTAGTTGACCCACGTGAAGCACACCCTGGGGTCCTCTCCTTTCTCCTTGCATCTTAGGACAGAGTGACAGCGGCCACACTCACTGCTCACCGGCCAATGTTGGTGACAACATTCTGCAACTTTTCCTTGCGTGTCAAGTGTATCAGGATAGAAGAAGTCGAATTTCTGGGTGTATAGCTTTTGCCTCTCGTGTAGCTGGGAATGAAATGCTAAGTTCTTTGCATTTTTCTGAAGAGAACTCCTGATTCTGTGTTCTTTTTAAAAAAGAGTCCTGTGGGGCCAGGGGGAACATCAGGCTCTTCTGTCTCCAGAAGAACCATCATCACACTCTCTGAGATTTCTCTGCCCAACCAAACAATAAAAACAGAACCTTAGTCTCACCTGGATCCCATTCTGTTGAAAGTGGGAATTGAGGGGATTCAGTGATGATTGCCCTTGCCCTCCTTGATGGCTGTGGGTAGAGGGGTGCATTTCTGCCGGGCGCCCGGGCCTGGGAGCGGTGGGCTGGTGAGCAAGTGAGACTCCTGAGAGCTTATGTTGTAGCCCCGTGTGAGCCGGTGAGCTCCAGGATGGGACGGGGATGCTGGAGGCCAGGAGGCAGCACAGTGTGCTGGGGTTGCTGACAGGAGCCCGAGCAAGCATGAGGACTCAGGAAGGTGGAGAGACGGGCGGGACAGCAGGGGGACCACTCTGAACGGGTCTGAGTGTCAGCTGAACTTGGACTTGACTGTAAAGGCCAGGGGGTCAGGAGTGGATTTCTTTTTTAAGTTTATTTACTTCTTTTGAGAGAGAGACAGAGCGAGCAGGGGAGGGGCAGAAAGAAAGGGAGAGAGAGAATCCCAAGCAGGTTCTGTGCTGACACTTGGGGCTGATCTCACGAACTGTGAGCTCGTGACCTGAGCCAAAATCAAGAATCGGACGCTCACCCGACCTCGCCACACAGGCATCGGCAGTGGATTTTAATCAGAGGAAGCGCAGGTGAGTTTGCACTTGAGCTGGCCAGTCGGTGTCAGTGTAGTGTGGATGGAGGCACGGAGGCTGTGTGGGAGGCTGGGTGAGAGGAGGTGGGGCTGGAGGGCAAGAGACGGAATAGGGTGACATTCAGGAGGTTGGGTCCAGCAAGCTTGGTCCAGAGGAGGGGTGTGATGGGGCAGGCCGTGGAGGAAGGGGAGAGCCGGCGGGGAGCCCTAGGTGTGCAGTTGCCGGAGGCCGGCTTGAATTCCTGGAGAGTGGGGCTGGAAATGCAGATTGGAGTGGCAGGAGCCAGGGGAAGTGACGGAAGACCAGGGAAAGCGAGCGTGGCCGGGGAAGGGCAGAGGGAGGAACGTGATGGCACTGGTGTGGAAGGAAGGGGTGTCCGGAGGAGGAAATCGTCACAGACAGGGACGGCACCCTGGAAAGAAAGGAAGCCGTTTCAGGGGCCTCAGGCTCCGTGCAACTAGGAGGTGGGGGAGGCTCCGGTGAGCCCAGCTGCATGGTGGAGCCGCAGACCTCCAGGAGACGAGCCAAGCGGCGGTGGAGAGGTGATGGATAGGTGCGGCCTTCAGAGCCAGGCCGGAGATGAGGAAGCGCGGGACATGCCACAGCCAGCTGTGTGGGCAGCAAGGTTTTAACCGTTTGGGTCCCAAGGTACTGGCCCCGTGGGGCGGTGCGAGTTGCAGGTAGACCAGGACAATACAGTGCCAGCTGCGGGCACTCAGACTGTGCTGCAGGGCGGTGGCCAGCCCGGCACCAGGAGGGGCAAAGCCCCCCGGCCGCGCCCAGGGCCAGCTGGACTGGGGCTTCCCACATGTACTTTGCAGCGGCCGCCGAGATAAAGTGCGTCTCCTTGGAAAGGTCCCCTGTCAGTGGGGCTGGCCTGCACTTAACACCCTTAAAGGCAGTGGGTAAGTCATGTGGAATGACTCGGCCCCGTTCTGTACTTTGTCTTTTGTACCACGTTTCAGGAAGGAGTTTGTTTTTAAACAAAAATCAGTAAGGAACACACAATGGAACACACAATGGAACAGTAAATCCTGTACTTAAATGGTAGGAAATGTAGTACAGAGTCATCATCTGCTCTATTTGTATGAGGTTTCAAGTCTTTAAACAGTAGAGTCAGGTTGTTGGCAGTAAAAAGAAATTTGCATTGAACTGCATAATCCAGAATAATTGGATTTGACCAAGTAAGCCTAGAAAGAAAAGAACAGTGATTTTTATTGGACAGAATTATGTGTTTAGCCCAAGAGGTATTTAGTGTACCAGATTTAGCAAATAAAATATAGGACACTTAGTTCAATTTGAATTTCAGATCAACAGTGACTAATGTTTTGGTATAAGTATGTCCCAGGCAACATTTGGGGCACGCTTATACTAAGAAAGTATTTGTTGTTTATCTGAAATTCACATGTAGCTGGGTGTCTTGTATTTCACCTGGCAGTCTTAATTTAGGATAAACCGTAAGTGTGCCGGTAACTATCACTGTAGCCACTTAGATATTAAAAAAGAATTACGTGTATTTGATTGGTCATTCCGGATTGACCAGGAAGAGGGGCTTTTCTTGAGCACAGTCTTCAAACCAGGTGATTTGTTTCTCCTTGGACTCAGCAGCACCCAGCACATAGTAGGTATTTGTGAAGGAAGCGAAAGAGAAAGAAAATAACAGGCTGTGACAAGCTGGGTCGTGGGGTAGCTCAGTGACGGGATTTAATCCAGGAGCTACTCAGACAAGTTAGAGAGCCGAATAACCAAACCAGGGAATGGGAAGGAAACCCAAGAGATGGCTGGTAGCAGAAGCTGGCACCCCAGGCAGGAGGGTGCCACCAGAGCCCAGGGGCTGAGGTCGCCTGGTGGGAGCTGGCTCACCACCGGAGCTACTAAGGAGGAGGCCGTGGCCAGGAGCTGGGCTCCCAGTAGGTAGATGGGAAACACATTAGGTTTCCCCCATTTCTGTCCTGTTTCCCACTTGCTACCTCCAGGATACCAAATTTAACCAGAAACCAGTTGACAAGGGAGCCTGGGAAAAGTGGTTTTGCAGGGTCAGCCCCCTTGATAATGGAACAGGGAGAGGAAGGAGAATGATCAAGAGCATGTAGGCAAGTGGCAGGCACTGAATTTCAGTCAGCTTATTTGACAGCTAAAAATACAGTAAGATCTGGTTTTTATCTAGAAATCAGCTCTGCATTTGTGCACTGGTTTGCCTGGTAAATGTTTTTTGTATGAATGAATTAATGGACAGGTGATTGGATATATGAATACAGCGTGAGGAAAAGTCATCTATCATGTATGACATGTTCCCCTCAGCCTTGTAAATTGATAATGTCACTTCTGGGGCACTGTTCCCTCATCCCAGCACGTACTGAGGGTCTTCTGGGCCCCAGGCACTGTGCTGGCCGCCATGAGTACTCGGAGGCCGTCCAGGATCCGCCCACATACAGCTCATACTCTAACAAGGAAGCAGATCAGAGACCCATCATCCAAGGCAGGTTGGAATACATGCGACAAGGCAAGTGTAGGTAAAGCACTCCTGAGATTCAAAAGATGAGGAGAAAAGCCAGCATCTGGTTGTGGGGCTCCCAAAGACCGGATAATGGAGGTGACATTGGAGCTGGGCTCGGGTAAGACTTCAGAACACGATGGCATCTCAGCAGGCAGAGAGGGGCAAGACCACACACCGGGAAAAGTCGGGAGGAGACATGAGCTCCAGCTTGTCTCGGGAGCAGTCTGGCTTGGGTGGAACTTGAATATAAGTAATGGAAGATAAGGTCAGACGGGCCAGCATCCTGGTACAAGCCACCATCAGCTGTGTCCACTAGACAGGCTCTGAGCTAGTCTCTCCTTCCCGCCTTTCAGCCTTACAGTCTGTTCCCTGCCCAGTATTCACAGTAATCCTGTTACTCTGTTAATACTCTGAAACCTTCCCATCTTAAGAGGGAGTCCTTAGGGTGATCTAGAACACCCCACCCCCCCCCGACTCCCTACCTTTCTAACGCCTTTCCAATCCTCATATCAGGCTTGTCCTCACCTCAGGGTCTTGTACCTGCTATCCCTCTGTCTAGAATATTCTTACCCCAGAATCCACGTGGTGTACTTTATTTCACATATACTTTTCTGGGCTTTTCCAAAGCATGTGTAATTTATATTTAGAAATACATAGATTTGTATTATACATAGTGGTTTTGTAATCTCTTTCACCCCACAATTTATCATAAACATACTTATAGGTCCGTCCATATGTCTGCAACACCATGTTGAGTGGCTGCAAATCATTCCGTCATATGGATGCACCGTAACTTAGTCATAACCAGTTTCCTACTGGACTGTTCCCATCTACTTCATGTGCATGTGATTGTAAAGAATACTGATGGGTATCTTTGAGGCTAAATTTTGTGCACACAGTTATTTCCTTACGGTAAATACCCGAAAGTGTAATTGCTCGGTCACAGAGAGTAAACATTATTTCATTCCATTACAAATACTTATTGTGCCTCTACTAAGTGCCAAGCAGTTAGAGGTACTGTTTTTGATAATATTGTCAGGTAGACTTCCAGAAAGCTGAATGCCCACCCATAGTATTAGCGTAGATTGATAAAGAAAAACGACCCAATAACACAGGCTTGTTTGGGTCTTGTTAGTTTAATTCAACTTTCTTTAGCAATCTCCAGAAGCCCCGAATTTAGTTGAGTTAGATCTCAATGTGGAAGAAATGGCAAGGTGTAAATTATAAGTTAGTAAGGGGGGTATGAAATTCTCTGTAATAGTACAAATATTAAAATTGTTGACCACAATATTTGGATAGACACGCAGGTGAATCCAGAAAACAGATGATGGACTGGGAAAATCAGGAGAGGTTGGACAGGTACAGGAGGGTTCATGGGTATGGGAGGGGTTGATGGGTACAGGAGGGGTTGATGGGTACAGGAGGGTTGGACAGGTATGGTTGGGGTTGTTGGGTACAGGGGGTGATGGGTGCGGGGGGGGGTGATGGGTATGGGAGGGATTGATGGGTATGTCAGGGGTTGATGGGTGCTGGGGGATTGATGGGTACAGAAGGATTGGATAGGTAAGGGGGGGGGTTGATGGGTGCAGGAGGGTTTGACAGGTAAGGGAGGGGTTGATGGGTACTGGAGGGGTTGATGGGTGCAAGAGAGTTGGACAGGTAATGGGAGGGGTTAATGGGTGCTGGAGGGGTTGATGGGTAGAGATAGAATGTTGAGAGGCTGAGGCTACAAAACAGCTTTTGTGAATTTGAGATCCAAAGGCCAGAGTCATTTTGAACAATGACAAAGACCAGGAGAGTACACCTGTGCTGATGGATGAGGTGTGGTCTCTGCTTCCGGAAGGTAGAGGGGTCCTGTAAGGCCAGGTCCTTGGAGGGTTTTCACTGAAGGTGCTGAAAGTGTTGATCAACCGGACTCTTAGAATGAGTTTCGGAAGTAGTTTTTAGCACCTTTCAGAAAATGAGCAAAACATCCCAGGATGTGAGATTTATTTAGAAGAAAAACTTTGCAAAGTCATGGCCTATTGTCAGTACAGGTTAATGCCAACTTCTATCTTCTGCAGCTGTGGATTTTCAAATAGCGAGAGTTCGTTTTTTAAATGATGTAATTATCTTTTGTATATACTCTTAAAGGTCCTTTCTGTTATCAAATTCTGTTATCAAAAGGTCTGACTTTCTGGAGTGATGAAAACTTTCTACATCTTGACCTGGGTGATTAGTTACGTATACATATACACACATGCGGTGGGGAGAAAAATGGTCCCCAGCAGCGTCTGCACCCTCATCCCAGAACTCGGTGGGGGAGAGGATGGTCTTTTCGGTTTATGGAGCTGGTTCCACTGGATATCCAAGTGGAGAGAAATTAACCCTAACTCTTACCTCTTACCTACACAAAGTTAAAATCCAGGTATCATAGGCCTGATGGGGAAGTTCATTAAAATAGCAGCTTCTAGAAGAAAGCAGCATGAACATTTTCACTGTTTAGGTAGCACGAAACATACTAACCATGAAAGTTGGTTTAGTTGGTTGATAAGTCAGACCTCATTAACATTCGGGACTTCTTTTATCAAAAGAGACACCATTAGATGAGAGTGCAGGTGCAGAGCACAGACCGGGAGCAGATACTTGCAGTGCGGACCCACGACAAGGATTCGTGTCCAGAGTACATACAGGACGTAGGCAAACGATAAGAAAAAGGCAAACAACTCAATAAAGGTGTGTTGGGTTGTTTTGATTGTTGTAGGGAAGGAGTGAAGGACTGCTAACCAGAATGTGACCGTGGTTAAAGGGATAGATCCTGGAGGTAGAGACCTGGTTTAGAAAAAGCTTCATTACTTATCACCTGAGGAATTCGGGGCACATTTTTAAATTTCTTGTAACTCAGGGGCGCCTGGGTGGCTTAGTCGGTTAAGCATCTGACTTCAGCTCAGGTCATGAACTCGCGGTTCTTGAGTTCTAGCCCTGCATCGGGCTCTGTGCTGACAGCTCGGACCCTGGAGCCTGCTTCGGATTCTGGGTCTCCCTCTCTCTCTCTTCCTCCCCCACTTGCACTCTGTCTCTCTCTCTCAAAAATAAAGAATAAAAAAAATTTCTTCTAACTCAGTTCTTTATAAAATGGGGGCGATAGTCCTATGTACCACAGCTGTTTTAAAGGACGTGTGCTTCGCAGAGGGCCTGGTGAGTTCTTCTTGTTGTCATCATCTAATTAGAGCACTCATCCAACTGGAGCATTCCATTCTTGAGTATTGGCATCTTTTCATGTGTCTGTCACTGTGTGCCTGTGTCTCTAGTTGTGGGGAGGTGGGGGACAGTGATGGAAACACCAACCTTCATGGAGCTGTTTTAAGAACTTTGTCAGGCTCGAACCTCCTGCTGTAAAAAAAGTTCTTTGTCCTTTTAATCTGAATGATTTCTTCCATTTTATCCTAGAAAACTGTTACAGCAACCATGTTGGGAACCGCAGCGCAGGTAATTCCACAGTGCACACCACAGCTGGCGGACCTGTGTCTGTGCAGGAAACGGCTCCCCATGCTGGGGGGCTCCCTAAGAACCACAACCCCGGCAGCTCGTCAAAGTCCCCGCAGGCCTCTACAGCAGTGGCACCACAGAAGTGCTTTTTACAGATCACAGGCATGACCTGTGCATCCTGTGTGTCTAACATAGAGAGAAACCTTCAGAAAGAGGCAGGTAAGCCATCTACACACTGAACTGGGGAAGCCGCGTGTAGGCTGTGAGCCCCTGCGGTCAGCAGAATGGGCACTGTGCTCTCCCTTCACAATCCTCATTGACTCAGTTTGTCAGCAGCCCTGATACTCTGGCAGCAAGTTCATTAGGTGATGGTAGAGATGTTTGTCTGATGTTCTTGGGCAATTGGCATTCTGCTGCTTAGGAAGTGTTTAGTTTGTTTAAGATAAAATGTCTCCGAGTAAGTTAGTGAGGGGCAGTCCAGTTTAAAGGTCAGGCACATTCCGTGGGTAACTTCCTCAGCTTGTCCTAGTGGTGGTCTTTATCTCCTCCACCCCCACCCCCAGTCCCATCCATCAGCCTCCAGCTAGCACATGAATACGTAGCCTGCAGTTTGCAGAGAAGTTGCAATTTTGAATATTCTGTCCTTTGTCCCTGTAAATCATAGAGTGTTAACGGAAGTGCCCAAGTTTTGTCCTCTGGACTACATTTCCAGTACTGTCTCTGAAACCTGAAAGTGCAGCAAAGATCCTGTCCCACTTTTGTTTGGAAAATATCTTAACCATGACGACCTTGCCACCGGAGTCCCTTTCTCTCTTTCCATGTATCTCTCTGCTCAGATTCCTTGGCCATCACAGGCAGCCCCAAATTAGGATGATGTGTCTCCAGCCTCTTGTTCCCTATGTTTTATCGTGGCTGGAGCTCTAGAAAGACTCTTCTCAAATTTAGGTGTTCTAAGAGTTTCTTTGTCATCCATGGGCTGGCTGTTCATAAAATATCCTACATCTCATGGTTCCTGTGTTTCTTTTCCTGACTTGCAGCCCTCATTTTTATTCCTTATGGCATCCTTTCTAAAGCACGTTTCTTTCTTTTATGTGAATGAGTCTTATTTTCCCCCTCAAACTCACAAATAATCTCACTGGATATACAATGGCATCATGTCCCAGTCAATGCATCGTATGTTAAAAATATTGTAAGTCAAAAATGCATTAAAGCCTAGATGGCTCAGTCAGTGAAGCATCAGACTCTTGGTTTTGGCTCAGGTTCACAGCCCCATGTTGGGCTCTGTGCTGATGGTACGGACCCTGCTTGGGATTCTCTCCCTCCCTCTCTCTCTGCCCCTCTCCCCTACAAAAATGCATGAACGTTTAAAAAAATGTGTTTAATACACCTAACCGACCAAACATCATAGCTTGGCCGAGCCACCCTGAAATGTGTCAGAATGTGTATCTGTCGCTCATTGTCATGATGGCGTAGCCCCAGGAAAGATCCAAACCCAAAATCTGAAGTCTGGTTTCTAACGAATGTGTATCACTCTCGCACCAAAATGAAGTTGAAAATTTTTAAGCCAAATTAATTGTAAGTCGGGGTAGTCTGTAATCTGTAGGATT
The DNA here is from genome assembly GCF_023721935.1 of Panthera uncia. Lineage (NCBI taxonomy): Eukaryota > Metazoa > Chordata > Mammalia > Carnivora > Felidae > Panthera > Panthera uncia. The sequence continues at coordinate 18,568,426 of NW_026057576.1, forward strand.
TCTCTTCCACTTCTGAATGGGATCAGAGCCTGAAAAAGAGTAAGGACAACCACTTTTGAAAGAATTTTTTTCTCCGTGTATGAAAAGTGTCTGAGAGAAAAGGACACCATTTAACTGACATTTAGTAGTTGCAAGCTGCAGACTGTATCCCTTGCTGTGAGGTGTGGACACGGTCCGTGTCTTCTCCAGCCTGACTCAAAGCCACCCACCCCACCCCCCACCCCACCCTGCTGCCATCCCGGGGCCAGCAGCACAGGCATCACCTGGGAGCCGGGTGGACCTACAGAACCTCAGACCCACTCCAAACCTACTGAGCCGGAATCTGTAGGTTAACAAGGTCCTCGGTTGATTTGCCCATCAACGTGTGAGGAGTGCTGTTCTAGAACAGTGGTTCTCACACTTGGCTGGTACGTTAAAGTCGCCTGGGGAGCTTTACAAAAAGATGCCTGGCACCCACCCTGAGGGGTCCTGGTTTAACTGGTTTGGGTTTGGGGCCAGGCATGGTGCTCATTAAAAGGCCAGGTGATCCTAAAGTGCAGTCCGCTTTGAGAACTCCTGTTCTAGAGGCTTCTGGGAGCAGATGTGTTTCTTTGTTAGGTTGTGTTGAATGTGTCATCCCAGAGGCCCTGCCTGGAGTGTTGTAACTGTGGCCCGACGGTTCCAGGTATTCTCTCGGTGCTGGTCGCCTTGATGGCTGGAAAGGCAGAGATTAAGTACAATCCGGAAGTCATCCAGCCGCTGGAGATAGCTCAGCTCATCCAGGACTTGGGCTTTGAGGCTGCAGTAATGGAAAACTACACAGGCTCAGATGGTGACCTCGAGCTGATTGTAAGTGCAGCGGCCAGGCGGACGCTGGGGCAAGAGGGCTGCAGGCGTCTGACAGGGGCCGGGAAACTTCTCCCATTTTGCACGTATCCTGCGTGTTGTCGGAGTTGCGTTCTCCTTTGAAGCCAACAACAGTGACCTATTCATTTTGTGCAGGAATGTCAGTTTTGTCACAGAGTCATAGGGGTACATCCCACTGGGCGCCTTCAAGGTGTGAGGAGGAGGAGGAGGAGGTGGGTGGCGGGAGTGTGGGAGGAAGAGGACCCCCAGAGCTTGGTCTTGAGAGAGTTGAATATGACGACATTCCATAAGGCCCAGAGGGAAGCTAGAATGCAGAGATGTGGCAAGGCCAGGGGAGGTGAGTCGGTGTGGTAGCCAGTGTCAACCAGTGCCACCACAGCAGGGGAGGGCCGGCTCATAGGCACAGGGGTGTCTAGAAGGTAACTGGCGACCGGCGTCCTGAAGCACACGGTCCAAGATGAACGGTAAGGATGGTTGCTGTGCCTAGTGTGGACGGGGAGGGGATGGTACGGGGCCTCGTTTTTCCTGTCTGTCTACTGTCATCTGCACATGACCGCAAATCACTGAAACATTGGGTACATCTAGCATTTCCAGTATGCTGTGTTCACAGGCACTTCCGTACAAAGCTTTTTATGTGTAAATAAGGGGAGACTGTGAGTAATGCTGTTTTACTGAAGTGAAAGGGTCTTGCTTCCTTAACTGTGTTCAGTTACTGCCGTTAGTAGTAAGTAAATGTTTAAAGAAAGAGTACTAAGGACACGAGTGGCACTTTGAGCTCTTGATAAGTGACATTCTTTGTAGAGCAAACCCTTTGCCCTGGACAGGCCTCCCAGTGTGTGGTCAGGTAACACGACCTGCTCTCTGGGTTCTAGCCCCGGTCATGCCCGCCACAGGAGCAGGATCCTCGCTGCAGACCCTCAGCCCCAAGGGGATGCCTCTGCCTCTCTCAGACTACTGTGGAAAATCTAGATCACAAATATTATTGGGAAAGGTGAAAACATTAAAAAAAGATTGTTTTTAATGTTTATTTGTTTTTGAGAGAGAGAGAGAGAGAGAGACAGAGCATGAGCACGGGGAGGCAGAGAGAGGGAGACACAGAATCTGAAACAGGCCCCAGGCTCTGAGCTGTCAGTACAGAGCCCCAAGCAGGGCTCGAGCCCATGGACCTCGAGGTCGTGACCTGAGCCAAAGTCAGACGCTTAACCAACTGAGCCACCCAGGCACCCCGGTGAAAACATTTTTTGAACAGTGTTTTTTATCTTAAACTGAGCAGTGTCAGTTATATCGTTATCACATGCTCAGACACCGGACATTTTATGTCTGTATTTAATTAGTATTCTGGGAAATGTTGACCTCTGATACTTGGAAGAGTGACTCATCTGACTTGCCTAAATACATATCCAGGGATGGCATGTCTCACTCCGTGATGTGAAGACACACAGCGTGGCATGGCAGCAGTGGCCTCACGGAGAGGGTAGGGTGGCTCACGAAAGCCCATCACTGTCAGAGCTGGAAGTGAAGCCTCGGTCTGTTGCCATCTGCTCAGTGACTGGCTACGTCTCTTGTCCCCGAGTCAGGGAAGAAGCACTGTTTCTATGCCCACAGCCTCTGGGGGAATGTTCCGGGTGAAAGTCCTGCACACAGGTCTGGAGGTGGGAGTCCAGGGCCTCAGGAAGGGTGCTGTGGAAGGAGGAAGGGCTCGTGGCTGCCTGTTAACCCAGCCCCCCGTGTGCCTTTGACGGGATCCTCTCAGTCCTGAGTAGTATTTTTGTCTTGTGCGGCAGATCACGGGCATGACCTGTGCATCCTGCGTTCACAACATAGAGTCCAAACTCACCAGAACAAACGGCATCACCTACGCCTCTGTGGCCCTTGCCACCAGCAAAGCCCACGTGAAGTTTGATCCTGAAATGATTGGTCCGCGGGATATTGTCAAGATTATCGAGGTAAGTCGTTCATTTAAAAACATTATATGAACTAATGTAGTGTTGTGCATCAACTATATTTCAATTAAAAAAAATATACCTTCCTTTTTCAAAACAGTGATTTATACGCACTGTAGGAAAATGAGAAAATATAGCTAACCAAAAAAATTAAAAAGAAAAAAGTCACCTAACCTCTCCTTCAGGTTTTCCGATGGAAATAAAGGTGGATTGTTTTAAAATAAACTGTGAAATCAAGTCAATATCAGACAGTCTGAGGGTGAAAATCAGTGAATGGGTAAGAAAAAGGATATTATTGTCTTAATTGCAGATATTCCTGGAGAAACATCAGTATCAGCAGGATACCTGGCACATGGGGTTTAATTACCTAATTGTAATTATGAAGTATTATTTAAGCCTGGACCAAACATCTATAGACCGAAGGATTGTTGGAAATGAGACGAATTGTACTGCATTTTACCACTATGTCAGGACTGCTCGTTGATGGGAGAGTTTGGTCGTTTCTCTTTTGGAAAATTACTTAGTGTTCATACACTCCCTACCTCTGTTCCCTCCCTCGCTTTGTCCACAGACACCGCCATTTCCTTTTTAAGGCCTGTATTCTACCACACCGTCAGCGGGTGAACATTAGTGCTGAGCTGAATGGGTGAAGATAGTCAAAACTGAACGAGATTAACTCGTAATAACTGATGGTCAGGCTAAATGGAGTTCAGCAGGAAGTTCTAACGCAGGGAAGCATCTTGTGGCAGGCTTGAAGTTGTCATCCATTTTCTCTTCACTGCGCGCGTGTTTAAGGGAGATGTTCCCTGTTCTGTGGCTTAGCAGAGCTCTTTGATGTGTGTTATGTAGGCTGCTGCTGCTGCTGCTAATAATTCTGTCTTAGAGGCACACAACACAGCTTCCTTATCAGGTGGAGAAAGATCCCCAGAGAGGTTAAGTGACTTTGCTCGCTGGTACCTGGCTAAAGGTTGCAGGACTGGCCCTCAAACCCAGACCTTACAGTTCCAAGCTCAGCGGCCTTTCGAGTTTTGCCACACCACAGGTCATACAGAACAGCAGTGATGTGGCCCTGATGAGGCTAAGAAGTCAGACTGTTGTGCTCATAGGCGGGAGAGTCCCAGGTGGTGCTTTGAGCACATGTCAGTCACCCTTCTTACTTACCATGCCCGTCCCGGCCCCCATTCTGCCTGCCGATCTCAGGACGGTGCCGCCTTTATCCGTGTCTGAGGAATATTACCAATGTCTGGCCTCTGTTCTTGCATCTCTGGTGCATCTTTTCCTAATGAAATTAGGTTGGTATTAGTCGTAAAAGGATTTGTCTTTACACGGTCCTAGATGCTCTTTCTCCAACCAGAACTTTTAATTTTTGTGTGAAATCCCAACATGAGAGTCCGAGGCCCCTCTTTATATTGTGCTGACTCTTGGGACATTTCCCCTCTTTATATTGATCAGGTGGGTTTATATTGTGCTTTTCCTGTGTAATTTCGTAAAGGGGTCAGATCAAATAAGGAAGAGAGGGTCAGGGAGCGAGGCAGCGCAAGAAACACTGAAAAGAACCAGCAGATTGCGGTACAGTCCCCATCTGGCCTCAGTGGGAGCCGCAGCACGCAGGTGTTGAGGGAGCCAGGGTCTGCTCAGTGGGAAGAGGCCTGGGCTGGGAGTCCGGAGACCTGAGCACCAAGCACTGGGCCTCGCTCTTCTGACAGCACGATGGCTCTGGGCATGATCTCTAACCTCTGACCTTCAGTTTCCTCATGCAGGGAATGAGTGACAGCCCCTGACCCCTCCATGTTTGGGGTTCTTGACACAGCAGTTCTGTGTGTCTAATTCAGCATTGACCAGCCTCAGGGTATGCTGAAGTTTCTTCCAGAACCTGCTGCCTTAACCCACAGAAGGAATAGGAGTCACCGTCTGGGGCCACCTCCTTGGGGATGACACAGTCTGTGAGCATAGCTGGTGCTGGACTTGTAGTATGACAAGTATGACAAGTATGACAGGACTTGTAGTATGATTTGGGAATGGAAGTCATGAACGGAAAAACCAATCCAGTCTTTTGAGCGATTTTCGAATGACTTTCTAATTTAAAAAGATGTAAAATGCTTTCTACCAACGCATGTTTTAACCAAGTGCCTTCCTCCCTCTTTCTCACTTTTCTTTTTTTAATAACAAGGAAATCGGCTTTCATGCTTCCCCGGCCCAGAGAAACCCCAACGTGCATCACTTGGACCACAAGGTGGAAATAAAGCAGTAGGTAGAACAGAAAAGAAACGCTGGAGCTCTTGTCTAAGTGTCCCCCCCCCCCCCGCTCCGCCCGCCCCACTGGGCCTGACTGCCTCGTTCTGTGCTTAAGGGTGTCCCTGCCCGCCTGGCTTCCCACAGTGCCGTCCACATGGACTAGCTGCCTTACTACCCTTGTGACATTAACCCTCTAGAAGAGCGCTGTCCCAACAGACCTCCTCACGATGACAGAAGTGTTTTCTACCCTTAGGGCCCAGTCTGGGAGCCACCAGCTGCTGAGCTGCTCATGGGACTAAGGAACTGAGTTTTTAATTTCATTTGATCTTAACTGATTTTAATTTAGATAGCCACTTACAGCTGGTGGCTAACAGACAGGACAGCACTAAGTTGGGATGGGAGGGAGAGGGTGTGGGTTTTTCCTTTTACAACACAGTATCTTAAGACTTTATTTGAAAGGGTTCTGGAAGTGGGGTCTGAGGGCAGGAAGCATGGTCACTGGAAAGAAAATGGCCTGGGAAGAAGGAGGCCTGAGTTTATTCGTTGATGCAGACGTGCACTTACTCATTCAGCAAACACACGGGCACTGTCGTATGTAGGGCGCTATGCCTGGTGTTAGGAATGAGTGGGATACTGTCACGGCTGGGCTAGGAAAGAGTGGGTGGGCGGTGGATCAGGTGGGTTAAGGGGGTCTGGGAAACCAACTAGCAGGAGACACATGATCTGAGCCTCAAAGAATAAGTGGAAGTTGGCCAGGCAGTGGAGGTGGGGGTTGAGGTGAGAGTTCTCAAGGGGCATGGAGATGACAGTGGGGGGACCCTCAGGGACTCCTGTCCTTTGCTCTGGTTGGCATGCCTGGAGGAGGCAAGGACTGAAAGGAGATGCACCTGGAAGGCCAGCGGCCGGGCTAATTCCAGGGCCCTGGCGGCAGCCTGAGAGTGTAGACTTCAGTGTTGTAGGCCAGGGTCTGTGGGCCAGGGTGGAGACGTGTCAGAGCTTCCACAACAGTCGGTGGGAATTGCATGGATGCTGACGCTGACAGGAGACCAGAGCTGTCACTGCGGTGTCCATCAAGAATGCTTTACGGTTCTCACTGACTCTTTTATTTTTTTTAATATTTATTATTTTGAGAGAGAGAGAGACAGAGTGTGAGTGGGGGAGGGGCAGAGAGAGTGGGAGTCACAGAATCGGAAGCAGGCTCCAGGCTCTGAGCTGTCAGCACAGAGCCTGATGGCAGGGCTTGAACCCACAGACGGCAAGATCATGACCTGAGCCGAAGTCGGACGCTTAACCGACTGAGCCACCCAGGTGCCTCAGTTACTGACTCTATTTTGAAGGTCAAACGTATAAGTATGTTCATACTAATACAATTTTGCTCTTACCTACTTTTTACTTGGGAGTCTGTATAAGATTTTATTTTGAAGAAAGAGCAGCAGGCAGCCATATGGACTGGGATGTTCAACTTCCTGGGTCTAGATTCTCAGTTCTGGGCCTCAGTTGCCTGCCCTAGACATTAGAGGCAACAGGTCAGCCATGGGCAGGCAGAGGCTGCCTGTATGTCCCTGGAACAGCCCTGAGAAGTGTGAACGTTTAGATATCCTCTCAGGTGGCGGGCGTCAGGGAGAGAACCTTCCCTTCATTTTCGTACCCTTGGCCGTCCGTCCCAGACGTGTGCCAAAGGCAAGTCTTAACCTGAGCCCCCAGGAGGAGACTAGCCCATAACCCAGCTGGCAGGTGGCACCTAATAGGTTGCTGTGCTGCTTTGCTTTGCAGGTGGAAGAAGTCTTTTCTGTGCAGCCTGATGTTTGGCATCCCTGTTATGGGTTTAATGATCTATATGTTGGTGCCCAGCAATGAGCCCCACGAGACAATGGTCCTGGACCACAACATCGTTCCAGGACTGTCCATTCTAAATCTCATCTTCTTTATCCTGTGCACCTTTGTCCAGGTGGGTATCTTCCCTCCCTGCCTCTGTGTGGCCAGCAGATTCTCTGCTCTGTCATGCCAGACACAGCCCATCAGCTTGGCTTAGGTGGCATTTTATCACAGCTTTCCTGCAGGGGCTGCTGTTTTCCTTTAGGACCTGCGGGGGGCACTGAAAGGACCTGGTTTCGCTGTCACTTTCACAGTGGTTGTAGGTGGTTGTAGGTGTTGGTGACGCGGTGTGTCCCTTATTTGTTTATTGTTTAGTTTGCATTGCCTTTGTTGTCAAAAGCAGCGGCTCGTGCCCCGAATAACAGGGCTGTGGTTCTGAGGAAATTATAATTTACTAAAAAATTGTTTCTAATGTTTATTTATTTTTGAGAGACAGAGACAGAGCATGAGCAGGAGAGGGGCACAGAGAGAGGGAGACGCAGAATCCGAAGCAGGCTCCAGGCTCCGAGCTGTCAGCAGAGAGCCCGACACGGGGCTCGAACCCACGAGCCGTGAGATCGTGACCTGGGCCAAAGTTGGACACTTAACTGAATGAGCCACCCAGGTGCCCCCTGAGGAAATTATAATTTAGAAGAGATGGGCCTGCTGGAGCTTCTACTCTAGGGACGATATTTAGGAGCTGGCTGTGTTTCTGGTGGGAAGTGTGCCCTCCCATCTGTTTTAGAATAAAAAATAAAACTCCTGAGGTAACGTGAGAATGTCTCTGGTTTAAGACTGAGTGTAATTATTTGTCAGCTGAATTTGCTTTTCTCTGTATTTTCTTTTTAATTATAAATGTAATATATATTTATTGTAGGCAATCCAAACCATACTGAAGTAGGAGAAGCAAAGGGGAAGATATTCTTTTGCTAGAATCATACCCTGCCTCCAGCCTAATCCTGTTCCCCAGGGTTACCTTAGTATTTTTGCTGGTTGGGCATGTGTGTTTACAGATCTTCATCTATGTAGAAAAAATACTCATTTTCACGTATATGTATGTGTGTACATGTTCACATAATATAGCCACACGGACTTTGTTTTTTTTTTTTTTATTTTTTTTAAATGTTTATTTATTTTTGAGACAGAGAGAGACAGAGCGTGAACGGGGGAGGGTCAGAGAGAGAGGGAGACACAGAATCTGAAACAGACTCCAGGCTCCGAGCAGTCAGCACAGAGCCTGATGTGGGGCTCGAACTCACGGACCACAAGATCATGACCTGAGCCGAAGTCGGACGCTTAACTGACTGAGCCACCCAGGCACCCTGGGACTTTGTATTTTTTAACTGAAATAGGATCATACTAGATAAACTGATTTATAACTGGCTTTTTACTTAAGCATGTCTCATGGGCATCTTTCAGGTGAGTGGTTTATAGACCTAGCACACATTCTCTTTTGGGACTGCATAGCACTATCCATGTTATAAATGAACCATGATTGATGTCACCATTGCCACCGTTCTCTGCTGATGGACATTCAGGTCATGTGCTGTGGGTTTGAAAGGTCCCCCATGACCTTGACCCTCCGTTCCTGTGGCCAGTAGTCTTATGAATCAGGAAATACTTTTCCTACATGTCACTCGCAGTGTAGAAAGTAATGTTTAAACATTTGCAGCCCTGAGGGGCCCCCAGGTCTCTGGTTGCTCCTTGGACTGGATGCCTGCTCATGCACTGTTGCTGTCCTCTGTCTTTCAGCTCCTTGGCGGGTGGTACTTCTACATCCAGGCCTACAGATCTCTGCGGCACGGGGCGGCCAACATGGACGTGCTCATCGTGCTGGCCACGAGCATCGCCTATACCTACTCAGTCATCATCCTGGTGGTGGCCGTGGCTGAGAAGGCGGAGAGAAGCCCCGTGACCTTCTTTGACACCCCCCCCATGCTCTTTGTGTTCATTGCCCTGGGCCGGTGGCTGGAACACGTGGCAAAGGTAACTGCAGCTCCGGGTGAAAAAAAGAACTGTGTCTTCAGTAATATAAGTCTTAATTCATGTGAACGCCTTGTTTAGAATTACTAATTATACACAGTCTGGCAAAAGACTTAAAGAAATGTGAAACCGACATATAATTAGGTGTTCTGATCGCTAATCTCCAAACTGATTGCTACTTCTGAAATCCCAGCTAATCTGGTTAATTACTGAAACCTTTATTCAGGCGCATTGTGTAATGAAAAGAACTCCAGATTTCAGGCCCGCACGAATACTGCCTCTTCGTATATAACTGACTATTTGGCTCATGAGTCTAGAAATCCATGTTTCCATCTTACGGTCAGGCCATTTTTAACACCCTGCATTTTAATGTATTCTATAAAAGAGTAGGACTGAGGCCCTAAAAGAAATTAAATTGAACCTTACAAAAAAAAAAAAAAAAGAGGCAGTTAGTAGGCAGACTGGTCCTGTCTTTTCAGCTGAAATGTAATTCATAGAACTTGGTGGTATTGTACCTTCAGTGTGGAGATGACTGCAGTGGGTAACATCCATCCTGGAGGAGCCTTTTGATGTGCACTGTGTGTGTGTTATGAGGGGTAGGCCTCTTTCCGCAGGGGTTTTCTCTGATACCCGCCTGGTAAGCATTGGTCTGGGTTTGCACCGGTCAGCTTATGATAGCTTGTTTTCCATTCTGGCCATTTCCTAGAGCAAAACCTCAGAAGCCCTTGCCAAACTCATGTCTCTCCAAGCCACAGAAGCCACTGTTGTGACCCTTGGCGAGGACAACTTGATCATCAGGTGGGTTGTCTTCATCCAAAGTTTTCGACCAATTTATATCAGACTGTGTAAGACACCTGAGACACCCATTGTGTTCATGACCTTATGCTAGACATTGTGGGGGCCAGCAAAGACTTGTGTGGTCAGGTCCATCCTGTTGATCCAGGTAGTTAATAAGGCGTTTACAGATTACGAGAGCCACGAGAATTCAAGGTGGTGTGGTTTGCTGAATGACAAATGAGAGGTCTAGGTGATTCGTGTTTCTGGAATTGAGAAGAGGAAGGCTAGGGGTGGTCAGGGAAAGCTTCACAGAGCACGGAGCACAGTCCACACGTTGGGCCTTCCTTGCAAGACCTGAGGATTTACAAGGCTGAGGGATGAGGTTCAACTTGCCAAGGAATACAGATGGGAGAAGTATTTTTCTTCTTCATATAGTTAGCAGATACTAAAAATAATATGGTGGTTATTATTATTGCTGGAACTTATATAGCATTTATTGTCTGTCAGACACTTTTAACCTCTTTATAGTACATCTAAATTAAAAAAAAAAACTGTAGGAGGAGGGGACTATTATTACCTTTATTTTGCAGATGAGGAAAGTGAAGTTCAAAAAGGCTAAGCAAGTGGCCTAAAGTCACACAGGTATTCAGTAGTGGAATTGAGTTATAACCCAAGCTCTTGGTTCCACAGCCCATATTCTTAACCCTTACACATACTGGCTTTTAAGGCATATTTACTTTTTTTTTTTTTTAATTTTTTTTATGTTTTCTTATTTTAGAGAGAGAAAGACAGAGCATGAGTGGGGGAGGGGCAGAGAGCGAAGGAGACAGAATCCAAAGCAGGCTCCAGGCTCTGAGATGTCAGCACAGAGCCCAACGTGGAGCTCGAACTCACGAACCGTGAGATCATGACCTGAGCCGAAGCCAGATGCTTAACTGACTGAGCCACCCAGGCACTCCAATGCATATTTAATAATACAGGCATTTTCGCGAATTCAGGCTTCTGTATTTCCCTGGTCAGCCTCGTTTTCATATTCTAGGCAGTGCTTATTTGAGACCTTCACATTCCTGAATTCTCTCTCCAGCCCCACCACTCTCCCCTTTGGACTGTGATCTCACTCTGACTCCGGGGTGGGAAATGCATCAGTTTGTGTCACTCAGCCTACAAAGCTAGCCTTCCCTCTGTACGCTCCCTTCCTCTCCTTCTGGGCCTCTGCTCAGGAACGTCCCTCTGTCAGTGTCTCATTGCTCTTCAGTGTGTCTGTCTTTGCTGCTTCTTACCATCCAGCATGACTTACAGTCCAAACTCCTGTTGTCGAAGCAGCCCTGTGCCCCACCCCAATGGTGCTGCCCGTTCTGCATGCCGTGGCCAGTGTGGGTTCGTGAGTGTGTGCCCCAGGATGGCCGTCGGAGGCTGAGACAGGCCCTCCTCCGTTGCTTCCCGAGGGGGTACTCGGCGAGCCTGCGCCGAAAACATGAATCAGAGAATGAGGCACCGGCCGACCACGGCCTGGAAGCACTGGTTTTTGCCCTGATGCTGGCTTTTGAATATGAGTCAGAATTACAGTAGCGATAGTTGAGATTTGAGAACTTACAGGATACCATTCCCAGTAGCGACCAGTAGGTTAAACTGCCTAATTTAACCCGATCACTCCCCTGGGAGGTGGGTGCTCCCACGGCCCCATTTCTTTAGGAAGAACCCGAAGCCCAGTGGGGTGGCGTGACTTGCCCAGAGTCCTTGGCGGGCGGGTGAGTGGCAGAGCTGGGACAGGCGCCCTCTCGGCCATCGGCTCACCTGTCTTGCAGGTGGGTGGACACTGTGTGACAGCAGCTGGCAGGTGGGGGCTCCACGCACTCGACTGCCGTGGCTCCACAGCGGTTGCACACCTTGGCTTCTTTTTCTCACAAATTAATGACCTGAGAGTTTCTGGGATGCGGGAATGTTCCAGCTGGGAACAAAGCCATGGACCGGCCGCTTTTACTGGTCGCCTTTCATTTTGAGGTGCTCCTGAAGGCACTGGCTGCAGGTCCAGGGACTCCTGCCTTGATTTGAGTATGAGGAGACATGCGTCTCTGCCAGGAGACAGAAGCTACCTGAAATGGCCCAAGGATGGTGGGGCTCCCCCCATCACAGCTCCATGTTTTTCCAGAGATGGTGATTAGTATTTGCTTGTGGACACCCCGTGGGCCCTTCTACTGCCATCATCACTGTGGCGGTGCCATTTTCAAAGCCAGAGTTCCTTCTGGCTTTGCCGCAGACGAGCTGTGTGCTGGGAGAGCGTCAGTCAAGGCCTGTGAGGCACGATTCCCGTCTGAAAGTAGGGTGCTTCTCCCCCCCCCCCCACCTTCCTGAAAGGGTGCTTCAGGCCGCTGGGAGGTGACAGGCCCATAGCCACACACTGCCCTCCCGAGGCATTGACCTTCTGTGTAACATGAGGCCTACCAGTGCTGTGACCCCCAAGTCAGCCTCTGCCTTCTGCGGGGTCTTGCCACGTCCGGGCCTCTGCCGGTGGGGACGTGTCTGTGGTGTCTGTTTTCACCACGCCTGCTCAGGCCACCGCTCTGTCCCCTACAACACTGCAGCAGGGTCTTCATTGGCCCCCTGCTTCTAGCCAAGGCTCTTTCTAACTCTTTTCCCACATTCAAACCAGTGGTCTCTTGGACACCCGGATCTGATTGCATTCCTCTGTAGCGCTTCCCTGCTGTCCTTAGGGTGAAGTCTGTGAGCGCACACGTGAGACTCAGTGTCCGCCGGTGTCCCCAGTGGACCCAGCCCCTTGTGTCGCCGTCCCTCCACCTCGTTTTGGCCACACCCCACTGGCAGCTCCCAGAAAGGGACTCTCAGGTCTCCCCCGACACCTTTCTTCTTCCCCTTCACCTGTCGTCTTGTCCTTCAGGGCTCGGCTTGGGGGTCACATCCTCAAGAAGCCTTTCCTGTCCCCTGGCCTGCTTGGCTGTCACTCCTCTGTGTACTCCATGTCTCCACTCACCCTGGGACACCCATGTGGCAGGTGCTCAGATACTCGTTGAGTGAATGAAGTGACTGTGAAATTACACCGTGTTTGTGCTTGACCTTAAAAGGTCCACACAGCCTGGTCCCTAGGCTCCCGCATTGAAGGCTCCTGTTAGAGTGGGGAAAACAGAGTTACAAATCTTACCTAGGTTTGTGTCTGTTCTCCTCTAAGTTTTTCTTTGTCTTTTTACTTTGTGTTAGATGAGGAAGGAGAGGAGAGAGGAGACAGGTGAGGTAGACAGACTGCTGGCAGAAACTCTTAAAGCGGAAGAAATGCTAGGGAAAACACCGCCTTTCCATTAAATGTATTCCCGCAGGGTGGTGTTTTGCGGGGGACACAAGCTTCTGAAGAAGAAACGCTGGGAACTCGCTGGAAGGAGCCACCTTGACTCCCAGAAAGTGCTGTTCACCTCAAATCAAGCTGTTTAGGCTTAGAAAGATGTGGTCAATTCAGATCAAAGGGGCAAGTCACAGATTAAGCGAACCTTCCAAAGCTTGGTAGTTAGGTTACGCTGGGGGAGAAGGTTCTGATGTCAGCTCCCTACGCCCCTTTGCTAGTGAGCAGGCGTTCCTTCTCCTGACACAGGCCTCGGAAGAGATCTTGTGTGATGAGAAACTCCTCTGGGTTGTGTGGACGGGCCCCAGAAGGGCAGGGCCTGGGCATCTCCCATCACTGGAAGATTTGAAGAAGCAGCAGAGAACATTCTCAGATTATGGAGAAGTCTCCTCTTCTTGTTTGCCACCCTGCCTGCCCAGCCACCAAACAGATTTCTGCACATCTACTCCCAGCACTTGAGACTTCAGGGTGCCACTCCCTGTCCTTTTTTTTAAAATTTTTTTAAAGCTTTTTAAAAAAAAAAAATTTTTTTTTAACGTTTATTTATTTTTGAGACAGAGAGAGATAGAGCATGAATGGGGGAGGGTCAGAGAGAGGGAGACACAGAATCTGAAACAGGCTCCAGGCTCTGAGCGGTCAGCACAGAGCCCGACACGGGGCTCGAACTCATGGACCTCGAGATCATGACCTGAGCCGAAGTCGGCCGCTTAACGGACTGAGCCACCCAGGCGCCCCCACTCCCTGTCCTTTTAAAGGGCCCTTCTTTTCCTGCTCCATTGATTGTATTGTGGCCATTATTGAACTTACATACTCAGATCTGCTTGTAGCTTCTGGGCAGTAAACCTCCTGAGAGGAAGGCTCGCTTTGTCCTGTTCGTACCCAAGCCCAGCACGGTGCCTGCTGCGCAGAGGCCCGTCAGTAGTGAAAATGTCCATTAGGTGATATAATAGAAGTCACCAGCATTCACTGGGCGCTCACTGTATGTCAGGCACTGTGCTCAGTCCTTAACACACATCATCTCAGTTAATCCGGGAACAAAATCGCCATTGTTGAATGGAGGACACTGTGGCTTTGTACTAGGACTTGACCCGGATGGCACCACTGCCCTGTGACTCACCAGGGCCCTCACGAGGACTCTGAGCTCCCAGGGTCAGGGCCGTGTCTTCTTTTGCTCACCACTGCGTCCCTGGCACCTGGTGCACACAGTGGCACATGTGGCGCTTGGTCTGGGGACACTAAACGCTTACTGCGTCCGTATGCTCCTGGGGGGGCAGCGTGCGCTCACAGCCTTGCAGGGAGGTGGTGGCATGGAGCATGGAGGCAGCACCAGACCTTTGGAGACAGACGGACAGACAGACAGACTCTTGAATCCTCGTTATGCAGACGGTGCTCCTGCACAGTTTTTAAAAAAGAAAGTTTTGATGTCAATACTTAACATCTCTGCACACTTTGGCTCTGGGGTTTTATACGCTTACACATAGCAACGTTGAAAGAAATGGGCATGTAGGTTCAATTCTGTGCCTTCCTAAGAAATCTTCAGGTTTTTGCTCAAATGGGAGTGAATATCACTTACCTCATATACTTTTGGGAAGATTCAATGAGAAAATAAGTAAAAATCTAGCACAGGACGTGCACTCAGTAAATGTCCATTTTACCTTCTCACATTGATAAGGCATCCTTAGCATCTGATAAGAATGAATCATTATAGAATGAAAGAAGTGTGTAAAATAACCCCGGAGCCTGCTTAGTTGACTTTGTCAGCATTTGATCACGAGGCACGGTTCTCAACAGTCGACCCTTGAGCAGCGGTGGGGGTTTGGGGTGCTGACCCAGTGCAGAGTCGAAAATCCGAGTATAACTTTTGACTCCCCCGAAACGAATCAGCTACTGTTGACTAGAAGCCTTACCGATAACATAAACAGTCAATGAACACTTACTTTGCAGGTTGTTATATACTCTATTCCTATAATAAAGTAAGCTAGAGAAAAGAAAATGTCAAGAAAATCAGGAGGAAGAGAAAATCTGCTTACAGTACTCTGTTGTATTTATTGAAAAACCGCGTATATGTGGACCCACGTGGTTCAAACCCGTGCTGTGCACAATGATGTGTTATGTGGCCCCTGGGTGGTTCTCCAGCGGCCTCCCTTCGCTCTGTCCTTCCCTCCTGTCCCCCACCATGTGTCTCTGTCTGTCTGGGGACCGGCATCCAGTCCACACACACACCTACGACCCACTCGCGCCTGTCTGACTCCACTCTCTCTTCTGCAAAACCTCCTGTGAGAGCTTCTTGAGCCGCGGCCTGTCTCCTCGCTTCGCACGCTCTCCTCTGCCCATCCTGCTGGGCTGCTGCCTCCATCGGTTGCTGAAATTGCTTTTCCTTCACACGTCAATTCATTTCCATTGCCCCGACCCAGCCATTGCTGATTTTAATGCCTCTCCACCAGCATTGCCCCTGCCCCCCAGTGTCTCCATTTGAAACTTCTTGTTGGTTTTCTTTTTTATGAAAGTGTGACTTACCTTCACGGAAGTAGGCAGATCTTAAGTGCAGAGTATGATGAAGTTTGCCCGTATCGCGTCTGGGTAGTGACGCCTGCTGTGGCTGAGGCTAGGACGTCTGCTCCCGCAGTCTGCCATCCCCACTGGCCCATCTGCCTCCCTGCCACTGGCTGGCCCTCCCACCTGTTCAGCCTCCAGTGTGGTCCCGGCACCAGGGCTTGGATCTAGAACTCCCTCTCTTTTCCACTTATGCTCCCAGGTGACCTTGCACCATTTCAGGGCTGTAGGTACCATGTGTATTTTGACAACTCCGGGATTTGTACCTCTAGCTCTGCCCTCTTCTCTCAGCTCCAGTCATATTTTCTGCTCCCTACTTGACTCAGATAGGCATCCCACACCCGACATGTCAGAATGAAGGTCTATATTTCGTCTCTTCTCTCTCTGTCCTTCAGCGGCTTCTGCACACTTGTCTCCATCTCAGTAACTGAGAATTTCGAGCTCCTCTTTGCTTCTTTTCTTTTCTTTTTTTTTTTTAAACGTTTATTTATTTTTGAGACAGAGAGAGACAGAGCATGAACGGGGGAGGGTCAGAGAGAGGGAGACACAGAATCCGAAACAGGCTCCAGGCTCCGAGCTGTCAGCACAGAGCCCGACGCGGGGCTCGAACTCATGGACCGCGAGGTCGTGACCTGAGCCGAAGTCGGCCGCTTAACCGACTGAGCCACCCAGGCGCCCCTCTTTGCTTCTTTTCTTTACTCATTTAGCGTATCTGCACGCCCTGGAAATATCCTGGGTGTTCACGCCATCTCTGGCCCACGCCACTGCCATCTTTTGCTTGCCCACCTCTTCTCCCAGCCTCTATTATTGTCCCTGCCACCCTGTGCTCATGCAGCAGCCAGAGCGATGACTTGAAAATGTGAATCAAATTATGTCACTTTCCAGTAAAACTCTTAACGTTTGAAGCCCGTACTCTGTTCTGCAAGACTCAACGGGATCGGGACTCTGCCTGCTTCACTTCTTGTTTTTCAGAGGCGCCCTTCCTTCCTGCCTTAGGGCCTTCGCATTAGCAGAGTTTTTCCCCTTGAACTTTCTTTCCCCTGTATGTTGGCCCTTCTTGTCTTCCAGGTCACAGCATGTCTTCCAAGTGAACCCCCCCCCCAAAAAAAAGAAAGCCCTTGAGTCACATTATTTGCATCATAACACTTATTTAATACCTCGGATTGTCCTGTTCATTGTCTGTTTTTTCCGCAGAATTGGTCTTCATGAGGGTAGGGACTTTGCTGTCCTGTTCACAGCTGTATTTCCAGTGTCTAGTACAGCACCTGTCACTTAGCTGTGCACTAAATATTGACTCAATCTGTAAATGAACAGATAAAATGAATACTGCCACTCAGTGTAAAAGCCAAGAGTGTAACCAGTCCAACACGTTGTCTAGAACCCGACCCGGGTGGCAGACCAGCAGGAGTGAGCTCCAGTTAATTGCTTTGTGCATAACTTGAGTGGCATTTGTTTCAGAGAGGAGCAAGTACCCATGGAGCTGGTGCAGCGGGGCGACGTCATCAAGGTCGTCCCTGGCGGAAAGTTCCCGGTGGATGGGAAAGTCCTGGAAGGCAGTACCATGGCTGACGAGTCCCTCATCACAGGTTGGGTGGCTTGTTTCATGTTCCCTTTGGGTGGGTATCACAGCACCTGCCAGGTCACATGAGTGCCAAGTGGGGCTGAATGCATGATGGTTGGTCTCTTTTCTCCCCCTCTAGGAGAAGCCATGCCTGTCACTAAGAAACCCGGAAGCACAGTGATTGCTGGGTCTATAAACGCACATGGCTCTGTGCTCATTAACGCCACCCACGTGGGCAATGACACCACTTTGGCTCAGATTGTGAAATTAGTAGAAGAGGCTCAGATGTCAAAGGTAATGAAGAAATTTAACAAAATAATACAACTTCAGCTTCCTCATTTTAGGAATGACTCCAAGAGCTTCGTAAAATCAGGCAGATTTTGCGGAGTAGAGATTGATTAGTAAGTGTAGTTAACGAGGGGGCTCAGAACCCCAGTTCTTGCTCATGCTTGTGGTGTTTTATTTCTTTGTGGATTGTAATTTCCCCTGGTCTTGGTGTTTTGTTTTCATAGGCACCCATTCAGCAACTGGCTGACCGGTTTAGTGGATATTTTGTCCCATTTATCATCATCATTTCCACGTTGACGTTGGTGGTATGGATTATAATCGGTTTTATCGATTTTGGTGTTGTTCAGAAATACTTTCCTGTAAGTTGAATGCTTTGGGCAGTATGGTTGCTGTGTTTTAAATAACCTCTTGCCATTAACCCTATTCTCTCATGTCTTAGATTCATTGGGCTTTAATTACCCATTACATTTATTTGCTTGTTTTGCTTACTTAAGGCAGCAAAGTCTTAGCCAGGATAGGATGATCAGTCACTCTGTTCCTGCAGGTTTTTTTAAAGATCCTCTTGGCTCTTTAGTTAGATGATTATACAAATACCAGTTGGCTCTCGGTTGTAATGCTTAAAACATTTACATTATGTGATCTTGGCCATTTCTGGGGTTATAAGGCACATATCGTAGGTCACTTCACAATTTTGATGGCATGATAATATTACTTAACAGATTTTAAGAAAAATGTTTTTTGCTGTCTATGTCCATCAATCATTCCTCAACCTTGCAGCCTCCCAAGCAATGCCAAAGCTTCTTAATAATTAAATATTTATTAAACATAACATGAGACCATGGAATATACTTTCTTGAGTTAAAAAGTGATTAAAGAATATGATCTTAGGAACGACAGTTTTATCAAACTTCCAAAAAGGGTGTAAAATACAAAAAAAGCTTTTCTGCCTGAGAAATAGGAACTGTGGTGATGCTCAGTTGGGAGTAATTTTGTTGCCCCCAGAGACATCTGGCAACGTCTGGAGACGTTTTTGGTTGTCCTGACTGGGGAGGGAATACTACTGACATCTAGTGGGTAGAGACCAGGGATGCTGCCCGATGGCCTACCACACAGAGCACAGCCCCCCACGACAAAGAATTATGTGAGCCCAAATGTCAGTAGTGCTGAGACTGAGAAACCTTGATGTACATCAACAGTGAATGGCCCACATGGTGTAATATTTGATAACTGCCCAGTGAGTGGAACAGTGTTTTATATTCAGCCAAGTCTAATGCGTATTTTACCTTAGGGCCATAATATAAGAAACATGGACCAGAGCATTTTTTTCTTAAAAAAAAAAAAAAAGACCCATAATTAAAAGCACATTTTACATTCTCAGGGTGCATGTCATATACTAAGATGTCACTCTCTGTCTCCAATTTCCTATCTTAAAATGAAAAATGTCCATGTTAAACTCTTCCTGACATCTTAAGGAGACCTCAGTGCTTTTAAGAGTAACCTGGGACCGTATTCCTAGAATTTGCCTGGGGCTATTATGGCACCTGACTGCCCCCAAATGTCCACTTTTGCGGGAGAGCAGCTCCTTGGCATGTGGCTGTGGGAAAAGTCATTCCCAAACAAGTTGGAATATGTGACTTTCTGCTGGTCTCTGCCTTTCCATCTTACATTGGCTTCTTTTGTTTTTATCTGCAATATCAGGGAGGATGCTGGCGCATGAGGTACTGCATGTTCCTTTAAGATACTGTCACCCTGCTGTGTGATGTCACTTGTAGGGAGACGTTCATGTCACCTTCTAGAAGTCCACCCAGTCCCGTCGGAGTGTCCGGTGTTATTTTAACGAGAATTACTGTGTTTTTTTTTTTAAATCATATCATCTTTATCTCTAAAAACCACAATTATGTCTTAAATACTGCGCCCTTCTATCTAAATGCAATTGTTTCTAATCAAAGTGAAATGACCCTTTAATAATGCACCTTATTTTAGGATTCTGCCTTTCAAAATCAAGGAATATAGATGAACGCTAAAGAGATTGTGCTCTGTATCCTTGATTTAGAAAACATACTATAATTAAAGTGAATATAATGTCTCCTGATTGTACCTCAGAGACAGCCGCCATTTTGAAAAATAAACCAAGATAAATCACGATGTCAGAATGCAAAGAGTAACAACCTTGTGGGTCGCTAGGTAACTGGAAAAGAGACCCATATTTTGTTTGTTTGGAGTTTACCAAGAAAACAGTAGTGAAAAAAATAGAAGAAAATAAAGGTGGCTCCAAATCCCGTCCCTAGGAGTAACAGTTTTTTGCACTTTGGTGAACATCCTTCCAGTATTGTTGAAGGACTATGTAGAGATATGGGCAGATAATTTCACACTAATTCAGTCACAACACATGCCATTTTGTGGTTGCTTTTTTTATCCAGCAGTGTTACTGATGTCTTTCCATGTCAGCAAGGATAGATACACATCATGATTTCAACAATTGCATAATATTCCATTATGTACATCATACCCACAATTATTTTTTTCATACCCACAATTTAATTAATTCATTCCCTATGGGTTGTCTCTAGTTTTTTGCCATTATAAAAACGCTGTGATAAGTATCTTGGTATCTTTAGCCACTTGTATGATTATCATCTTAGGGTAGATGCCTTAGAGATCTATGATTTTTTAAAGTTTTCATAAGAATGATAAAAATAACATGTAATATTGTTACTATGTAATACGGAAAGTGTAATAGTTACAATTTTTAGGTGCCTTTCTTCTGCTAGATATTGTACAATGCACATATATGTTTATATATATATATATATATATATATATATATATATAATCTCATTTAACCCTTATAACAACCAGCTGGGCATTATTGGCATTATTGTCTCCGTTTTGTATGTGAGGGAGCTGAGACCTGGAGAAGTCAAATTAGTGTCAGGGCCAGGAAATGGATATACCTAGTCCGATTCTAGAGTCCATGCTCCTTCCTCCAGCAGAGTTTCATATACCTCTCATCATGCCTCTCTCAGAGGAAAGCCTGTGGGATCAGGTTGGAAAACTGGGCTGGGGAACAGTGAATGAACCATGTGATAACACAACACTGAGGCAGAGTGGAACGCGCCATGTTTCCCAAACCCCCGCTCGTCACACAGACTCAGGTCCCACTGCCTGCCTTGAAATGTTCTCATGTGATTAGGAGTCTGTGGGATCCCTCATTTAACCCTCAGCCTGCCTGTATCTGTTTCCTCTTTTCAGACCCCCAACAAGCACATCTCCCAGACAGAGGTGATCATCCGGTTTGCGTTCCAGACATCCATCACGGTGCTCTGCATTGCCTGCCCCTGCTCGCTGGGCTTGGCCACACCCACGGCGGTCATGGTGGGCACCGGGGTGGCCGCCCAGAATGGCATCCTCATCAAGGGAGGCAAGCCTCTGGAAATGGCCCACAAGGTTGGCCTTGCTCTCCTGCCTGTCCTTTGGGGTCTTGGCTGGAATGACTTTGTAGCTGTTGCTGTGTGATTTTTTTTTTTTGAAACTTAGTCCTCGTGAAAATGGTATCTGTTTAAATTCTGTATTAAGAGGACAACCTGGAAGAGGCTCGAGGGCACTCCGTTAATTAAATAAAACAGAAAGCCAGGACTGACGGGGAATGATAGCAACAACAGCTAAGAGTTGTAAGATTAAATACAAATTGATTTTGTCTCATTAACAACTCTTTGAGGTGGGTGCTTATTATTCCCGTTTTGCAGATGAGGAAGCTACAGCGGGAGGAGGTGAGGCAATTTGCCCAAAGGCCTACAGCTTTGGCAGAGCTGGGACTCACACCCGGGGAGCCGGGCTCAGACAGTACTGGAGCACAAACATGTGATTAGCAGAGGGATCCTCACTCTCGGGAGTGGAATAGTCAGCAACCGTGTTTAGGAAGACTCTTTCTTCGGCCCAACATGCCCATCCCTAACCTTCCGTCCCTCCGTTTATTTACGTTTGTTGAGCATTTACTTTGTGTGTGTGGGTCCTGTCCTAGGCCCTGGCAATGGCCATGGGCCTCTGCTGTGAGGGAGCTCACACGTTAGTGGGAGAGGCAGGTGTGGAGTATGCAGACCACAGATCCGTGAGAGCGTGTGAGGCTGGCAGGGTGGTTTAGCAGGGACCTAACCTGCACTTGTGTGTGTCGGCCTGGGGGTGAGTGGGTGCAGAGGCAGGAAAGGAAGTACAGGGGGTTCACCTGGGACCAACCAGTAGAGCCAGAGTGAGCCAGACAGCGGAGGTTGGGAAGGATGTTCTGGCAGTGGAACAGCCTGGGGAGGCTGTACTGTCCTATCATAGGCTCCATAAGATCAGGGACTGGGAACTCTTTTCTCACCGTTGTGTCCCCAGCATCTTGCCCAGGGTCCAGCACATCGGAAGCGCTCAGCGGTTACTTGCTGAATAAGTAATGAGGAACCAGAAGGAAATGAGAGAGAGAGAGACTGACAGGAGAAGAGGCTGCTGAGGGAGAAAGGCAGGGAAGGCAGGGCCTGGGAATTTCTGTCAACTCCAGATTGGATCCGGAACTTAACCCCAAGAACAGCAAGGGGCCGTGGAGGGGTCTGAAGCCCCGCAGGATGGAACTGGGTTACTTGTTGGGAAGACCGCTGTGCCTGCAGAGTGGAGGGAGGGACGAAAGGCGGCAAGAATTGTTGGAGGAAGAGCAGTTAAGTGCGTTGCTGAGGCTGGCGCTCGGCATCAGAAACAAAGAGCTGAGTGTTGTTTGCTAAGTGAGGGAGAGCCGGGCCTGTGGGGCAGTCTGGGCACGGCGAGCAGCTGGCCTTCGACGGGGCCTGGGGGAGTGTGGAGTTCAGGGGTCGCTGGGCTGTGGCCGCGGACACAGGCACCGACCAGCAGAGCCCAGACCCGTGGGGACCACGGACCCAGTGGGACAGGCGGAGAAAGTGGCTCCGGTGGTTGGTTACATGGCCAGGGGCACCGCCTTCCCCTCCCTCCAGCTGCAGCGTGAGCGCCTTATTCTCAGGCGGCCGCAGAGACACTGCAGGGCGCTGACACGGACAGATGTGCGTGGTGGCATTGCCCAGAAGACGGTGCCATGCCATCTCCTGTCACACTGGAGTGACAACTTCTGGCTCGACCTGGCAAGGGTCAAGTCACAGCGTGGATTGTTCCAGCTGGACTGAGAGGGAGACAGTGTCTTTGTCGCGGGAGTGCGTGAACCCGGGATTGATCGTGGAGGATTGAGTTAATGGAGTCATGAAGGGATGTTACTCACTCGAGCTTAGTTGAGTGGAGTTCTGCCTCAAGGTTGTGTGGACTCTTCAAGTCCCTTCCATCTGTATACGTGATCACCAAGGTGTGGTTGGTTGTTTTGGCAGATAAAGACTGTGATGTTTGACAAAACTGGCACCATTACCCACGGGGTCCCCAAGGTCATGAGGGTCCTCCTGCTCGCGGATGTGGCCACGCTGCCCCTCAGGAAGGTTCTTGCTGTGGTGGGGACTGCGGAGGCCAGCAGCGAGCACCCCCTGGGTGTGGCGGTCACCAAGTACTGTAAAGAGGTATGTCGACCTGGGCATTGCTCACCCCGCCCCGCGCCCTCCCCTTCCTCCACCTCCCCCGCTGTCACCGGCTGGGCTGGAAGCCTCCAAGCACCTTCCTCCTCACAGGCCTTTTCTCCTTGACCTCTGTAACCTGAGTCAGCTGCCTTCCGGGAGGCCTTGGCTTGTGGGGTCCGGAAACCCCTCAGCAGCCCCTGCGGAGCAACAGGTTGGAGATACGGCTCACAGCGCTGGGTCCCTCATCCCGTTGCCAGATTATCACAAAAGCAGTTCAGCGTTAACACTCATTTACTGAGAACGTACCGAGCTTCTGTGCTCGGGGAGCTGGTGGTCGGGTGGGAAGGACAGATGGTGGAACAGTTCGGTCCCTTACGAGCACTTAGTGCAAGAGGGATACGAAACCAAATGAGGGGTCGGGTGAGGCAAGGAGGGAGCCCTCAACTGGGGACGGGGAAATGGAGAGGAACCAGCAGCCATGAGCGAAACGCCCCGTGGGTTCTTGGCAGTTAATGGGGAAGCGGTCATCCTTCGACCTCTCCAGAGGAAAGGCCTGTGTAGTTTTCCGTTTTCAGTCTAAACATAGAGGCAGCAGGATGTGCCAGAATATTGCCCTGAAAAATTTTAAACGGTCTGGGCGAATAGGATTATGTGAATGTAGAAAGGTGGTGTGGATGCCTGGGGGAAAAGTGGACAGCTCCACCTGGACAGGGACTCTTCCAGAAATCTCCTTTGGCATTTTGTGTAGGGTCCTTCGGACCACCATGTCCCCTCTCTCCTGATGTTTCAGGATGAGCTGTGCTCTCTCAGCACTCCTCTGCTGTGTAGTTAACCCAGATGAAACAGCTCCTCAGTCCTTTCTCCTGCCACTGTCCTCGTCCCCCAGGGTCTGTAAAGGGGTGGTTACCCTCCTGCTGGGCTCAGAGCGGCTCTGTTACCATTTCCCCGTTCCATCGTTTTCATGAAATGATTTGCAACATAAAAATAATCTTTCCTCTTTTTGCTCTCCCACCTCCTTTAATTTGAGGCATTTGCTGTGAACTGCTGTCCTCCTTTCAGTCTGCCCTTTGTCCAGTATCATGAGGCATCAGCGTAATAATCATAGTGTCGGTGTCGGATAAGAGAAGGGATTGCAGAGTCACTAGTCCGTCTCCTCCCCTTCCCGGTCCTGCTTACCCCTCAGTTCTGGCTGGTGCTGTGCCTTCCTGCCCCGCTCCCGGGTCTGTCCTCCCTCCTACTCACCTCCCCTCCCTCCCTGCCTCCACAGGAGCTGGGAACAGAGACCTTGGGGTACTGCACAGACTTCCAGGCGGTGCCAGGCTGCGGAATTGGCTGTAAAGTCAGCAACGTGGAGGGCATCGTGGCCCATGGCAAGCGCCAGTGGAGCACACAGGCTGGGGTCTCAAACGGCGTTGGCAGTGTCCCTGAGGAGACAGGTACCCCTGGCCCTCGTCTCTCTGCCCGGCCTGCCAGGGGTGGGGTCCGGCCGGGTCAGGTGGCAGCATGCCAAACCAGGGAGCCCGGGCCAGCACCGCTGGGTCCCCTGCTATGGATGGGGGTGGCTCATGGCTGGGGTGCCGCATGCCCGCCTCCCCCAGGAAGACCTGTGGCTTCTCTGTTGTGTTCTCTGATGCATCTGAGTCTTGACGCTACTGAAATTCATAGAGGGTTGTTTCTGCGACCCGTAATCTTGAGTCTCCTCTTTTTCATCCCAAGTGGGTCTTCTCCTAAGCTACAAAGCAGACAGATGGGGATTCTGCTTTTGCCCTTCCCGTCTCCCTCCCGTGCGGTGGAGCTCTGATGGGATGTGTCATGTTTACAGGGCTGGCGGCAGAGAATGCAGAGGGGAATGGTCTGCCCAAGCCAAGAAGGGGTACTGCGTGGAGCGACAGCTGTCTTCAAATAGCGGCTTTTCTGACTCTAAGCATAGCTTGCTAGCCACCGCCGTAAGAGTGTAGAAACCCTCCCAACCCCAAACCCCGTGTCTAGTATTCTCTCTTAAGTGCATTGGTAGTTCAGTCTTGCTTGGGAATGCATATTGCTAGAAGCCACCTGCCACCTTCTAGCAGTTTAGAACCCTAGAGTGACCCTTCCATTTAGCTTCCGGGGACTGGTCTGTGTGGTGACACCTAAGTTAGTGGCACACAGAGTTAAAAGGTGACAGGAGATGGGGTGCCTGGGTAGCTCAGTAGGTTAAGTGTCCGACTTCAACTCAAGTCATGATCTTGTAGTTAGTTCAAGCCCCGCATCAGGCTCACTGCTGTCAACACACCCGCTTCAGATCCTCTGTCCCCGTCTCCTCCTCCCCAGCATGTGTATGTGTGTGTGTATGTGTGTGTGTGTGTGCGCTCTCTCTCAAAAATAAATAAACATTTAGAAAGAAAAAGGGTGAGGGGCGCCTGGGTGGCTCAGTTGGTTGAGTGTCTGACTTCAGCTCAGGTCATGATCTTGCAGTTCATGAGTTAGAGCCCTGCGTCGGGCTCTGTGCTGACAGCTCGGAGCCCGGAGCCTGCTTCGGATTCTGTGTCTCCCTCTCTCTGCCCCTCCCTCCCTCCCTCTCTCTCTCTCTCTCTCTCTCTCTCTCTCTCTGTCTCAAAATAAATAAACATTAAAAAAAATTTTTTTTAGTAAATCTTTAAAAAAAAAAAAAGGTGACGGGGAAGACTCGCCTAGACTTTTAGGAGGAACAGCTTTAAGACATTTCCTAGATAGAGACTAGTTATTTGCTGATGCCCCTTGGGCCAGGCATCTGTACCAAGCTACAATTGCTGCTTCAAATCTCTGCAGAAAAAGAACCAGCAGATACCTCGTAAAGGCAAATAAGAACACTGCCTAATGGTTAATGGGCTCATAACATTTTCACACGTACTGCATGTAGCTTTTAATCCACCCCCTTTAATCCACACGCTCACATTCCACACATTAATTACTCTTTTTTCCCTGGTCCTTCAAGGATGGTGCTACGAGAGGGGCTTACTAGGTACAGTTTTTCAGAACGGTTGAAAGGACATTCTGCTGTTCAAAGGATCCCACGGTTTTTAGTCCTTTCTCACAGTAAAATTGGACTCTTTGGGAATAACCACAAACTCTTTTGAACAGATGCAACCCCCCAGACCTTCTCTGTGCTGATTGGGAACCGCGAATGGATGAGGCGCAACGGCTTAACCATTTCCAGCGACATCAGTGACACTATGACAGATCACGAGATGAAAGGCCAGACAGCCATCCTGGTGGCCATAGATGGTAAAACGCCCCACCCACCCCTGCCTTCTGCTCTCAGAAACGAAGTTTCTTAGGGCTATCTGGCAAAAATAGACTTTCTCGGGTTTTTTTTTTTTAAATATATTTTCCTGTCTGTTAATTTAAATTCTATAGCCCAAAAGGCTGCCTTGCCAGTTTTTCACTTCGTTCTCGGTCTGGAGGTGTCTCTCTCGTTGTGTCCCTCCTTCCCCGACACCCAGAGCGAGGTGGTGTCGGCCTCCTTGGTCTTACGTTCTACACTGCCCTCGCTGTCATTGTCTGCGTCCATCTGAGCCCGCCATTCGGTCACCCACCTCCCCCATCACTGCAGACGCAGCCGCGGTTTGCTGTCCGGGAAGGTTGGCCGCGGGGTGCCCTCCAGTAGCGAGACCCACTGCCCGCTCCACCGAGCTCTCCAGGATTGCATGTGCCTCAGTCCTCAGGTTATGTCCGCGGCTTCACGCCTCAGTGCATTGGAACCTTCCTTTGCTGGTGTTCTCTCTTATAGAAGTGAAACTGTATGCAGATGAGCAACAGAAATTATTCTCCTTTTTACTGCTGCAACCAGACATGTCCTCTGTCACTCTTTTCTCCTGCTCACACCACCATGCCCTTTCCAAAGTCCTTATAAGCCCGCAGTCCCCTCAGCTCCTCAGACCGGAATCTGCTCGGCTGAAGGGGCCGTGCCCTCGGTCACACCACTCGCCCGCATCTGACCCCCCCGCACCCCAGTCCTCGAAAGCCTTCCTGCCTCAGGATCCGAAGATTCATGCAAAACAAAACAAAACAAACAAAAAAGTTATACAGAGATGCGTTCTATAGGAAGGAAAAGAAAAAGGAAGGACTGATTTTCTGTTTGGACATTCATCACTTTTAAGTAGCATCTGTTGTACTTATTCCGATTCTCATGTTCCAAAAACAATAGCTAACATGCATTGCGTTAATATGACCCAGACACTCTACAAAGTGATAGATGTTCCTTGCAGAATATTTGGAAGATTCTGAGAACTATAAAGAAGAAAATGAAATTACTCCTTATCCTAGCCTTCGGAGAGCCACTGTTAGCATTTCATGTTCCTTCCAGACTTTTGTATGCATCTACAAATGTAGGTAACTTTTAAGAATGCAGAATCAAAGCCACGTTATGTTTTGTACTTTGGTGCTTTGCTTTCGCATGTGATGTTGCATTATAGAAACGATCACCGGTAGTGGAGCCTCCTTTCTTTCCTCCTTTGCCCCTCGGGCCACCCAGCGCCCGCCATTGAGGACTCACCTGAGGGTGTCCCCTGCAGGCGTGCTCTGCGGGATGATTGCCATCGCGGATGCTGTCAAGCAGGAGGCAGCCCTGGCCGTGCACACGCTGAAGAGCATGGGCGTGGACGTGGTTCTGATCACTGGGGACAACCGGAAGACCGCCAGAGCCATTGCCACCCAGGTGGGGGCTGGGGGCCGGGGATCTTTGCCCTTTCAAATTGATCTTAAGCCCACTGGAGCAGTTTGAGGGGGAAAAGTCAGCGACAGCCAGCGCATCCAGTGCCCCACCTTGCGTCTGGTCTTTCCCTGTGCTGGGTGCGTTTCTCTCCTCATGCTCTGTTCTGGCCCGAGCTGTGCAGCATCCCACGGGAGACCACTGTACTGCCGTTGCAGAAGGCAATTCCAACGTCCTCTGCGTCTGTATCTCCAATGGGGAAAAAAAAATCATGGCTTGAGAATTGAAATACACAACTTTCTAGATTTGGGGTTTAAGGGAATGTTTTGTCAGCTCAGCTCTTTTTTTTTTTTTTAATGTTTATTTTTGAGCGAGAGAGAGAGAGTGCACGCATGAGTGGGGAAGGGCAGAAAGAGAGGGAGACACAGAATCGGAAGCAGGCTCCAGGCTCCGAGCTGTCAGCACAGAGCCTGACGTGGGGCTCGAACCCAAGGACCGTGAGATCACGACCTGAGCCGAAGTCGGACGCTCAACCGACCGAGCCACTTGGGTGCCCCAGCTCAGCTCTTCCCAAGCGTGTGCAGCCGACATGGCTGGGTCGCGGGCAGTTCTCCAGCAGCGCTCACTCCTAGGCACTGCTTCCTGTCTGCCCGACTCCGCCCAGGCCGATGGCTCCAGTGCAAATTCCTAAAAATTACACAGCCTCCCCAAAGAGGTGTAAAGTGTATGTTTTTGAAAATGAACTGCTTCCTATAAGGGAAGCCCCAGTACCTCTCTATACGTGGCCTTCCTTGCTAACGATGGTCTTGTTGAGTACCCATGCCTCTTCCTGGTTAAAAATCATTTATCAGTTCAGCAAGCACTTCCTAAGCACCACCTATGTGACAGGCTACAGAGCAGAGTGAAGAGGGCACCTGCCCTCCAGCAGCTCACTGCCCTGGGGGGAGGGTGGACCAGTGGCCAGGGTTGAACTGAGGGCTCAGTTCTCCAATAGAAAAGTGCACAGGACATGTGGGGGATGCCAGATCACACCCCCCACCCCCGCCCTGGCAAGGGCTGGAGACCCCTTCCCAGGGGAGGAAATGCTTGAGCAGGGGTGGTCAGATGAAGAAAAGGGGGAGGGATGGAGAAAGGGTAACTGACGGATCCAGGACAGAGCAGGCAGCCTGAGCTCCCCAGCAGTGGGCTGGAGAGCT
The DNA here is from genome assembly GCF_023721935.1 of Panthera uncia. NCBI lineage: Eukaryota > Metazoa > Chordata > Mammalia > Carnivora > Felidae > Panthera > Panthera uncia. The sequence goes on from NW_026057576.1 coordinate 18,597,223, forward strand.
GCCAGGAGCTGAACGGGGCAGAGTCCAGGCTGGGCCTGCTGGGCCACAAGGCAGAAGGTCAGAGACACGCAGAAACCAGTTATGGGGGGGGGCCTTGGGAGGCAGACCGAGGAGTGCGGTTGTCATCCTAAGGGGAAGTGGGAGCCACTGGAAATCTTTAAGCAAGAGAGTAGCGTGATCGGCTGACCACTGCTTCGGGAAGACCACGGTGGGCATAGGGGGAGGGGAGTCTGGGAGGTGGGCAGGGAGACCCGCAGGGGCCTAAGCCTCCGTGGAAGTGGGGGAGGGCACCAGGATGGGCACTCGTGCCCTGGGATCTGCAGGGTTTGGTGACTGACGTCATTGACTGGACCGGGGGAAGATGACTCACACATTTCTGCTACTGTTCACCGTCCTTTGCCAACAGCAGGTGTCGTGTATTTGTTCCTTGACTTCTCTTTTCCTTTCCCTTTAGGTTGGCATCAACAAAGTCTTTGCAGAGGTGCTGCCTTCTCACAAGGTGGCCAAGGTCCAGGAGCTCCAGAATGAAGGGAAGAGAGTCGCCATGGTGGGAGATGGGGTCAACGACTCGCCGGCCTTGGCCCGGGCCGACGTGGGCATTGCCATCGGGACAGGCACAGATGTCGCCATTGAGGCTGCTGACGTTGTCCTCATCAGAGTGAGCTTGGCTCTGTCTTCTCCCGCCCTGTTGTCCACGTCATGGGAGTGGTGAGGGCCGTGGGACAGAGCTCCTGACTGACCGTGTGTTCCTCCTACAGAACGACTTGCTCGACGTGGTGGCGAGCATTCACCTCTCCAAGAGGACCGTCTGGAGAGTACGACTCAATCTGGTGCTGGCATTGATTTATAATCTGATCGGGATACCCATCGCAGCAGGTAGGGTGGCTCTCACCTGTTTGCTGACCTTTGACTCCAGCTTCTTTGACAGCAGGCTTCTGTCTGCCTGCTGGGTTCCTGCCAGCCTAGTGGGTAACCTGCTTCACTGGCTGCCAGAGTGTTTTAGAAAGAGTTTGGTTTCATTATGTTCTCTGCTTCATAAGTCTCTAAAGGTAAACGAAAGCTGCAGAGAGGGTCCCTGGGGTTCCCTGCTCCCTTGGAGCTCCTCCTGAAACCCGCGATGCCATTTGGGCACCGTCCCGGGAAGGCCAGGGTGGGTGGGTGAGCCCAGTCCCTTTGACGGCACCCCTACCCAGCTCTGAGACTGCCTGTTGGCACATGGTCATGACGTGGCAGCAGGGGCTTCTGAGCCACCCCAAGGAGGAGACCTTCACAGTGGGCAGCCCAAAGCGGTGCCCCTCGCCTCTGGGCTGTGGCGTGAGTGTCGTCCTTCCCTTGGCCAGGGGTCTTCATGCCCATCGGCATCGTGCTACAGCCGTGGATGGGCTCAGCGGCCATGGCGGCCTCCTCCGTGTCTGTGGTTCTCTCGTCGCTGCAACTCAAGTGGTGAGTCCCCGGAGGCGGGAACATGTGCCACGGCGGCACCCCCCAAGCCTTCTCCCTCCACCCAGCCACCCCTTTCCCTCTGCCTCCTGGGCTGGCTGGATGTGTGCCATGTGCAGGTTCCCAGCGCACCTGAGGCAAAGACAGGACGGTAGAGCTGTGTGTGTGTGTGTGTGTGTGTGTGTATATAATGGCTTCATCAGCACCACGAGCGAGTAATTCTCCACCTCACAGCCATCATCACATGCTCGGCTGTTATAGTTAGTCGGCTCAAGAGTTGTTGACGTGGAAATGTCATGTAGACATGGGATCCTCGTGCATTATTATTTTATCTTTTTTGAAAAACATATTTGTTCATGCTTTCACTTAACAAAAGTTAATGGCAGCCTACTATGTGCCAGGCATTTAGATAGCAAGTTTCTGAATCAGGTGAACTTTACCTGAATCCTGGGAGCTCAATACCCTCCCCTTTAAAATCCATGAGGTTTTGATACTGTATGTTATTGAAAGACTTTGATGAGAGGTCTTTGCCAAGTTCCAAAAAGAAAAAAAAAAAAAGCCTCTGTCCACAATGTCTCAAATGCTCTTGGATCCTTGCCTTGCAGCTATAAGAAGCCCGACCTGGAGAGGTATGAGGCCCAGGCCCAGGGCCACATGAAGCCCCTGACTGCGTCCCAGGTCAGCGTGCACGTTGGCATGGATGACCGGCGACGGGACTCACCGAGGGCCACGCCCTGGGACCAGGTCAGCTACATCAGCCAGGTGTCTCTGTCCTCACTGAAGTCGGACAGGCTGTCTCGGCACAGTGCTGGGGCTGACGACAATGGGGACAAATGGTCTCTGCTCCTGAATGACAGAGATGAGGAGCAGTGCATCTGAAAGCTCCGGGCGGGTACGGTCCCGGGGCTCGGTCTCCTTGCTGAATAGTCGGGCCGGCTTTCCTGGTAGACAAGGCTCGGGCCGGTCAAGTGCGGCACCAGCAGCAAGACGGACGAGGCTCCTGTCTGGCCTCGGGGACTTCCGCTCCCTGGACATTCCTGGTCATCTCTCCTAGCACATGCCGCATCCAGACGTGGCCCCTGGGTCAGCCCACCCTGCCTAGATCCCACTAGCACAGGGGCCAGGCATCCTGGCCAGACCCTGCTGTTGGCACGGGCTTATCGGGAACGTGGCTGGACTCTCGCAGAGGAGGGGACAGCCAGCCCTCCGCACAGGCCTCTGCTTTTGTGTTTGGGATGATTGCTTGTAAAAGGACCAAAAACTTGGCTGGGCCTTTCCTTAAAACTCATGAAAAGCCGTGAGTTTTGACAAGACCCACACGCATCGAGTATCTGAGACCGCAGTTTACCTCAAATGCACCCCATTGACTTCTGCCGGCACGGTCTCTTCCTTTTCTGTTCTTCACACTGGGGATGTGCCGCCCCACCCCCTCCCCCCCGAAGCCCTGCCTGGTCTCTGAGGGTATGGCTGATGCCGTAGTGATCCCTGCTGCTGCTCCTGGGCACTTCTGCCAGAATCTGCTCCCTCACATGCTTGGCCGGAGAGCCTGCCATGCTTCTCTTCAGGTTGAGGAGAGTTTTCTTTCTCGCTAGTGTGCCGCTTGGCCACAGAGTCCTGGCCACGTGCTCAGCGGCCACGGTGGCCTCCTCCGTGTCTGTGGTTCTCTCGTCGCTGCAGCTCAAGTGGTGAGTCCCGTGGGGCGGGAGCGTGCACCACAGGCGGCACCCACTGGGCCGTCTCCCCCACAGAATGGCCTGCTGTTGTGGATTGTCGCTGCCCCACTGGAGGGAGGGTCTCAGAGCCTGAGACCTGAGAAATTCTGCTCCCTGTGGGGTCCAGGCACTTGGGACCCTGGGAGGCCTGTGGTGCTTGAAATGGGTGTCCCACGGGGAGGTGTGTGCGCTCACAGGAACCTCCTTGCAGGCCTCCGGGAGCTTCAAATTACGTGGTCTGCTGCGTGACCGTCACCTCGGGGCATTCATTCAGAACTCCTGCCAGGCGTGCCCCTGGTGGTGTGCAACTCCAAGCAAACAACGATACCCAAATCAGAGGAAATCAGTTATTCTCCATGAGCTCCTACTTCTGCACCCTGAGTCAGTGCCTTAGGAAAGGAGTCACCACACCTTCCCCGAGGGACAGTCTTTCACACTTTGAGTGGCTCTTTGTGGTGGGGCAGGAATGGGGCCAGTTTTAGACTCTAAAGTCGGTGGTAGTTGACAGAACTACATGGGAGTAGACGAGTAGAATGAAGTAAATTTTAAGGTAGAGCCCTGATCGCATACACAGAAGAATTTTATTTATTGAGTATCAGTTATTTTTCAGGGACAATATAAGCACTTTCTATAGGTTACCTCTAATCCTCCCAGCATACCAGCAAAGCAGATACTATTGTCCACATTTTATAGGCGGGGCAGTAGGCCCAGAGAGGCTATGTATCCTGTCCAGGATCACACAGCCAGCACACTTGCCAAAACGGGGATCCAAATCCATGTCTTTTGGCTTTGGCTCTGAAATCTTTTCTTTATTGCCACTGCCACCCGATTATCAGTTTGGTAAGAATCAATAGGAAAAGGGCACTTGGCTCTTAGAAGAACAAAGCTGCCAGGCAATATACTCATTGTTATCAACTGGGCATGAAATTTGACCGTGGGGTCAACTTACTCACCTTCTCCTTGGATGGTTTGTTTCCATTTTCGCATATGATTCCATTTTGTTGGGTCTTGCCCTCTAAAATGCAAGTGCAGGGTTCTGTAGTGCCTCTATCATTTTCAGCCTTCCTCTCCTTCCAGGCCCCTTCCCGTTCTTCCCTTCCTTTATTCCTGGCTGTGCTTGGGAGTGTTTCTTGTTTTCTTAACTAGGTTAATCATTGTCTAAAGAATCTAACTGCATTGATTTTTTTCAAAGGCTTTTAGGACCATAAACATCATGTGTATATGGCCATGAAAATATTTATATAATTGCACAGAATGTAACCTTTAGATGTTCAAGGGGTAAGGATTTTTGTGTGCGTCAGATAAGAGCAGTCCCTATTCCAAAAACTTTCCATGCTGCATTAGAATAAAGTTTATTTTTATTCATCTGAAAGTCTGCCTCTTGCTGGCTCCGCGTGTGTGAGAAGCATAATTGAGGCCAGTGTGGCTCCGTCTTCACTGAGAACTTCTGCAAGGTGCCGGCTTTGGTCTGCCTCATCAGGGCACAGAAGGGCAGGGTTTTAAACCGTGGAGGCCGTGGGGGGTGGCCAGACCCTCTGATGTGCCACCCCTGGCACCATGTGGGCCCCTCTCCCGGATACAGGGCCTGCCTTGGTGGTGTGTGGAGAGAACCCTGGGGGGCAACCCCATCCAGGTATCTGTCCCACCGGGCCAGACACGGGCCTCGATCTGCCCCATTAGATGCACTTCTCTCATCGAGAGGAATTGTCAACAAAATGCTGCGTCAGACACACGTGTTTTAATCCGGAGGGATGTGTTTTGAGTCCCTTGGCCCTAAGGGAGCGGGGCAGGGGGAGTAGTCGAAGAGTCTGGACCAAGGGCCTCTGCTGGGAAGGCTCTGTGGGCATCTTGGGGTGGCGAGCGGGCCGCAAGCGAGCTCCAGCTGAGGCCGAGGTGACAGAGTAATTTATCATCCAAACCAGGACACTTTTAAGAGTGAAAGGAGGCGCTATTAATACTTGGCCAGGCCAGCCGGCCTGCAGTGACACTAGCCAGCAAACTGGGACGCGTGGTCACCTTCCCAAAAAGGGAGATAGACCTTGTGAAGTCACTGACACAAACTGCATCACTTCAGAATGCTGCTCTCATTGTAGATTCTGTGGACATGTTGGTGACATATCCTTTATCCAGTTTGAGATTTTTCCCTCTGTCATATCCTGAGACCAACACTTCTCCGTAGAATCACTGAGGTGGTTATCTTTGTGGCCCAGTATGACCACATCAAGAACCAGTCACAGATGTGTCGCACTTCCTGGTGCCCTACGGTTTCTCCAGCACACCATGTAGGACTTCAAGCCAGGCACCCTTGACTGTTTTTCTGGAAGCCCAGGTGTGGGGGTTTCGTTGTATGCATGTCTCCTTGTGGGAAGAGAGGATTCCATGTCTTTAAAAAATAGATCTTTCTAAAATTTGAGCAGATCTCCCTGATACGATTCCACACGCACCAGAATAAATCACAGCGTCTATCCATTTCTGATAAGTTTTCAGCCTTTAAGATCTTCGTGAAGGCTTGTGAAGGACAGAATCTACAATGAGAGCTTATAGGGGTCACCCTATAAGCAAATAATAATTGTAGTTTTCTTGGTGAAGAGGCACCGGGAAGCTGACGTGTCAAGAGGTAGATACTAAGTTGTTCTGCTAGTTTACTAAGAGACCAAGATTGGGGTGCCTGGGTGGCTCAGTCGGTTAAGGGTCTGACTCTGGATTTTGGCTCAGGTTATGATCTCACAGTTTATGAGTTCAAGTCCCACATCAGGCACTGACAATTGTCCACTGACAACGTGGAGCCTGCTTGGGATTCTTTCTCTCCCCCTCTCTCTACTCCTCCCCAGCTCAAGCTCACGCTCTCTCTCAAAATAAATAAATTAAAAAAAAATTTAGAAACCAAGAATAATAAAAGTGGCCTTTATTTTAAGAAAATCCAGCATAGACCAAAATCAGCTCACCAAATAGGTTAATTAGAAAAAGATTATTTGAATTAGAAGTTATTTTTTTTTTTATGTTTTAAAAAATTCATGTCAATATTTCAGTAGGTAAATTCCCTAATGCATATAAAGTTCTCCTTGAGTTAGGAGAGTTTTATTTTGCATACAACTTTTTCTTAACTGCATCTTTTATTTAAAGACAACAAGCAGATACAGAGGAATGCATATACAGAGAAATGCTCTCAGCAAGCATTCACGCTGACTCAGTTTCCCTTTGCAGATGACCCTGTATGTGGGAGCGTGGATCTAGTTTGGAATGCACTGTGGAGCTGCTGGGAGCGAAACCACTCTGCTTTCTGCATTTTCTCACTCAGCTCAGGCAGGGACACATACGCCACTGTGTGGGTTTTCCCAGAGGGAGATGTCTACTTGTCTGCTGTTCTCCTTTGTGTGAAGACAATGGCAACGGTTGAAATTACAGGATAGAGTACGAGAATGTTAAATAGTGCCACGAAATCCCAGCGTCTCCTTTATTCGATTCAAAGAGATGAATAAACACATGTGAAATCATCCAAGGGCTAAGATGAAAACAAGGATTGATGGAAATGTAACATTTTTTCCTCTGAAAAGGAAATAGCTGTTACCTCTTTTTACTTCCTATGAATGTGGTAACCACTTACAGCAAGATTTAAGCATAGAGAGATCTGTAAACTGGGGAGGGCGGGGGGGTGGGGAATAGCACCCAAAAGGAAACCCCACGAGCATGATTATGTGGAGGGCGTCCTTCGTGGGAGGGAGCAAAGCCTGTCTGTCTCCGGGGACCCAGCGTTCTGATCTAGTGGAGGGAGAGGTGCTGTAACGTGCCGGGGACAGAGCTGTTGTGAACCGACTGGTACCCAAGACCCCGTGACAACGTTCAAACCCTGGGAGGCCAGGCCGCCAGCTGTGTGCTGGGGCCACAGCGGGCTCTGTCTTTCCTGCTCACCCTGTCCTCGCAATGACAGTAAGAGCAGTGGGCATCAGTCAGTCTCATTTCCACAGATGGGGGTGACCAAGCTGAGGGGCCTCCAGTGGACTGTCCAGGGGACAAAGCAGGGAAGGGTGTTTAAGCCCACTCAGCTCTGGCCCTGTGGGGCCCACCCACCTCCCTGCAAAGGTGATGTCCAGTGCTCTCGGCAGGAGAAGCTGGGCCTCCCTGGCACCCCTGGTCCCCGTCACATGCTTGGGGGAAGAGAGTGTCCTTTCGCAGGACTGTGTGGTTTATCTCAAGAGCCACCAGGTGTCTCTCTGACCAAAACAACCTCCTAGTTGGCAGCAGGATCCTAAATTCTCTTGATCATTTTTTTTTTTTTTTTTTTTGAGGATCTGGGAATTCCAAATAAACCTCATCAAAATGAAAATGGGAGACGTGGCAGAAGGTGAGGCTGGAGTCTGGCTCTGGCAAAGGGGCCTCTGAACTACGATCTATTTGTGCTGGCAGCCCGCGTTTAGCCGTGCGGAGTACGTGGTGGGGACGACTCGGCAGTGAATTTCTCCATCACCATGTGCGTCTGAGCTTCATGCTATTTCCAAGTTAAGGCTTTTTTTTTTTTTAAGCTTGAACATTAAAAAAAGAAAAAAAAAGAGTTTTAAAGGCTCATAGTGATTTTCAATGGCCCCTAGCTCTAAGTTCTGAGACTCCTGTGTTTGCCTTGGGTTTATAGGACTCCACCCCAACCCCCTGGGCAAAAGTGTGTTCCCCGCAGTGTCCAAACGACACCCTTGGGAGGGTCACTTGATCCTGAGCAGGGCTTTCCTGCCGCGGACCTCTATTTCTTCTTCTATTCGGTGGGGAGCCCCACCCTCTTTCCTGTCCCGAGATAATGTGGATAAGGGGCAGTCCGTAGGAAACACCCACACAAGTGCAAGGTGGCCGATGGTCTCAGGAACCTTACCAGGCAATTCAGGTGTCTTCTATAGAGCCTCCTACCTCGTTGTGATTGAAAAAATAAAGCATGACCTGGGGCCTCGGCTCTCTCATCTGTACAAAATGGGCAGAATTACAGTTTCCACTTCCCAGGATCATGTGAGGATACAATGAAGTCATCTGAGGAAAGCACATCCTCAGCACGCCACAAATGTCAGCTGCCGTCGTCACGGGTGATGGTGGATGTCACGGTGGATGTCATCTAGGATGAAAACAGCTCAGCCTTTCCTCACAAGCAGGTAAAAATCACCCTATATATTCCCTCACTGGGCCGGAGGAAGGCCCACTTACGGGTCTGCTTCTCAGACTTCATGGACCATGTGGCTTGCTTTAAGAAATTTTTCAATGTTGGGGCGCCTGGGTGACGCAGTCGGTTGAGCGTCCGACTTCAGCCAGGTCACGATCTCGCGGTCCATGAGTTCGAGCCCCGCGTCAGGCTGATGGCTCGGAGCCTGGAGCCTGTTTCCGATTCTGTGTCTCCCTCTCTCTCTGCCCCTCCCCCATTCATGCTCTGTCTCTCTCTGTCCCAAAAATAAAAAAAAAATAAAAAAAAATAAAAGTTGAAAAAAAAGAAATTTTTCAATGTTTATTTATTTTTGAAAGAGAGAGAAAGAGCGAGCACAAGCAGGGGAGGGGCAGAAGGAGAGGGAGACACAGAATCCAAACCAGGCTCCAGGCTCTGAGCTGTTAGCACAGAGCCTGATGCGGGGCTCAAACTCCTAAAAGGAGCACTCTTGTCCAGATGCCGGGCACCGGGCTTGACTCCTGCTTCTCAATTCCTGGTGGTTCTAGAGTCTGATGCTCTGCCGTGGCATGTCCAAAGTTCCAGGAAGAACAGGGCAGGGGGAGGCCATACAGTGGAGGAGAGGGTAAAAGCATCCACTTTAGACCTGAGTTCAAAGCCTGATTCCATCCCACGAGAAGGTCACTCTGCCTTCTGAGCTCCCGAATCAATAACTCCTACTTCACCTGCTTGTGTGGCCCGAATGGAATTGTGGATGTGAGTATGTATTGACGGTTTGCATGATGCACAGTGGGAATTAGGGAAATAAGTTAAGGGTGCTAGTGAGCAAGAGGCGTGAAAAAGGAAAGTGGCTTCTTTTTTTGGTCCTATCAGCCTGGTTGAGAAGGCAGGACCTTGTTTCAACTCGTCTGCGTCCTATTTAGGACTTTGAGCATTTTTACCAATCTCTTTTGATGTCTTTCCTTTCTCTCCAGGGTAGAATTACATCACTTCAGGTATGGTGTCCTAAAGAATATACTGATATTTGATTAAACAGAACAAGCTTGCTCTCCTGTTTCTGATGACTCAGCTTTGGTGGCTAAATATGCCCCAGGCAGAGGTGTGCTACCTCCGTCACAGAAGTACAGAGGCCATGACATCATGTGGATTTATCACAGGATAACCTGCCTTTAATAAAGGTCCACTGCAGGGTGGGGGCAGAGAGGGGATCTTGTTTTCTGGAAGATTATACATGTTTTATAAACTTCTGTTTTCCCCTTCCTGTTAAATGGTCAGAATTAAAGCTAAAATCCATATGAGCTTAGAATCCAGCTAAATCTTGGAATTTATTACTTTGGGGATTCTAAAAGAAGCTTATACTGCCAGTCCCTGACTTTAGGGATACTTAAGTTTGGTTCTAGTGGGGTGTCCACTAAAGTGTGAAAAATACTAGACACCTCAGGGTGACAGCTTTGTTTTCCATTTAAGGCTCTACCCATTTTTAGGTAATGTTTAGTATATATGTGGTTTTCACCATCAGTTCTCATTGTTGTCGTGTCCACTTGAAGGACAGTCAATGCAAATGACTCCTTCCTTCCTCCTCCTCTTGCCTCCCCAGTGTGCGCACACACACACACACACACACACACACACACACACATACACACACACGGCCCTAATGGGCAGAAATCCTCTCACAGGATGGTGATGACCCTCAACAGCCTGCCTCCTCTCCCAAGAACTGATAAGGAAGGCAACAGTTGGGGAAAGAGAGTCCAACGGCATCTTGGCTCCAATCTCCGGATGATCGCCCCGGGTGGCCCAGGGCGTGGGCGCTGAAAGGCAGGGGACACAACAGACTTGTTCATATAGGGTCAGAGGCTGAGGAAGGTGTGATTTCCAGACTCAGCTAGATAGGAAGTTCCTCCTCTTCCCTACCTACCCCTGAGCCTGGAGTGGGACTGATGTTCTCTCATTCATGAAGTTCAAAGGATGCTTCTTCCCAAAGCAGGAACAAAACAGATACACATGCAGAAATATGGTTCAACTGGATACATTCGGGCTAGAGTGCACCTGTGGAAGGAGATACACCTGCCATGAAAGCTGAAGAGCCTCCTGGCTTCTCAGCTCTGCAGGAGGATGGGCTGAGGGCCTGGGGGAAAGGTTGGCGGCGGGGGGGGGGTGGGTGGTTGGAGGGGCTTTTCATCCCCTCTCCTTCTGCCCTTCCCCTCCCCCCTCTTTTCCTTTTCTTTCTTTTACTCCCCCCTCCCCTCTCTCCCTCCCTCCCTTCTTTCCATCCTCCTTTTTTATCTTTCTTTTTTTTCTTTTCTTTTTTTGCTGTTATTTTCTTTTTTAACAGGCAGCTTTGGAGTTGTTTGTGTCACAGGATTCTTTCAAGTCCTGGTCCTCAGTCCTCAACCTCAGTCACAGGGCAAGCCCACTTTCAAGAAGCGCCCCCCCTGGGGAGCTGCCCGCGTGGACCCCAGAGATGAGGTACTCTGGCTGATGCCTTTCCCAAACCTCAGTGTGGATCTGGCACAGCTGATTCTGTTTTTGTTTCTCCTGACATTAACAAGTCATCGGTTCCACTGCTTCCCCGGCTCGTCATGACCCGGGACGCTGAGGCCATGTCAGGTCCACAAAGCCAGCTCCTCATTGGCCCATTTGTATCTGATTTCTTGAGACACTTCATCAAATAGCTTGGAAGCAGGGCCTCTATAAGAGGTAAGGAGGCCCGAGTCACAGCCCAGATCTCGGAGTCTAAAACCAGGGCGGGTTTGTCAAAAGTTTGTCCCTCTATCCCTGCTGGCATAGGTGGGCTGCAGTGTTGAATTCCCAAGGCCCTGTCTGAACTTGCCAACAAAGAGGCTTGTCCAAGAAGCCCACCCAGTCGGCTCCACATGAGGTGACATGCCACCACCTGAATCTAGTCAAGGCTTCAAACAGCCCACTTCATCCCTCCAGCACCACACACTCTGGTTGACAGAACAGTGGTCCCCACTGATGTGCACACCCTCGTCTTCCAGCCCTGTGAATGGGACTTTGCGGGCGTGGAGTGAAAGATCTTGAGGCGAGGAGAGGGTCCTGGATTACCCAGCTGGGCCAGTATCCTCATGAGGGTCCTCACAAGTGTGACACAGGAAGGTCAGGGTCAGAGAAGGACATGGGAGGACAGAAGCAGGGGTTGGGGTGTTGTGCTCGAAGCTGGAGGATGGGGGCTCCAACCAAGGAATGAAGGTGGCTTCAAGAAGCTGGGAAAGGCAGGGAAATGGACTCTTCCCTTGAGCTTCCAGAAGAAAACACCCCTGCCAATGTCTTGATCTTAGCCCATAACACCCAATTTGGACTTCTGACCTCCAGAACTGCAAGATAATAAATTTGAGCTGCTAAGTTTGTGATAATTTGTTTCAGCAGCCATAGGAAACAAAGCCACCCCACTAAGGTCACCGAAGTCCCCTGAGCCAACCAGTGCCAGCAGTCACAGCCTAAGCCTGCCCCCCCCGGGCCCGCTCAAGCTTCTCCAAAGAATCTCCGGAAGCCAGGTGAGTTTGGAAAACCCTGGTGTATGAACAGGACTCCTTCATGGAGACTCCTTAATGGAGCTCTCGGAAACTCTCGTGTGTCTGTCTAAAAAAGAATAGGGCACAGGCAGAGGTCCTCCTGATGCAGTAACTGTGGAAGTATTTCAGGTAGTAACTCCAGGGGGTGGTCTGTGAATGAAGAGTTGTCCACCTCTCCCCAGCCCATTTGTCTCCACCCCATGACCTCTCCTGCATAGAGGCCAGTGTTGCCCGGAGAGAGGTGGGAGGGAGGACCGGGAGAACGACGTCAGAAGTCTTGCTTTTATATTTCAAAATGGCCCAACCCAGATGAGTTAATGGGAAGACTACACATCAGGCTCAACTTGCGCACCTTTCCCGACACACACACACACACACACACACACACACACACGCCACAACCCCCCACACTGGTCAGAGGGAGGGATGATGGCATGGAAGTGTGAACCAGGAGAAGGCTCACCTTCGGTTGAATTCGGAGAAAATGCATTGGACTCTGCCCCCGCCCCTCAGGCTGCCCCTCCTGGCTGAGTTGGAGAGAGGAAAGAGGAGGGAGCATATATGTGGGAGAAAATGCTTGAACCCCTTCAGTTCTGATGGCTCAAAAGTAGAGCAGCCCATCCCCCTCCAGGCTGCGTTTTGCTGCAGTGGCTGCGGGCTGCTCAGAGCTCCCCTCGTGGCCGGGGCTAGCAGAAGACAGGTGCTGCCTGGCTGTCAGTCAGGTGGGCTTGTGCTGGCACTTCCGAGGCAGAGGCCACCTGGCGTGTCGTAGAGAGGGACAGCCCCAGGACAGCCAAGCCTCAGAGGATCCCCTCGCCCACACGCAGCCTGGAAGTGGACTCCCGGGCACTGCTGGGAACTTAGACACTGAGGACTGAGGAGCCAGCCCGCCAGGCTCAGGAACAGAGGGTCCCTTAAGGCTCCTGGATTCCTGTGTGGAATGACTGACGTGTAATTTCTAGCCAGGTGGAATCGGCAGTTGCAAAAGCAATTACCCGGCAGACCCACGTTTATGGACAGAGAGGAAACTGCTAGATACCTGAATGCCTACTCCACACCAGGTATTGAAGGAGAAACCCAGGCTTGCCCCCCATCCCCTGATATAAGCCTTTAGTGCTCACAGTGGCCACACATACTTGACAGCCTGACGATCTGTGGCCACTTCTCGGTCCTCAGGTCAAATATCTGAGTGTCGAACAGGATGGACACTCCAGACAGCTTCCTCTCTGCCCGGCTCCTCGAGGCTTGCTGGAACTGTGAACTACACATATCAGAAGCCAAACCGAGCAAGTTCAAGCCGTGGGGGAATTTATCATTGGGATGTAGGGGTGTTGAGGGAACGCAGTCGAGCCCCAGGAATATTTGGGGCTGGGAATCTGAAGGCCACCTGGAACCCATTCCTTCATACAACAAATACTGACTAGGCACCTATCCTAATTGTGGGCGTTGGGGCTACAGCAGGGGTATGAAACAGACAAGGCCCATGCCCTTCAGAAGCTGAAATTCTGTTGCGACAGAGAAAGAGAGCAATAAACAAACAGATAATATCATCTCTGCTAGTGCAAAGTGCTGCAGAGACACTGTAGCAGGACAGTGGGGTCGAGGTGATGGTGCTGAGGGGTGGGGACGGGGTATTTTAGCTGGGCAGCAGGAGAGGTGTCCCTGCAAAGGAGTCAGTAGAAAGATGCAGCCCTTTGAGTGTGAAGGACTTAGGGGACCCAGCTGGGAGGGTCCCCGGAAAGTGCCAGAGAGTAAGAGGGAGCATGGTTGGAAGGGTGGGGCCAGATCTCAAAGGGGCGTGCTCTCCAGAGCAAGAAGCTGGCCTTTCATTCCAAGGCTGATGGAAGACATCAGAGGGTTTGGAGGAGAGGAGTGACGTGATTTCATTTTTCTTTTAAAAAGACCAATCCAGCTGCTGTGTGGGGAGGGGACTGCAGCCAGGACGCCACCTGAGAGCAGCAGGCAGGACACTGCCTCATTGTGGTCAGAGATGGAGAAAGGCGGGCTTCATGGCTTTTGCCTAACCCCAGCTGTAACCAAGGTGGGGGTACCTGGAGCAGACAAATGGGGCCCTTGGGACCTGTCCTCTCTCCTTGACTCCTGTCCTGCATCTCCCCTGTGTCTGCTTCTGCCCTCTCTTCCTTCAAAGGGCTTCCCCTGCCCCTGGTCTGACAGCATGGCTGCCCCGGTGTGTGGTCCTGAGTCCAGTCTCATGGAGGGACTAATCCTTCTTTAGCTCCATCTGCTCTGAGGTCCTCAGTCCTGTCCCTGGCTTCCCCTTGTGCACAGTGTTCGAAGATCTCCCCTGGGGCCAGTCCTGTCCCTGCCCTGGCTGCCCAGACCTCTTGTGGGTCTGATGTTCCAGGCCTTACCTGTCCAGGAGACAACCTGTACCTGTAGGAGGTTAGTGAGTGACCCCACCACCCAGCAGAGCTCTGAAGAAGCCCGAGACCAAGTCCATCCTGGGTGCCACCCACCCCCACCTGCCAGCCAGTCAATAATTATAGCTCCAGTGACTCTCACAGTGACCCCCTTCTCATCCTGAGGCCTTAGTCCAGACTGCCCTCAGAGTTCACCTGAGCTGTGCCTGGCACAGAAGTTACGTGCACATTTGCTGAATTACCATGAAATCTTGTCCTTTATCTGTCTACACTTGGCTGGCTGAAGACAATGCAGTTGTTCTTCATCTGAAAAACTACACGAAAGACTCTAACTATACCCGGCTTTTATCAGAAGCCTAAGTACCACAAAGTACAAGCAGTGGCTCTCATTTTTTTCTACTGAGAAGTAGAAAGCATGCTGAGAGTATGCTGTTTGATCCTAGGCATATAAATCACTATTACAATGCCTCTTGGACTCCTCACTACCGACTTCATACCTGAATTTCCACGAAATAATGCCCCTGGCTGCCTAAGTCCTCTGATCTTGACCTTGGTGGTGGGAAGTTCTATGACTTCCTTCCCTCCTTCCCTTCCTCCCTCATGTTAATCCACTATGAGTTAGGTATGATGTGATAATAGCAGAGAGATGAAATGAATGTATTCTGCTTGGGGTCAAGTGGGCGAAACAGAAAGCAAACCAGCACAGCAAAGGGTTGAGGGCCTCCGGGAGATGATCTATTGTGTAGATGCTCACGAATGTGTGCGCAGGGAGACAGTCATTACAGCATTGTTTGTACAGGGAACAGCCAAGGTGTCCGTCAAGAGGGAAAAGGGTAGACGACCTGTGGCATGTGTCATACAGCAAGAGGAATGAGCTGAGTCTGCAGGTATCAATATGGAGAAATCTCAAAAGCACAATGTTCGGGGAAAAAAGTTGCAGGTGGAAAAATAAAGTGAAATTGCTTTGTGTAAATTTCTAAAAGAAAATAGTTCCATATATTGTGGTAGACACAGGCTTTTGTAGTCCAAGTATAAACACGGTGTGGAAATATATGCTGAGTTCAGAACAGTGGTTTCCCCTGAGGAAAGAAGGAAGAGGAAGGGGTCTGGAAGAGTCTGAGAGGTATTTAGGCTCTTCAGCTATATTTGTAACATGTTCTTTCTAAAACTATGAAGCAAAAATGTCAGCACTGGTCAAATCTGGTTGTGAGCACATTGGTTTTATTATTCTACTTATACATATTTAAAATATGAATAATTTTTTTCCAGATGTTTATTTTTGAGAGCAAGAATAGAAGAGGGACGGGGGGGGGGGGGGGGGGGCAGAGGATCCAAAGTAGGCTCTGCACTGAGAACAGAGAGCCCGATCGTGGGACTCGAACTCACGAACCATGAGATCATGACCTGAGCCGAAGTTGAATGTTTAACTGACTGAGCCACCCAGGCACCCAAAAATATGAATAAATTAAAAAAAATACATGGGGGTCTGGAGTTTGGAGAGAGGCCAGGCCCAAAGCTGCAGACAGAGGAGGGGTCATCTTTACCAAAAGCTCGGGTTGAGCTGCGGGATAGATGCACTTGCCCAGGCTCTGCGCCTTGATTCGCTACACCGATGGGAGCAAATACCTTGGGAATCACTTATTTTTAAGGGAGGATGTGGTGGTAAAGCAGAGATAGGTCTCAGAAGGGGACTCAGAGAAGGAAAACAGCCAGGAGGGATGATTGATGAGGAGGTCCAGGAAAAACACATTTTTTTTCCAGCTCAGTATATAGAAACACAGAGAAGAATGCAGTGAGTCTCCATACACCTGCCCTTAACCTCTCCTTGAATTAAATAATTTTCAAGATTTTGCCAAGATTGCTTCTTCTCTTCCCCCTCTTCTTTCCTTTTTTGAGTTGCTGAAGTAGCTTAACATTTTTTTAAGTTTATTTATTTATTTTGAGAGAGACAAAGACAGTGCAAGTGGAGGAGGGACAGCGAGCCCGATGGGGGCTCGAACTCACGAAACTGAGAGATCATGACCTGGGCTGAAACCAAGAGTCAGATGCTCAACTGACTGAGCCACCCAGGTGCCCCAAGTTGCTGAAGTAGTTTAAAGCAAATCCCAGACACTGTGTCTTTCTACCCCTCCATACTGCACTATGCGTTTCTAAAATATCCAGACATGGAGAAAGATTTTTTAAGGAGGGAAACATCAGCAGCATTAATTGTTGTAAAGGACTTGAGAAAGAAGAAGACTGAGGGGCTTTCACCAAGGTTCCGGGTACCCGGAGGGGCACATCTGGGGGGCTGTGGTGGCAGGAGGAGGGGTTGACTCCAGAGGCATGGCTGGAATTGGCAATAGAAGGTAGTGGAGGCTGCCAGCTACAAGAAACGCAGCTCATCACTTCAAGAAGCGTGATGGCAAAAAGGAAGCAAAAGGGAACATCATGTGAGGGTGGCAGGGAGGAGGAAGGTCTTTCCAGGAGGGAGAGACATCACTATCTCGGGGCTCAGAGGACAGATATGAAAAAGGGAGTAAAACTGACGGAGCAAATTTCTGGGGCAGAGGTGAACGAGGCAGAGTACAGTGGGGTTAATTTGTCTGTAACCAGGAATGAATCACTCAAAGATCTGGGGGTGGGAAGAGAGAACGTTGACAATCTTTGAGGACACCAAGTCTGCTGTTTGGGACATGCGAGTTTGGAGTGCCCCACGGGCAAAGGGACCAGGGGTCAAGACAGGACGGTGATAATACTGTGATTTACTGGGCACCTGATGCAAGTCAGACACATTTGTGAATCTCATTTAATCCTCGCACACTTTACAGTTCGGGAAAATGGACTCCCAGGTGGTAAGTACTTGCACACACACTTCGTAAATCACAGAATTGCTGTGACCCCAGGGCTCTTCTGCACAGCCCTGAGGGCCCGTTGTCCATAAATTGCAGGACTCAGGGAGGCACGGCTCAACCCCTAGGAAATAGCCAGCTGGAGTGGCTCAGGTGTGAAAGTACCTGGGACCCGGGCAGTGTGGAGGTGGCAGATTGCAGATCCAGGAACTTTGGGCTCTTCTGTCTTTGCTGTTGACCCGATCTTGTTCCAGTGTCTCCCTCTCTTCCCTCCCCCTGAGCATCCTCTCTGGGGTAAGCAGGACTGTCTGGGCACCCCTCACACCCTCACACCTGGGCTTAGCTAACCTTGCCCTTCTATCCTGCAGGGTCACATCCCCACTGGCTTGTCCCCTTTTGTTTAGAAAGACCACGCCCACAGATGTTGCTGATCTGTTGGAAAGCCTTTTAGAAATGGAAGGAAAGATTGCTCTGCCGAGCTCCATTGTGATATTTGTCCCTTTCAGGGGTATGTTACAAAACAAACAGGTGTAATGTGGGGCTGGGAGGTGTGTGGGCTGTGATCCATAAACCACATCCTCCTTGTAAGAAGAGTCTTGGCCTGGCCAGTAGGAGGGAAACAGAGCCTCGCCCACAGTGAGTGTTGAGTGGGGGGCTTGATGGTGCTCCTCTAGGCAGTGGAGTGGACCAGGCACTGGATTTGGACACAGGGCTGCGTTTAAATCACTCTACAGATCACTTTGGGCGCATCAGTCAGTGTTCTGGACCCTGAGGATAAAGGGAGAATGCTGCATGCCAATGCTTGGAGGGCAGATGAATGAAGACAGGGGAGGAGGGTATGAATGGTCAATCAATGCTTGCTGAAGCTAATTGGAGTGGACAGAGTATGTTTGATATGATCTTGAGAAGCAAATCACCGAGGTGAAGGAGAAATTTCATGTGGGTGACTTAAATGCTCAAATTTATTTATCTACCTGTTTTTAAAGTTTATTATTTTGAGAGAGATGGAGACAGTGTGAGTGGGGGAGGGGCAGAGAGAGAGGGAGAGAGAGAATCCAAGCAGGCCCCGCGCTACCATTCTCGAAGCTGTGAGACCAAGCCAAGAGTCAGACGCTTAACCGACTGAGCCACCCAGGCGCCCCTTAAATGCTCAGATTTAAGGATTCCCTGGGTAACTGGCCTGAGGTGACCCTGAGGGACTCTTGGCCGAGTGTTGTCCAGGGAGCCAGGCCCTGCCTGGGAGATACACCCTGGGATGAGGGGCTGGCCTCGTTCCTGCGATGAAGGCCACAAGTGCCAAACACAAGTCAGAGCCTGGCTCCGTGTGACTTTTTTCTCTAACCTGTAATGCAGCTTAGAAGAAAAAGGGTTTTCCAACAAGGGAAGAACTGGTTGAAAATAGAGATCACTAAATGAGTCTTAAACATGTTAGTCACCATGCTATGTACGAAGAAAGGCTTTCTGTGTCTCTTCTGCCCATTTCTCACGCAGCCACGTGTAAAATACTGCTGTATTGGAGACTCCAGGGGCCGTTCACTACGAGCCAATGCAGCTTCAGCTTCAAGGCCCCGCTGGTGCACAGGCCCCTGCCAGCCCGGGTAGGGGTCCCTCATCATGTTCTCATGGTCGTGTGTTTTGTAAGTTTTGCAAAGCAAGTTATTTCAGTTGCAAATGGTTGGGGCCGGTCTCTCTTTCCACGTGATGTCCCCTCTAGCACATGTTTCTTGTGTCAGGTGACATTGGATGATCACAGTAAGTTTTGGGGTGAGGGATGTCAAGTACAGCATACGTTGACTTCGAGCAGAGTAAGATAAGTTTATGTGATGTGCAGTCACTTCTGTGTATGGTTCAAGCCAGCTCCTTGTGTAGATGGCTCCAAGGACGACTCTCCTGTCCAACTTTCTGACTCACCCAGTGTCATGGCGGTACGAGGGTTGCAGTATATATGGAGGCATATGGATATTGGCAGAGGCACAGGTCTGGACGCTCAAAGCTACTCTGTGGAGAGTTCTCCCAAAACTTGCTAGCAGGGAAGCTTATTCTCATCGATAGAAGGTCTCTCCTGTCAGGAATATACTTGATAGTGCAGTCTATACAATTATAAACAACTGTAAATGATGAAAACATTCCCATCAACCATACTGGAGGAAAGACTGAATTATCTTTTATAACGTTGTCATATGAAGAGGCAATCAGAACCCTCAAATAGAGAATGAAGGTATTACACAAGGGTGTTAATTTATTTTTCTGGATTGTTCTGGATTGTTGGTGTTTGTGGCATTTAACACAAATGGCTATTCTTGTGTCAACTCTCTAATATTTGTAATCTGTTTGCATTCTAAATTGTCACTTTCCTACCTAATTTTTTGTTTGTAATTTTACAGCCCTTCTTTTTTTAAAAAATGTTTAATTCACATTTTATTATTACTATTATTTTTAAGTAGGCTTCATGCTCAGCATGGAGCCCAGTGTGGGGCTTGAACTCACGACCTTGAGATCAAGTCCTGAGCTGAGATCAGGAATCAGACCCCTAACCTACTGAGCCATGCAGGCACCCCGAGTCCTTTTCCTTAAAGAGAACGTACCCAACCACATAACCTTTAGGCCACACAAGACTTGGATCTATCCCTAATAAGGTCATTAAGTCACAGGCTGAAGTCATAGCCACAAAGTGGTCCAAACAGGATTCAAATCCAGAGTCCAAGCGCTGGCCTCACAGTGTGTCTCAGACTCCAACATGCACTGGTTCACCTGGGCTCTTGCTAAAATCAGATTCTGATTCAGTACATGTGGGCTGGGGCCCCAATGGCATGACGGCCATTCTGTGGGCAGCACTCTCGGGACCCAGGGTCTCTAAGCTAATGCACGATTTGGCCAGCTCTCAAGTGGTATGATTGGGTCACTAGAACTGTTTCCTTAGGAACAGGGTCTAGCTCATCTGATTTCCTCAATCCTGGAGGCATGTATGGCATTAAGAAGTTGCTTGAATACCACTTTTCACTACCTAACTTCCCTCTCACACACTTATGGAACGCCTATGAGTGGTCGAGTAGTTTCTGTTGACCATCACTGTGGCTGCAAGGAAGCATGTTCCCACCTTGTGGACGAGGACACTGCCATCCAGGGAGATCACGTAACTTGCCTGCGGTGGCAGGGTCAATGGTTGAACTCACGTCTCCGGCCCTTCTTCACCTGGTGGCAGGGGGCTAAGTGGGGAATCCAGAAGTCAGCCTGTGTTCCCAAGGAGCATTTCCCACCAGGCCCCTACTGTCAGATGGGAGCCACTTGTATCTCTCCTCTCTCTAGGTGTCCTCTGCCTTGGGATGGGCCCTAGATGCTTCATTCCTCCATTCCTGTCCATTACATGGGCTTACTGTGACCCACCTCAGAGAATTTTATGGGGATTACATGAAGCTTTACCTGATGGGGTACATGATACTACTCATGCTGGCCCAGAACCCCCATCGAAGTGGTCACTGTTGTCCCCGGGATAAGCTGACCTTGGCAATCAAGTGGGTAATCCTTGCAGCTTGTACCCCGGGCTTGCTTTCTTCCTGGTGTGTGTTAAGAAGAGACTGTGTTAAAACACAAGGACATCTGGAAACATCTCCAACCCTGCAGAGAGCTGAGCAGAGAAGGGCTTGATGGCAGCCACTTGTTCCCTGGCAGATGTCAGTTTTGCCTGTCAGGCCCTCTCAGTGTTTGCAGCCCAGGAGCAGGCTGACAGCCTCCGGCGTCCCCTTCCTGTCTTGGTCCTCCCAAACGCACCCAAAGCCCAGCCACGCGGCTTCATCACCGCAGGCCCACCTAATGACAACATGCTGCAGCGATTTTGTCATCTTCAGAACACGTGAGGCAATGTTATTTTCAGAAACTTCCGACACTTGTCCTGTGGATACATTTTCCAGGAGAAAATGCCGACGGATGGGGACAGGCTGCGTTCTCTGGCCATCCCCATCCTCTGGAGGCTTCTGTTCATTAGCATCCCCTCAAAGGATATATGCCATAATGGCTGCAGACTCCGGGTGGTCCTGCCTCAGGCTCTTGTAGCCCAAAAGGTCCGACTTCCACATCCGCATGCAGCCTGGCCTGGATTTGGGTTATTTTAAGCTGCCCCTGCAATGCAGCTGCAAATCCAGAGAAAGAGGAACGCGGGTCCTGCACACCAGGGAACAGCTCGCTAAACACACGCTGTCACTGGCCTGGAGAGTAGGCAGACAATATAATTACAGTCATTCCAAGAGATGCATTCTGCTGAATTGCCCCTTTAGGGCCACTCCTATTTCTTTGGTACCAGTACAATTTTTTTTTCAAACCCTTTGGTAAATTTCAAAGTGTTACAGGTAAAAGCAAACCTCTTCACTTAGCTTCTTGGTTATCTGTTTAGGATTTTATGTATCTCATTAGAATTTTTTTTTTTTTTTTTTTTTTTTTTTTGCAAATGGATTGAGGCCCCTGGCCCTGCCTTTTGGGGGAAAGAGAGGGTTCCAAGAGTGGAGCAGGGAGATGACCTCAACTGTACTCCACGTGGAACCTTAGCTTCAGGACAACAGTGTAGACCAAGCCCTGGGGATGCAATTTGTTTTCCCCTCTGGTTGTTAATTTGGTGTCTGAATCAACAGGGTTTGCACCAAGAAAGAGGAAGAGAAGAAGCCATGGAATGTCTTTCCTTGGAAAGCTTTGTCTAACGGACACCTATTAGCACTGGATGCCAGACAGCGCTCTGGGCTCTGGGGGTGAATTTCAGAACCCTGAAGTCCTTTCTCCTAATCATTTCCATCAGTGTACTTTATAGATTCCAAAGTATTTCTCCTGCTTCATCTGTTCATGTATTCATTCATCTGCCCAGTGAGCATTTATTACATGTGAATGGATTTATTACAGGTGCCGGGATGGCACTGGGCCCTGGGGATACTGTCCCTGCCTCTCAGCTGCCTATAAGCCAATGTGGGAGGCAGACACACAGAAAGCATAGTACTGCTCTTGGGAGAAGCCCAGGGTGTGGGGTGCATGGGGTGACACCTACTGAGTGTAGGGGGGCATTTGAGGCTCCCTGGAAGGGACCTGGATAAATAAGTAGGGGGTTGTCTAGAAAGAAACTTTGGGGAAAGAACAAAGATATTTAAAGGGAGATTTTAAAAAGTGTGGCCAAATGATGTACCATGGAAACCCTGTTTCCAATCTTACCACAGTCTTTAGAGACCCCTCTCTGTGAATGCACTGTGGCTGGGGGCTCTGTCCAGGATGCACAGGAGGAGCTGATCTTGCTGCAAGAAGGGTGTGAGTGACACCTGAGGCTGCCACTTCCATGTGGGACAGAGAAGGCTGTTTGCAGAGTGGTCACGGGCAGCCACACCAAGATAAAGCCTGTGAACACAGGTCACAGGAGCTCTGCGTCCCTTGCATTTATTCAGTCTTTTCATATTAACTGAACACCTGTTGCATGCACTGTGCGAGGCACCCAGTGAATACCCCTGGATCGCTGCCCTGTCGGACCCTTATGTAATATGGGGGAGGTTAACAATCGACAATTACATCTATGGTCTTCCAGATGGTGATGGAGGAAGACAAAGGATGGAAACGAGACAGGGTAGGGCTGAAGTGGGGGTGGGGGCACACCCTGGCAGGTGACATTTGAGCAAACACTCAAGGGAGTAAACCGTGTGGATACCTGAAGTAAATGAGTCCCAGGCAGAAGAAATGGTAATGCAGAAGCTCAGGCAGCAGGGAGAGGCAAGGGGGGTCGGGAGTGTGGTAGGAGAGCGGCGGGGAGAGGCACCGTGAGGGGGTTGCCTTGGTGGCTCTGCATCTGAGCGAAGTGAGGAGCCAGCAGAGGTCTGGGCAGAGGAGTGGCATGATGTGACTTTGTTTAATAGCCTGTCCACTGTCAGGTCAGTGGGGGGCCCGTCTTCAGAGCCCCAAACTGGTGCCTAGCAAAGAAAAATCAGGAGCCTACAGAAACTGATTACACAAAAATATTTCTAGAATGTCTAGTACATGATGGGTACTTTGCTAGGCAGTCTTGTCCCTATCCTGAGGGAGGGAGCCCCCTGGGTGAGTGGAGCACATGGGCACACAGGGAGATGACAATTCAGCACAGGGCAGTGCTTTACATACATTCAGGGAGGTGCACGGTCTCAGAAGCGGCACCCAGAGCGGGTGGGTGTGCCAGCAGCCCCCGGAGCACCTTGCGTCTTCTTCTGGGGATGGGCTTAGTGTGTGTCAGTTGCACGTGGGATCACTGAGGCTCATGTTTGGCAGAGGTGAGCCACTCCACCCTTTGCCAAAGGGGTAAGTCTAGAAGGTATATAATCTGTCTCATTTGGAAGGGGCTAAGTAAACGGCTCTTCAATAAAGCAAAGGTCAGTAAGAAATTTGAATTTTATTTATGAAACTACCTACCAGGCTTTGCCATGAAGAGTAATCTCAGTCAAGCACCCAAATCAATAATCTCAGACCACAAACACTGAAACACCAAAGTGATAAGGTGCTGGGTGCTTTGGTTAGCTATTGTGACTTAACGGATGACCTCAAAACTTACTGACCTAAAACAACAATTTATTATTCCTCATGATTTGGTTCTCTGGGAGGTTCTTCTGTGGGTCTTGTCTGGGCTCACGTGTGTGGCTGTGTTCAGCTGGGGGGGGGTTCAGCCTGGGGATGCAAGCAGGTGAGATGCTGTGTCATCTGGGCCTTTCTCTCCATGCAGTATTGTCCTAAAATATAGGTATTATTGTTACTCAAGCATGGTGAGGGCAAGCGATCAGGAGATGATTGACACTGAAAAGATGGTTTGTTATACTCACAAATCCCCAGAGAAGAAGACATGCTGGGCCACAGAGGGCTACACAGGGAAGCATCAGGGTCAAGTCAGGAGGCAGAGGAAGTGAAGGGGAAATGTGGGCAAGAGGCTTTGTTGTGGTTTCCATCGGAACGAATGGGTGAAGCAAGGCAAACAGATTTAGAATTGGCAAGTTGGAATAATTTCGGTAGGCTCTGGGGCATAGGGACTGTCCCGACTTGTTTGGCATGATTCAGTCAGGTGGATAATGGCCCAGAGTATGAGAGCCAGATAAAGGAGGGGATTGGGGTGTGGGCCCAATCTGTATGTTTTCTGTATGAAAGGCACGCTCGTGGGAGAGTTGCTTACTGTCTCTCACAACTGACTGGCCCTGGGAGGGGAATCCCCTCAGGGTCAGCAAGCCAGATGTCAAAGCATCAGAATATAGAAAACAAAAGACATGATTTGTACAGGTCTCAAGGCCTCTCTCCACACGCTCTCTCAGTAAGAGCTGTAGCATGGGCTTCCTTAAGTGGTGGTCAGGGCACTCAAGGGAGCAAGAGCAGAAGCCACAAGGCCTCAGCTTGGAAGGTGTGCAACATCACCTCACTTGGTCACAGAATCTCAGAGACGCTCCAGAGTCACGCCCTTGATGAGAGGAGAGGACCACTTACTGTGCCAGCTAGGACAGTTGTTGTAGCCATCTTGTCACATAATCTGCCACAGGTATGCTTCTAGAATATTGCCAAGGCCTTTTTGAATTGATCAGATCCAACAGGAAGGACAGAAGGATGTGGACTTCCAGCTCCTTTGTCTCTACTGGTGTGTGGAGAGGGCGTGACTTCCTTCCACTGTGGGTTCCAGCCTCCAAGGTCCGTTAGGTATTTGCCCCAGAGTCCACAGGGACCTTTTCTACTTTTAGAGGAGGGTGGGCGTGGTTCTGAGCAACTCTGCCTCAAATGGCCTGGAGGCCTGGTCCCCCAGGGAAGACCCTGCCTGCTCTGGCAGGGAGCCCACGGCTGTTTGCAACCTGTTTGAAGGCCGAGGTTCAGGCTGTCTCATATTATTTTTCCTATGGAGTGAAAGTAACCCCATTATTTCTCCCACAGAAGTGCAGATGCTTTATTATACACATGCTGTTCATACAGCATGTGGAGTTTGGCCAATAAGAGCCACCTTTCACCTCACACTTCAGACCCATGAAGCATTTTCTTACGTGTTCTTTCATGTGTTTTCACAGGCCCCCACGGAGGACGCATTGTTATCCTGCTTTTTCATAGGAGGATACTGTGGCTCCAGGGTCTCAGGGACTCACCGGGTGTCTACACTGGTTTGGGCCTCAGGAGGTGCCCTGGACCACTCGCTCACTGGGTGAGGCTAACGGAGCCTGACAAATGCTCTCACTTCATTCACATGGGTGCTTCAGTGAGTCACTTCTGCCTCCTTTTACTGCTCTCCTCTCTGGCTGTTCTCATTAGATTATTTCCCCCTTTGAATCAGATGCTTCAGAGAGTCCCCTCGTGCCCTGAGGAGTTACCCGTGGCCAGGGGATACCGCCCTGACACCCCTAGAAATAGCCCGGCCCTGCCCACTGCTCCACCCAGCTCTTGCCCCAAAGTCCCCAGCCAGGCCGGCCATTTGCTGGGAGCAGATTTCAGTCCCTCAAGAACACACAATCTGTGGAAAGCCAAGCTGGCTCTCCACTCCGGACCCCTAGATCACCTCCCTGGTACGGGGGTGGGATTCATTCAAGTAAGTGAGTCATTTGTTCTGCTAAGAGTCTGAGCTAGACACCCACCTGTTTGCTTCTGAAACCCAACAAGTGAGGCGGTGCCTGCCAGTCCGTCTCGAGGTAAGAAGACTGAGTCATTGCTGAGTCAGTATCTAGCAGAGTACCACGGGCCACTTTCTCCAGACACAACAGGACTTTCACTGAGGATAATGAGGGCAGAATCTCTCAGTTAGATCCTTTTCTTTGGAAACCAGAGGGCCGTCTTTCTTAAAGGCTTCACAGCCCACGATCACATTCTGCATTTTCTGGAATGCGGAGGCTTCTACAGTCCCTACAGTGGCCACACCTCAGGATTCCATTTTCTGCTTGGATGCTGACTCAACCATGAGGATTTGCCCGTTTGCCTCTGTTCTCTCGGGGCTTCCTTTGTGAACAGAGGTAACTCACCTGCCACAAAAAGATTTGACAGAGCTGCTCATGAGGAATCCAGGTTTCCCTTAGGACATCCTGAAAAAGATTCTGTCCAAACAAAAGGGTCCCAAGATGCAAAGCCATCTCCCAGACTAGGGGCCAGGGTGGGGTGCAGGCCCAGGCCACAGGTGCTGAGACTTCTCCAAAATCACGCACTTCCGTGGCTGTTGCTCCTAACGTCATGTTTATGGGTCTTGCTCCTGTTGATGGTTATTTTCTCCAGAGAAGGACAGTCTCTTCCTGTACAAGCTACCCACGAAAGTCAGGCTGGGACCAACACTGCTTTGCAGTGTCTGCCTTCCCCTGAGGGTTCTCAACCAAGGGTGATTGTGACCTGCACCGGGCAATATTTGGCAGTGTCTGGAGACATTTCTCCTTGTAGCTGCTGGAGGTGTTACTGGCGTCAAGTGGACAAAGGCCAGGGATGCTGCTAAACATCTTACAGTGCCAGGAATGCTCCTGGCTGGCTCCCTTGGAGGAGCCTGTGACTCTTGGTCTTAGGGTCATGAGTTCGAGCCCAAGCTGGGTTTAGAGATTGCTTAAATAAATAAACTTAAAAAAAAAAAAAGAAGAAAGAAAGAAAAACTTAAAAGAAATTATCCAGTCCACAGTGTCCATGGTGATGAGGGCAACCCTTCACCTAACAATGAAGTCCAAGAGTGTCCCCCTCTCCATCAACACTTTTCACAATACTTCGAACGTGGGCTGTGCTTGTTTTCTCTCTTCTGAGCTACAATCTCCTTTTTTCCATGCTCATACTAGCAATTCCCAGTCAAGCCTGGGGAAAAGTATCCATTACCATTATTCATTACTGTCCATTAGCTACCGGAGGCCAGGTGATAATTTCCCCGATCTACCTCCTATTCTCTATCATCATCACCATCATTGACAACAACGAAGACCTCATAGTTGTCATAAGTATTGCATATAAGCTAGCTAACAGTCATCAGTCAATTGCCCGTGGCTGGATGCCACTTGAATACACTTCCTGCCAATGTGTCCTTCTTAACTCTAAAGTAGGCAGCACCAAAACCGGTCCACAGGCTCATCAACAACCTCATTGTCATCATCATCATCAATACCAGTGTTGTTGTTATCTTTACAAGCCAGCCAACAGGCAGTCTTTAAGTCCATGATGATGGTGGTGGTGGGGAGTGGGGAGCGGCTCTGTAGAGCATCACTGAAGTTCCAGCAGCCAAATGCACGGGCATTCTGCTTGAGTTCACTTTTGTCCAGTGTGAGCACATTTTTATTAGGAGTTATTGCCATCTGAGCCTCAAGTGACCAGGTCCTATGTTCTGCACACACACACACACACACACACAGTGCTTTGTCTTTTTCATTTTTCAGTTCCCACTAGTGGAGCCTGGTAATTGCTTCCTTCTCTGGTCCCCCAGAAATTGAGACTTTGGGGTGTTTTAACTTAACATTTGACTCAGTGAAATGCCCAGGGCCTCCTGCTTCTACCCCCAGGGACTGGGACAGAGTATGTTGGAGTAGGGGTGGGATAGGTAGAAGGCAGTTTGCCCTCACTTGGTGACTTTCCGGATCTATCCAGTGGAGATAGCACCCAGAACCCGAAATGACAACTGAGGCATTGTCAGCCACAATGTAGAGTCCCTTCCCCCTGCCCACTCTTCTCTGTGCCTCCCCTCCCAACCTCCCATAGTGCACTTAGGAATGATTTATGAAGTGTCACACTGGGAAGCAGACTTGAATAGTAATGAGGGGAAAGCACTAGAGTTAGTTATTATTGATCATCTCTGTATGCACTTTATATATTTGCAAGCACCTTTCAGGACCTAGTTGGTAATAAATAAAGTGCCTCCAGATCACCTTGCTGCTTCCCACGGCTCCATTTCTGCTGACACTCTTCATGAATGCAATTTTAGTCGTGTGCCTCCTGGCACACAAACTAAGGACATGGTACCCACAAACAGCATGTAAAATACTTCCATGGTAGTGTGTGTGTGCACACACAGAGCTGTCAAAATCCTCTTTAGTTTATAATCAACACCCACAGTGGATGCAATTGGCACCCTGCCCAGGTCCCCTCCACTTCCCCCATCTTCCAGCTTCTGTGACTATTGGCTCACAGCAGCTGTCCCTTTCTGGAAGAACTGTCCTTGACAGAACAGGAGCCACAATGCTCAGAAGGTTATCTGGTCTGGTATCCCTCAACCAATGATTGTTGCCAGGGCTATATTAGCTATCTATTTCTCAAAATAATTACTGCAAAACTTAGTGGCTTAAAATAACTTCGGAAGTTTAAAGTCTTGCTTATTTTTTTTCTTTGTAACAGCTTTATTGAGATATAATTCACATCCCATCAAATTCATCCCTTTAAAGTTTATAATTCAGAGGCTCTTACTATATTCATAAAGTTGTGCAGCCATCACCACTTCTGAATTTTAGAGCATTTTTAGCCCTACCCTTTAAAAAAACAAACAAACCCTGGTGATCGTTAGGACCCACACCCTATTCTGTGGTGACCATGAGTCTACTTTTTGTCAATTACGTATTTACCTATTCTGGATATTTCCCAAAAAGGTAGCCATATAATAATGTGGACTTTTGTGTCTGGCTTCTTTCACTTTAGCATAATGTTTTATCATCTCATCCATGTTATGGAATGTTGTAGCAGTACTTTATTCCTTTTTTATTGCTGATAATGTTCCGTTTTGAGGATACGCCACATTTTGTCTGTCCATTCCTCAGTTTGATGGATATTCAGGTTGTTCCTACACTTTGGCTATTATGAATAATGCCGTGAGCATTTTCAAACACATTCTTGTGGGGACATATCCTTTATTTTGCTGGGGTAGACATGTAGGAGTGGCACTGCTTGGCTGATATGGTAACTCTTAACATTTTGAGGAATCAGCACATTGACTGCATCATTTTACAAGCCCATCAGCAATGTATGGTTTCCAGTTTTCCACATCCTTGTCAACACTTATTATTGTCTGTCTTTTTTATTTTAATGAGCGTGAAGCGGTATCTCATCATGGTTTTGATTTGCCCTTCCCTAATGACTAACGACGTTGAGTATCTTTTCACGGGCTCATTTGCCATTTGTGTCTTCACGGAGAAATATCTATTCAAATCCTTTAGTTATTTTTAAGTTGTATGATTTGTCTTCTTATTGTTGGCTTTTAAGAATTCTTCATAGAATCTAGACTCGAGGCCCTTATTAAATAGATGGTATGTCTTCTCTAGCATCCATGGAACTGTAAAGCTAACCTGTGGCCGACTAGCTCCTGTCAAGGTGCTCATCAAAATCACCTGGTGAGGAGCGTCAAAATCCGTACTGCTGGGGTTCCACTCCAGCCATTCAAACTCAGTAGATCTGGAGTATTGTTAAGTTCCATGCGTGATTCTGATGCACACTCCTAGCGGTGGTCAGGGAGGCAGGCCTAGGAGTCTGGCGGAGCTTCTGACAGGAAATAGGTCACAGTCAGAAGGATCCAGCACGGTTCTAGAGACAGTGAGAAGGTGGGTGCGATGGTGTCCCATAGGACAAGATGGGCCTCTCGGACAGTATCGGATTCTGCGTGGTAACACCTCGTACCTCTCTCAGGGCATCAGGTTGGGTGAGGCAGCACGGATTGTGCACCCACAACTTCTCAGTGAACAATTGCTCCCAGAAGGCAGTGATGGGGCTGCCTGTGGGCCTGCCTTCAAGAATTTTAGCTGGAAGGGTGAGGGGAGAAGAGGGTGGAGATGAAGAAATGAGAGATCTGTTGGGCCTCCATAGTTCTAGCTGCAACTCTGTTTGGCAAGACTCTGTGTCAACGTCCCCAAGTGGATCCTGCAGGGGACATTCCACTCCTCCCCCTCCCACCCATTTCCTGCCTGAAGCATAGAGAATCTAACTCGAATCTTTTGTCGTGAGGCTAGATTCCCCTGCAGTTACCACCACATGTGATCCGCATGTGCAGGGTGACCTCTCCACCTGCTGAAGGATTCAGAAAGCCACCTCCAGAGGCAGCTCCCACCCAAGCCGGCCGCTGAAGGGGCAATGCTATCAGAGCCTATGTCTGCTTACGGGTTCCCTGCCTCACCTCACAAACCACCACGGATACCATGGGCGTCCCAGCCAGGCTGGCTCTGCCTTCTTTTTTCTCAGAGTGACTGTAATTTCCATCCACATATTTGGGTTTGCCCTTTTGCCAATTTTTCAGCCTGGAGGCTACCAGGAATGCGGCCCCCACCCTCCAGCTGGACAGAGCTTCGAATTACATGGACACATGACTCCTATGCAGCTAATCTTCATCTTATCCTCAGACACAGGGATTGGCTGGAGGGATGAATATGTCACCCAAAGCCAGCCAATCAGAGTTCTAGCGAATTTCCACCCCCTTGGTCCTCTCCTTCATCTTGGCTCATCTTTAGCTGGGAAGGCATAAATCTGATGTTACCTGTGCTGATTCCCCTGTCCCTTGACACTCTGATTTGAATGGTTTCTGTCACTTCTAACCTCTAAAGTTGTGATTAATACAAATTTGTTTCCTATGTGATTTCCCTGTGCAGGTGTTGGTATGTCTCTATCCATTTAATCTCTATTTGAAAATAAACAAATGTTGCTGGCCTACCTCCAGATCCTTCAAGCTCTGTTCTGTGTAATGAACCCTTCCTTCCTCACTCTGCTTACAGCACTCTGCTGTTTTTGCTGATTATTATTATTACTGAAGTCATATAAAGTTCTGTATTGAGGATTTAACATGTTTTCTGCACAAGATAACACACTTCTTAGTGATGACTTTTAAAAGCAGCTCCCCCAGGACTGACCTTAATTCTGGGCACATATGCAATGTATAATAATATCAATGAAATAAAAAAGATTTTTCCAAAACACAGAACTCCTCAGAAGTTTCACAGTCCCCAGCGATCAAGCCCTTGGCTGGTGGCGATCATTTGACTGTTCATATTCTTGGGTTGGAGCAGCTGAGCCGAGGTACAAATGGAAAAAAGCCAGAGGAAGAGATTTTTGCACAACTTTTCTGAAATAAAAATTGTCTTTGGAGAGCCCCAGTAAAGTGCACATTCATTGTTTCTGACCAGTTGCAGGACCAAAGTGATTGTGAGGCAGCAAGACTTGGTTAGCTAGAAGAAGGGAGGGCAGTCTGGCATGGGGCTGGCGGGGGGTGGGGCAGGGGGGCGAGGGGGCGAGGGGAGGGTCTGCTGCACCAGAACAACCCCCTGGCTGAAACTTTGACCTCTTCATGATCTGTCTATAGAAGGCCAAAACTTTCTGATTTGGGATCTCTTTTTGCTTCTACTTTCTTCCTGAGGGAGACAGAGCTTTGATGCATTTAATACAGCAAACTGTTTTTAAATGGCTAGAATAGATACAGTTTAAATCTTCTCGATCCCTTAAGCAAATATTTGAGAAATGCCAAGAAAGTAAATTAAACCAGTCTTCACTCAAGAAGGTCTTCCTTGGTGCCTTCCCTTCTGTAAACCCTTGGAGAAATGGAAGCCCAGTGCAAAGCCCCTGCCAGGATGTTCAGTCATTACTGCAAGACAGGTGGGTGTTTAATGAGCGTGTGCCTACAGTTTAAGGAGAAGGAAGGATGGACTTAAACACCGTTTGTCAGAGAATAGAAAGAGATGTGAACAAATTAGCTAAGAACTGGGTTAACCCTTGTGTGTCAGTCTGGGTACAGTCAATAGAGCAGATCCCCGTGCCCATATGATCCAAAGCTCAGTTTAGTAGAAGGAATTGAATACAGCAGGCTAGTTAGGAGGGTGTTACAAGAGCTGAAACCAGGGGAGGGGGAGGGAACCCAGAGATTAACAACTGCAGGAAGGCACTACTACTCCTAGGGCTGGAGGAGACTGAGCTCTCAGACCCCATGCACCAAAGCTAGAACCATCTAGTAGGTGTTGCACAAGGGGCTACCTGGAAGCCCCATGATTTCGGCTGCCAGGCAAGGGCTGTGGCTGCAGGGACAAGGCCATGGAGGGGATGGGGTGCAGAACCAGGGCAGGGGCTGTGTGGGCACACCTGGGTCCAGGCAAGAAAAGTGGTCACTGCCAGAGATGTAGCTACTAAGACAACACTGAAAATGTGGGTAAGGCAGGATGAGCAGGGGTATACAAAGTTCTCCTCCTCTACCACCCATGCCCTCCCCCACTAGCCCAACCTAACAGAAAGCAAGTGGGCACAGAGACTTAGTTTGCAGGGGTCAGCCCCCAGCAGTCTGAGCAGAACAGGGAAAGCGGGGGACGGGTCTGAAAGCAAGTAAGCAGGTGATCTGCCCACTTGTGCCAGCTATTTCCCTGCCACACAAGTCTGGGGTACTTGGGGGCATAGCAGGTATCCCTGATGCCAAAGTGGCAGGAGGAATTGGCGATGGTGAGGGAGAAGGCCGTGTCCTGGAGAGTGAGTGATCTTGCTTCCAGGCTTCAGGGAACACGACCCGCTCTATCGATAGATGGCTTATGGGAATAAAAGATCCCAGTCTTCCAAAAGCCTCAGACTAATCCCGTCCTCCCCCAGTTTCGCCACAGTTAGTGCTGCTTCAGGGATTCAGATGAGGTAGGGAAAGAACAGACTTTCAAATTCCCTCCCTGACATAAATGTTCTCCACTCCTTCTACCTCTGGGCATGAAAATGAGCCTTTATTGGTATAAGATAAACAAGCAAACTGTAGCAAAATCTTTAAAAATGATTTTGCATCACAGTATGAATCCATCTGATCTTCAGAGTTCTGGTTAACCCAATTTTACAAATATTTTTCAAACCTTGTTGACCTTTGGGGCGTCCGGATGGCTCAGCTGGTTAAGTGTCCGACTTCAGCTCAGGTCATGATCTTGCGGTTTGTGAGTTTGAGCCCCGCATCAGACTGTCTGCTGTCAGCACAGAGTCTGCTTCAGATCCTCTGTCTTCCTCTCTCTCTGCCCCTCCCCTGCTCATGTACACACACACACTCTCTCTCTCTCTCCCAAATAAGCACTAAAAAAAATTTGTTGACCTCACAAAGCTTTTATTTGACTTTCAGTTCCATTCCATAGACTGTCCCCTGCCCGATGCCTCAACAATAGTCAAGTTCACCCTCTCCACCTCCAAATATTCTATCCAAAAACATTACTTGAGCATCTACTAAGGACTAGAGGCTGGGAATTCAAAAATGAATAAGGTACAACCCTGCCTTCTTTCTCCAGTTTGCCTATAATGGTAGTTGGCCCTTCTCCCCAGCCCACCCCTGAAGAATCCCTCCTTCAAATGTCTTGTCACTGAGGAAAATAATACACAAAGCTAGGAAGGTGCAGCCAGGAATGCCACCTGTCTCCAATCCCTGTCTCACCCCTCCCAACTGTGGAGCTGGGGTAGGTGGGGGAGGGGGGCTCGGGGGGCCCTTAGGCACATTCAGTTTACAAACTCCTGCTCCAGGGCAACCAGTGAAAAAACAGAGACTCTTTAGCAAATCTATTTGGGGACAGAAAGAACATAAATTAGACTTGTCATAAAAATTGCTAAATTTTCCTTTCTGTGTGCCCTTTGGCAAATATGAGTCTGACAGCTGAGGCAAGTAATCCCTAAACAGGGGGTGAGACTTTGTAGGAAAGAACCAAATGAGATAATGTTTGAAAGTGGTTTGCAAACTGTGAGCTTTAAACAAGTATCAAGGTTTTTCTTTTGGTAATTTTTCTTCCTTGACAGAACTTTCCAAGGCTGAAGAGAAAGAGAATGAATGCAAGAACCTCATAGCGGGGGCTTTTCCTCTGGTTCGAGCTGGTGGAATGATCCCTGGGTTAGGGATGCCGGCACATTCCATGTAGGACCCAAACACAAGCCCCTTACTTTAGGTTCATGTCCGCTCAGCAGCTTGGCTGCTACCCTCATTACAGGCCTCCTGAAAGAGACGTGGCCACAGTGACACCTTCCTTGGGCCCTCACCGCCACCCAAGAGACTTATGCATGACATTCACAGAAGGAAATACGTATGCACGCAACCCTGGGGGTTCACGCACCTTGTTTCTGCACGCAGTGGCTCTTGCTGAACCCTCCAGGCTCTGGGCGTGCACCGCGAGAGGGCTCTGAGAGATCCCTCCATGCCCACCCCCTCCTCCAGCATTGGTACCCTCTCTCTGGCAGCTTGCCAGAAGCAGGGCTTCCCATGGGGGCTTCACACACTCAAGTTCACTGTTGTAAGATTCTTCCTCTTTCCCAGCATGGAGGACGTGAACCCGGGTGGAGCAGTGGGGCCGGTCACGTCTCCAGCCCAGGCTCTCCTCCTGTTTTCCCTCCTAGCTCGCCCTCCAGCCCAGGGAAGGGTTTGTTGTTTGTTTGTTTGTTTGTCTGCTTTTTTAAGTCTCCTCTGTGTCTGGCCCTGACATCATGATGTAAAATCTAGATTTAAAATTCTTTAGGTTCTGGTAGTAGGAATTATAGGAGAGGAAAATTTTCTCTCTACCCTTCTGAGCTGTTGGCTGAGACTCCCTGTAATAAAAGACAGATCTACAAGGCAAAAACAAACAGAAGTGTTTAACATCGTTAAAAGATAAACTGAGGCATATTAAAAATGTTGAGAGTTTTGTGAACAAAAAGGAATTTGAATTGGACAGTGCCGAGCCGGAAGTGGTTAGGAGGTGTTCCACAGACAGAAGCTGAGGAAGGACGTTTATGAGAAGACACGGGTTCAAAGCAAGGACATTATGTGATGGGCTGTAGCTTAAAGTAATTGATTGCCTTTTTTGGGAAAACACCAGTTGGCTACCTTGAGGCATTCACAGGTTTGGGTGAGGTATTAGAACTACCTCAGTCTACTGGCCTCCTTGTTTAATTAATTTAACAATTCCCCCTTTTTGGTCATCCTCTCACACAGGAGAGATCGAGCAAAAATTTGGTATTAGTGCCACTCTCAGTCGCCATCAGGGTTTTGTTCTTGTCTCTCGTGAAACGTGTGGCTTATGATGTGAGGTTCCTGGAAGAATTGTTTTTGCTGTTCATCTTGTTTCTGTTCCTCTAGGCTCAGTGAGACCATCCGATGTACTGCCGATGACCCTGAACACACTGAAGACCTTGGAGAGAACACAGCACACTGGGGAGCACGCGGTGATGACCATCATGAGGATGATGCCAACAGACTGGAATATGGTCCTTTGCGAGGGCTCCTTCAAGCCAAACCAGGTGGTACCAAATAAATGAGAGAATGTACCTGAAGGATGTAACCTGTTCTAGCCAGGCTTGTTTGTCAATTTCTCACATTTGCAACAATACCAGAGGTGTTGATCCTGGTACAGCAGGAGGTATTTGCTATGGCACATAGCTCCTTGTTCAGCCAGTAAGTCATCTAAAGCAGTTCTATTATCTAAAACCACCTTAGCAAGAAAGCCTAGGGACTTCCGTTGTGTGACTATGGCCTTTCTGGTAGATCCAGTGATAGTTGCCAGAGTTAAGGAGCCTTGTTTCCCCATGCATTAACAGAGAGGAAAAGCAAGTAATGAAACGACAAAAGGAATACAAATTTCATATTGATGAAGGTCTTGCTCTGTGATCCTAGGACAGCTGCTCACTGCATGATGTCTGCTTCTGAGGAGGAGCCTCCCTTGTCCGTTTTAATTTTCGATCTCCCACTGGTGTGCAGTTCCACGAGTCTGGAGATATAGACCCAAGGTTCAAGACCCCAATGTTTGACTGTGGTCTGGAGGTGAGGGGGATCTGGTGTATGGTCCCTTCTAGTGAGATTCAAGGCCAGTCTTTGTTCCAGTTCAGTGGGATGATCTTAAAATTATCAGCAATCTATCTTTTAGGGTACTTGTCAAGATCTTTTCCATGAGTCTCTCTGGAGATGAAGCACTTTTACAAAAGCATCAAAGTAAAACGATAACTGTCTGTAAATGACAAAAAGGCTTTCAAAAAATAGCCATGGTTAAAAATCTGATAAAAGTTTATTCTATAAGGAATTTCAGTTATTTCTGGAGCATAAAACAATTTAAGATCATAATTGGACAATGAGGGTATTGAGAAATTTCTATAAACTTCAAACAAATTCTGGAATGCCAGAATAACCCTCGTGCCATAGAGGCATATTTTGGAGTGGCATATTCTGCTGATCTTCAGAATCTATACATGCTTGTTTCTTTTTTAAGCACTTTTTTAAAAAAGTTTATTTATTTTGAGAGAGAGAGAGAGAGAGAGAGAGAGAGAATGCAAGTTGGGGAGGGGCAGAGAGAGAGAGGGAGACAGAGAATCTCAAATAGGCTCCTCATTGTCAGCACAGAGCCTGATGTGAGGCTCGATCTCATGAATTGTGAGGTCGTGACCTGAGCTGAAATCGAGAGTCAGACGCTTAATGGACTGAGCCACCCAGGTGTGCCTGTACTTGTTTCTTTCAAGATGCTTCCAAATTAAAAATACTTTGGTCTTCAATACTCCTGCCTCAGCTTTGAATTTCAGGAGGCTATTTGAGAATAAAAATAAAACTTTGGGTCTTTTGTTCATGCCATAATCTTTTGAGTTTTCTCTTACCTAGAGCCCAAGACTCAGACTCATGATCCAGTTTTTATGTTGGAAAGGGTATATAATAAAAAAGAATTAAGGAAAAGAAAAATACATAAGATGACATTTAAAATAGTGTCCTAATCAAAGTGATCAAAGCAGGGCTTCTGAGGTTAATGTAGAAGTCTAGGGCTGGCATTCCCCACTCTCCCACCCCTTCCCTGTCCCCTGGGCCCTCTGTGAGACCATGGAAAACCATTGTACCATCCACAAGCTTCAGTAGGGGAAGGCCATGCACCACTCACAGTTAGTAGCACATAATAGATGTTCAATAAATATTTGGGAACCATGTCTCTATATTTAACAGTATGTTTAACTTAAAAAAAAAAACACCAACTACACCAGATTTTTTTTTACTTAATAAAATTGAAATTAGAGAAAAATTTACTTTTTTGAGACGTATTTTAGTTTGCTTTGACTGTGGGAAAGAGGGATATAAAGTAAAGGGCTGGTAAGGAAAGGATGTGCGTGAGTAAGAAGGAGAGGTCAAGGATGAAACAGGCTATGTTTAAATATAATGAAGAGGATTCCAAGGCGGGATCAGAGGCTCAGTAAAGACAGGTGGATGAGGAGGGGAGGAGCCAATATGGCGGAACAGCATGGAAGTTTTTTGTGTGTCTCGCGTCCACGAAATACAGTCAGACCAACAATAAACCATCCTACACACCTAGAAAACTGATTGGAGGATTAACACAACAATCTGCACAACCTGAACCACAGAGTTCAGCAGGTACGCGGCACGGAGAGCAGGTACCCGGCGCGGAGCAAGAAGCCGCGAAAGGTAGGGAACCGCTTTTGGGGGCGGAGAGAGGATGGAGACTGGGGAGGGGGGCAGAATACGGGAAAAGCACCCCTCCCCAAAAGCAGCTGGAGAGAAAGTGGAAAGTTGGAAAGAGCCGCAGGGACTAAACTAAAAAGGGAGAAAGGAGAAAGGAGAGGGTTTAAATTCCATTAAGACTGTAAACGAGGGGAGCGCAAAGGCTGCAACTCCGCAGCTTGGTACCTGGCGGTGCTCTGGCGGGAAGGGCGAATCCCCAGGAACAGAGTGGGTCCGGGAGGTTCTCAGGCCACACGGGGAAAAGCGGTTCCACTGCTGGAAGGCCATTTGGTAGAGACGGTTGAAGCCGCCTGGTCCCAGCAGACCCTGGAAGGCAGCCACATTCGCTGGTGCTGGGGCAAGGTCGTTGAGGGTGAAGCCTGTGCCAGATGTGTGTTGTGATTTTCCATAATCCCTGAAACGCTGCTGCGACACCGTCTCGCAAACTTTTGCTGGGACGGGCTGGCACCTGGCCGCAGTCTCGGGGTGCCAGCAATAGCAGGGTCCAGCAGGCATTCCTGAGTGCAGACGACATTAGGCCATTGCTCATTCCGCCATTGCTCCATGAGACCAGCCCACAGAGGGGTGGAATGGGTGAAAGCCCCAGTCCTTCGGAAGCAAGGGGCTGGGGAAAACAGCCACATCTGAGACAAAACTCGGGAGAGAGTTACTGCCTGCAGCTTGGTCACGGACAGTGAAGAAGAGGGGAGTGGACGAGAGCTGAAGACAGAGGATGGGTGCACAATTGCTGATTCGGGAGAACAGACTGGGTGGCTAGGTGGCACCATTTTTCACTGCTCCCGCGCATGCGCATATGCACCTATGAGTGCCGCAACACTCCACCCCAGGAGGCTAGCAGCGCCATCTAGTGGAGAACAGAGCCGTTACACTGAGCCCCACCCAACTGGGCCAACCTTGCTCTCAAAAACACAGGTCTCACCATGGGCTTAGTTTTTGGACTATAAAGCGCTACACAGACTGACCTCTAGGGGGGAAAACGAAGCAATTTCAGTCCTACTTCAATCTGTTAGCAGGTTCATCTATTCAATTTTCTTTCTTTTTTTTCCTTTTTTCCCCCTTTTTCTCTTTTACACTTCTTTTTCTTGAATACAGAAAGAGAAAAAATTCATTTTTATTTTCAGTTTCTTTAAAAACATTTTTCTTTAATTTTTTTTACTATATTCTTTACTTTTGTGTATATTTTTTCAAATTCCATTTTACCCCCATCATCTCATTTTAGTCTACTTCAGTGTA
Source organism: Panthera uncia (assembly GCF_023721935.1). Lineage (NCBI taxonomy): Eukaryota > Metazoa > Chordata > Mammalia > Carnivora > Felidae > Panthera > Panthera uncia. The sequence goes on from NW_026057576.1 coordinate 18,635,825, forward strand.
TTCATTTTTTTCAAATTCTCAAACGATTTCCTTTTTTTTCTCCCCTCCTTTTTTCTCTAATCTGTCAAACCACTTTCAACACCCAGACCAAACACACAAATAGATCTAGCATCATCTATTTGATTTGTGTGTGTGTTTTTAATATTTAATTTTAATTTTTTTAATTTTAAACATTTTTTAATTTCAATTTTTCTACTTCATTAATTCCTTTTCTCCCTTCAAAATCACAACATGAATGACTTCACCCCAAAAGAAAGAGCACAAAGAAATGACAGCCAGGGATTTAACCAACACAGATACAAGCAAGATGTCTGAACCAGAATTCAGAATCATGAAAATAAGAATACTAGCAGAAGTCGAAAATAGATTAGAATCCCTTTCTGCAGAGATAAAAGAAGTAAAAAATAGCCAGAATGAAATTAAAAATGCTATAACTGAGCTGCAATCACGGATGGATGCAGCAGCGGTAAGGATGGATGCGACAGAACAGAGAATCAGCGATATAGAGGACAAACTTATAGAGAATAACGAAGCAGAAAAAAAAGAGGGAGATTAAGGCAAAAGAGCACGATTTAAGAATTAGAGAAATCAGTGACTCATTAAAAGGAACAACATCAGAATCATAGGGGTCCCATAAAAGGAAGAGAGAGAGATAGGGGTAGAAGGGTTATGTGAGCAAATCATAGTGGAAAACTTACCTAACCTGGGGAAAGACACAGACATCAAAATCCAGGAAGCACAGAGGACCCCCGTTAGATTCAACAAAAACCGACCATCAACAAGGCATATCATAGTCAAATTCACAAAATACTCAGGCAAGGAGAGAATGATAAAAGCAGCAAGGGGAAAAAAAGCCCCAACCTACAAGGGAAGACAGATCAGGTTTACAGCAGACCTATCCAAAGAAACTTGGCAGGCCAGAAAGGAGTGGTGGGATATATTCAGTGTGCTGAATCAGAAAAATATGCAGCCAAGAATTCTTTATCCAGCAAGGCTGTCATTCAAAATAGAAGGAGAGATAGTTTCCCAGACAAAAAAAAAATTACAGGAATTTGTGACCACTAAACCAGCCCTGCAAGAATTTTAAGGGGGACTTTCTGAGGGGAGAAAAGATGAATATATATATATACCAAAAGCAACAAAGATTAGAAAGGACCAGAGAACACCACCAGAAACTCCAACTCTACAAACAACATAATGGCAATAAATTCATATCTTTCAGTACTCACTCTAAATGTCAATGGATCAATGCTCCAATCAAAAGACATAGGGCAACAAAATGGATAAGAAAACAAGATCCATCTATCTGCTGTTTACAAGAGACCCACTTTAGACCTCAAGACACCTTCAGAGTGAAAATAAGGGGATGGAGAACCATCTATCATGCTAATGGTCAACAAAAGACAGCCAGAGTAGACATACTTATATCAGACAATCTAGACTTTAAAATAAAGACTGTATAAAGAGATGAAGAGGGGTATTATATCATAATCAAGGGGTGTATCCACCAAGATGACCTAACAATTGTAAACATTTATGCACCAAATGTGGCAGCACCCAAATATATACATCCATTAATCACAAACATAAAGAAATGAATCAATAGTAATACCATAATGGTAGGAGACTTCAACACCCCACTCACAGCAATGGACAGATCATCTAATCAAAAAACCAACAAGAAAACAATGGCTTTGAATGACACACTGGACCAGATGGACTCAACAGATATATTCAGAACATTTCATCCTAAAGCAACAGAATATACATTCTTCTCCAGTGCACATGGAACGTTCTCCAGAATAGACCATATACTGGGACACAAATCAGCCCTCAACAAGTACAAAAAGAATGAGATCATACTGTGCATATTTTCAGACCACAATGCTATGAAACTCGAAATCAACCACAAGAAAAAAATCAGAAAGGTAACAAATACTTGGAGACTAAAGAACATCCTACCAAAGAATGAATGGGCTAACCAAGCAGTTAAAGAGGAGATTTAAAAGTATATAGAAATCAATGAAAATGATAATACCACAACCCAGAACCTCTGGGACGCTGCAAAGGTAGTCATAAGAGGAAAGTATGTAGCAATCCAGGCCTTCCTAAAGAAGGAAGAAAGATCTCAGATACACAACCTAACCTGAGGCCTTAAGGAGCTGGAAAAAGAACAGCAAATAAAACCCCAAACCAACAGAAGACAGGAAAATAAAGATTAGAGCAGGAAAATTAATGCTATCAAAACCAAAAAACAGTAGAACAAATCAATGAAACCAGAAGCTGGTTCTTTGAAAGAATTAACAAAATTGATAAACCACTAGCCCGTTTGATCAAAAAGAAAAAGGAAAGGACTTAAATAAATAAAATTAAATGAAAGAGGAGAGATCACAACCAATACAGCAGAAATAAAAACAATAATAAGAGAATATTATGAGCAACTATATGCCAACAAAATGGGTAATCCGGAAGAAATGGACAAATTCCTAGAAACATATACACTACCAAAACTGAAACAGGAAGAAATAAAAAATTTGAACAGACCCATAACCAGTAAAGAAATCAAATTAGTAATCAAAAATCTCCCAAAAAACAAGAGTCCAGGGCCAGATGGCTTTCCAGGGGAATTCTACCAAACATTTAAGGAAGAGTTAACACCTATGCTCTTGAAGCTGTTCCAAAAAATAGAAATGGAAGGAAAACTTCCAAACTCTTTTCTATGAAGCCAGCATGACCTTGATTTCAAACCAGACAGAGACCCCACTAAAAAGGAGAACTATAGACCAATTTCCCTGATGAACATGGAGGCAAAAATCCTCAACAAGATAGTAGCCAACCAGATCCAACAATACATTAAAAAAAAGTATTCACCACGACCAAGCGGGATTTATACCTGGAATGCAAGGCTGGTTCAATATCTGCAAAACAATTAACATGATTCACCACATCAATACAAGAAAGGACAAGAACCATATGATCCTCTCAATAGATGCAGAGAAAGCATTTGACAAAATACAGCATCCTTTCTTGATAAAAACCCTCAAGAAAGTAGGGGTAGAAGGATCATACCTCAAGATCATAAAAGCCATATATGAAAGACACAATGCTAATATCATCCTCAATGGGAAAAAACTGAGAGCTTTCCCCCTAAGGTCAGGAACAAGATAGGGACGTCCACTCTTGCCACTGTTATTCAACATAGTATGGAAGTCTTAGCCTCAGCAATCAGACAACACAAAGAAATAAAAGGCATCCAAATTGGCCAGGAGATGTTGGCGAGGATGCGGAAAAAGAGGATGTCTTTTGCATTGTTGGTGGGAATGCAACCTGGTGCAGCCACTCTGGAAAACAGTATGGAGGTTCCTCAGAAAACTAAAAATAGAACTACCTTACAACCCAGAAATTGCACTACTAGGCATTTATCCATGGGATACAGGTATGCTGTTTCAAAGGGACACATGCACCCCCATATTTATAGCAGCACTTTCAACAATAGCCAAAGTATGGAAAGAGCCCAAATGTCCATTGATAGATGATTGGATAAAGAAGATGTGAGATATATATATATATATATATATATATATGTACACACACACACACACACACACAATGGAATATTACTTGGCAATCAAAAAGAATGCAATCTTGCCATTTGCAACTACGTGGATGGAACTGGAGGGTATTATGCTAAGTGAAATTAGTCAGTCAGAGAAAGTCATATGAGGGCTTTAAGAGACAAAACAGATGAACATAAGGGAAGGGAAACAAAAATAATATAAAAACAGGGAGGGGGACAAAACATAAGAGACTCATAAATATGGAGAACAAACTGAGGGTTGCTAGGGGGGTTGTGGGAGGGGGGATGGGCTAAATGGTTAAGGGGCACTAAGGAATCTACTCCTGAAATCATTGTTGCACTATATGCTAATTTGGATGCAAATTTTAAGAAATAAAAAATAAAATAAAAAAAAGAAAGGTGGATGATGAGAGGAGGCAACAGGCCTTAAAAAGTTATACAAAGAACAAGGTAAATTAAAATAATCTAGAAAGAGAAAATGGAATAGTTTTCTCACTTATATCTCTAGTTGCTTATTGCTAAAACAAAGAAAAATACTCAAGTTTGAATATTTATCTTCTAACCAGCCATCTTTCTTTTTTTTTCTTTTTTTTAATGTTTTTTAAATTTATTTTTGAGACAGTGAGAGAGACAGAGCACAAGCATTAGAGGACCTCATTAAGTGACCCACCTCCAAAGAGCAATAGGCCCTAACAGAGAAAGAGAGAGAAAGATAGACACAGAATCCGAAGCAGGCCCCAGACTCTGAGCTGTCACAGCACAGAGCCTGCTGCAGGGCTCAGACCGACAAATTGCGAGGTCATTATGTGAGATCATGACCTGAGCTGAAGTCAGCATAACCAACTGAGCTACCCAGGCGCCCCTAACCAGCCATCTTTCTAAATCTCATCTTAAATTTAAGGTTTTTTTTTTTTTTTTTCAAACTAAAGTCTCTGAGTTTTCCAAGCATATAATCACATTATCAGCAGAAAAGGAGATATCTTGATACCATTTCCATTTCACGTTTGTTATTTTATTTTTTATTGCATTTATTAGAACCGCAGACAAAATGTTAAATAGCTATTCATAGAGAATTGATCCTGAAAATTTATGAAATAGCAGAGAAAAGCTAATGGAAAGCAGGTGATTTTCAAAGCTACTAATTTGAGAATTCTAATCAAAGAGATGAAACCATTGGGATGCTAATTAAGATTAAAAAACAGAGCCAAAGTAGCCAAGATTAGGGATAAGAAAGGAACACAATAAAAACAAAAACACACAGAAAAGCACCAAATAGTTATAAAAATGTCATGGACAACTCAATGGTAAAAAAAAAAATGGTTTGAAAAATTGGAGAAAAGAAAAATTTTCTAGAAAAATATACGTTTTCCAAATGTACCTCCTCCAAAATGATTACAGATAGAGACACAAACCTGTAAAATACTAAAAATAAATGTAACAAGGAATGCACGGGACTTAGATAATTAGGACATGGGATGGTACAGGGGCCTTATTAACTTGCCAGGCTGTCATAACAAAATACCAGAGGTTAGGGGCTCAAACTAGAGAGACCCCACAGTTCTGGAGGCTAGAAGTCCAAGATCCAGGTGTCGGCAAGTTTGGTTTCTCCTGAAACTTCTCTCCTTGGCTTGCAGATGGCTGTCTTCTCCTCATGTCCTCACATGTGCACCTCTCAGGTGTCTCTTTCTCTTCCCATAAGGTCACCAGTCATACTGGGCTGGGGCCCCATTCTTATGACCTTATGTAACTTTAGTTAATTCTTTAGGGGCCTGTGTCCAAATATATTCACATGGAGGTTAGGGCTTCAATACATGAATTTGGGGAAGACAGTTTAGTCCATAACAGGGGGGGGGAGGATATGAGGAAATGTGTAAATATCATAGCCTTTTAACAAAGTAATTTGATAATTTGTTAAATATGTTTTAAAAAATACACTCTTCTGTGGGGTCTCTCCCAATCAGATGGGGATCTCCAAATGTGGGTCATTCCCACTCAGGAAGCTGGCAGCACAGACAGGGAAAGGGTTTACCCCATACAGAACAAACTAGATAGAAGTTTGTTAAATACACTGCAAGGGTGTGGCAGGTAGGACAGCAAAGGAGAGACTGCGACGAGGAGGTGGTAAGATGCCACAATTATGGGGCTGAGTGATGGAATGTGGGAGCCTACGGAGTTTTCCCTTTTTTGGTAACTGTGCCTGGGTCTAAGTAACCTGTTGGTCAGTTAGGGCCTATTGCTCTTTGGAGGTGGGTCACTTAATGAGCCTGTTTGCATTCAGCTCAGTGGTCACTGTGGGCCCTTTTGCCTTGCTCTACATTCCATTGCTCAATACTGCTGTCTAAAAGAGGCCTCTACATCTACTCAGCAATTTGTTCTTAAGAAATATGTCAGGGGCACCTGCGTGGCTCAGTCCGTAAAATGTCCGACTCTTGATTTTGTCTCAGGTCATGACCTCATGGTTTGTGAGTTCAAGCCCTGCCTGTGAGTTCAGCCTTCGCACACATACATTCTCTCGCACCACCTCTCTCTCTTTCTCAAAGTAAATAAATAAACTTAAAAAAAATAATAAATAAATGTGTTTTTTAGAGAAATATCTCATAGCTAGAAAACCACCAGTAATAAAGGACACATGTCCGAGGGTGCAGCAAAAAGCCATACCCGCACACACGTAAATGCCCATCAGTGGGAGAATGGTTACAAAATTACGGTGAGGTACACATCACCAGAGATGATTCAGCCATGAAAAAGAAGGAATTAGAGCTGTATTGGAGGGGTTTCTATAAAATGTTGGTGTGGGAGAAAAGCAAGACGAAAGCATGCATACGGTGATTACAAACAATAATAATACAAGACTTATGTGTATCTCTGCTGGTGTATGATTGTAAGGGCTGTTAACATGGACTGCCTGGAAGGTGATGGGGAGAGGGACCGACGTGACGTGGCGAGGAACGGAGAAGCTGCAGAGGTAGGAGGAGTAAAGGAGAAAATGTTTTAAAAAGCACCTGGGGGTCTCAGTTGGTTAAGTGCCTGACTTCAACTCAGATCATGATCTTGAGGTTCATGAGCGCAGAGCCCGCTTCGGATCCTCTGTCCCCCCTCTCTCTGCTCCTCCCCCTTTGCACTCTCTCTCCCTCTTTCTCTCTCTCTCAAAAATGAACATTTAAATAGATGATAGATGATAGATAGGTAGATAGATGATAGATAAATGGATAGATAGATACATAGATAGATGATAGATGATAGATAGATAGATAGATAGATAAAAAGGTTGCATCAAGGGGTGCCTGGGTGGCTCAGTTGGTTGAGTGTCTCTTAACTTTGGCTCAGGTCATGATCCCGGGGTTGTGGGATGGAGTCCCGTGTCAGGCTCTGTGCTGAGTGTGGAGCCTGCCTACCAATCTCTGTTCCTCTCCCTCTGCTCCTCTACCCCACTTACACCGCCCCCCCTCCCCTCTCAAATTAAAAAAAGAAAAAAACAGGTTGCATCAAGGAAAAATACAGTGTGTCTAATATCACATTTTATCATTTATGTAAATTTAGATAGGTATGTATATTTTAGAGATATTTTTAAGGTGAAATTAAAAGAAATAAATTCAGCTCTGGCCTAGGAAGCTAGGATGGCTGGGTATTACAGAGTTAAGAGATAGTCATCAGATGAACAGGCCAGTTTCTCTTTCCACTCGGTGGCCCTCTGTGGACTGGTGGGCCTGAAAACCTCCAAAATGGGAGAAGAAAGTAGAGGATAGAGAATCATTGACAGAGTCATTAAGAATTTACTGTCCCGGGGTGCCTGGGTGGCTCAGTTGGTTAAGTGTCCCACTTTGGCTCAGGTCATGATTTCATGGTTTGTGGGTTCAAGCCCAGCATCAGGCTCTGTGCTGACAGCTCAGAGCCTGGAGCCTGCTTTGGATTCTGTGTCTCCCTCTCCCTCTGCCCCTCCCCTGCTCACTCTCTGTCTCTCAAAAATAAATAAAAAACATTTTTAAAAATTTTAAAAAATTTACTGTCCCAAAAGACTCATGTTTTTCTCTCCTGCTGTGGTCTGGTTATGGAAACAAATACCTCTAATTCCCTGTAAGTAGGATAGAAAATGAGCCACATAAGGCTATACATTACTGGATTAACAGAAAGGAGAAAGCTCAAAGCCAGCGACTTTCAGTAATAGAAACATCCATTGTCTGGAATGTTCTCTTTGTCCTGGGTAGGCTTTCAGCTAGTAAAGCAGGTTTTACAGAATGATGGACTTAATTGTGAAAGGCAATGATTTTGTCAAAGTCATCACTTGTTATTCCAGAAAAGAAAACACTTCAAGAGAACTAAAACCAAGAAAGCTTGAATCACTCTTTGCCCTGAATCTCCTCTGCCAGTCCTGTGGCCCCATTTTTCACACTTCTGCAGCCAAAGCATGTCTCACAATGGAACTGGTGCTCAGGCAGTTCCTTGATAGTTGACCAGGGTAGTTAGTTAATGGTGTTTATTGAGTAACTCAAGGGAGTGTGGCCAACCAACCACCAGTTGGTAAAAGCATTCCCACTGGCAACTAATGGCCCCCAAAAGATCACCAGACAAACCTACATGACAAGCAAAGCCACGTTTATGACAGCCTGAAATGAGGAAGTACGCCACATTGTAGAAACAGTAGTGTCCGAGAAAGGGAACATATGGGGAAAATCTGTAGTGTAGAGTTTTAGGTCCTGGGCTGAGTGATGTTAAGGTAGGTCTTACAGGGGTGCCTGGGGGGCTCATTCTGTTAAACATCTGACTTCAGCTCAGGTCATGATCTTGCAGTTCGTGAGCTTGAGCTTTCGTGAGTTCCAGCCCCACATCAGGCTCTCTGCTATCAGCACAGACCCCGCTTTGGATCCTCTGTCCCCCTCTGTTTCTGCCTCTCTCTCTCTCTCTCTCTCAAAAATAAATAAACATTTTACAGTAGGTCTTATAAGTGGAGATCTGGTTGGAACTGGGTGGAATTTCTGTCATCACAGCCTTGGATTGGTGAGCATAGTAAACGAGGATTTTGAAGTTAGTTTTGAGGGGCCAGCTAAGAATAAGTCAGCTATTTTAGTTGGGTGGCAATCTTATCTTCCAGAAACAAATGCTTCCCGGAGCAAATAGCTAAGGTAGATTTGCGCAGTCTCAGAATTATTTCACACCAGGACAGAAAACTGTTGGTTTTGGATGTCACCACTTAATCATTTGCCAGCCTGAAATTTTCAGTAACTGGACACTTGCTGCAGCTGGAACTCATGACAGTAAGCTCCAAGATACTGCCCCAAGTCTTTGCTTGTAATGGGTCATATTGTGGTCACTACGTGTAGAGGTTGCTTTTAGGCAGCAGGCTTGAGCAATGGAATGTAGAGCAAGGCAAGGGGCCCACAGTGACCACTGAGCTGAATGCAAACAGGCTCATTATGTGACCCACCTCCAAATAGCCATAGACTCTAACTGACCAATTACAAGCAGGCACAGTTCCTAAGGTTACCAAAAAAGGGGAAATTCCATATGTTCCCATAGCCCCTCACTCTGCCCTGTAACTATGGCCCCTCACCAGTGCCTCGAAGCAGATAGTCTCTCCTTTGCTGTCCTGCCCGCCACCCCCTTGCAGTGTATTCAATATACTTTTATCTCTTTTCTGCCTTGCGTGCATTCTTTTACTCCCCAGGCCACCAGCCCCCACCCGATCAGGACACCCCACATTTGGGGGCCCTCATCTGATCAGGAGAGACACCACATTTGGTGGCTTATGTATGGGGAGACTTTGTGGCCCTCCCAACTATGACTTGAAATAAGAATGATATGGGGAATTTAGGGGCGCCTGGGTAGCTCAGTCGGTTAAGCGTCTGACTTCAGCTCAGGTCATAACCTCACGGTTTGTGAGTTTGAGCCCCACGTTGGACTCTGTACAGGCAGCTCGGAGCCTGGAGCCTTCTTCGGATCCTGTGTCTCCCTCTCTCTCTGCCCCTCCCCTGCTCACACTCTGTCTCTCTCTCTCAAAAATAAATAAACATTCAAAAATTTTTTTTAAAAAAAGAATGATATAGGGAATTTAGAAAATTTTATACCTATAGGAAAAAAGATCTTTATTTATTTAAGATGCCAGTTGTAGCAAAGTTAAGAGCATTGGTTCTGGAGATAGACTGCTTTCATTTTTTTTTTAATATGAAATTTATTGTCAAATTGGTTTCCATACAACACCCAGTGCTCATCCCAACAGGTACCCTCCTCAATGCCCATCACCCACTTTCCCCTCCTCACCCACCCCCCATCAACCCTCAGTTTATTCTCAGTATTTAAAAAACCTTTATTTATTTAAGATGCCAATTGTAGCAAAGTTAAGAGCATTGGTTCTGGAGATAGACTGTTTTCAAATCCTAGTTCTGTCATTTGCTAGCTGTGTGACTTTGAATGAGTCACTTAACAGCTCTGTCTTATTTTCCTTATCTGTAAAATGGGAATAATATAAATCCCCGAAGTATTTAGGGGGTTAAGCGAGTTAATGTATGTATAACATTTAGAACATTGCCTGGCTTATATTAGCTATTCAACAAATGTAAATATTTTTGCTTAATAACTTGAGGGTTAACATTATTTAAAACTAAAACCAAAGTCCATCACCTGCTGGCTCTTAGACCCCAGCTTTTCCATCGGTGTTTCCTTCCTTTTCTCCAGACTCTGTAGTCATTTGGCTACTTGCCACCCGCATCAATCTCAGTCACTTCTCTCTCTAGATCGCCCATGCCACTCTCCCAAACCAGTATCATGAGACTGAAAGCTTTACAGCAAAGAAAGAAGTAGGATAGTTTCCACTGGAGGTCCAGGCACCAGGTGGGGAAGCTGAACATGCAGGGAAAACCTTCTGAAGATTAAAAGGTTCTTGCTATCCGGAGCTTTGAGTGACCCATGTAGCCTAGCTTCTCCAAGTTCTTGTTTGGGACATAAGACAAGCTTCGTATATGCCCCTTGCCACAGTTTTTAACAAACTTTCTGTCCTCGTTAGACATTTATTTGCTGGGCTTGATTTCAGGTGGGCCAGAGACTCAAAAACGGGATCCTGTGTTTGGGTAACAAGCATGTGTTTCTAAGATTTCTAGTTCCATAAGATCAGCACGTGACTGTTAATATCCAAAAGGAAGGGTCCCTCAGAGGACACCTCCTTCCGTAAGAAGATGAAAGCCAGTCCCATGCCCAAGCTTCTTTATAAGTGTTTTGGTCTACAGAAATTTTATTTGACTGTAATTTACTGCCAATCACCAATTTTATACAATTGTATCCACTCCTGTGCTCGCCATATGAGAATTACATATGTAATGGTGCTCCATCCAGATGCCAATCAGAGATTGTCTCCACCTGTGGCTCTCTCTTAGGACAGGTGAAAGATTCCATGGAAGCCTCTAGCAGACTTCAAACCTTATTAGACAGAAATGGGTCAGATGCTCATTCCTAAACCTGTCAGTGGCGAGGGGGTGGAATGACCATGACTGACTCTGACTGACATAGAATAGGACTCATGCAGCCAGCCACAGTGGCCCCTGAGAGCACCTGCTATGCCCCAGGCATTGTGTGAGGTGCTGAAATATTATTTCACTTAGTCCCGTAGCAGCACTATGAGCTGGGTATCATTTTCCCCATTTTATAAACACAGAGACAGAGGCTTGGCAGTTGTAATCATCATCATCCTCATTGAGCATTTACTGTGCTCCAGGAGACATCCTTCGTGTTTTACATGCATCAGTTTAATCTCCACCGTTACCTTTTCAGGTAAGTTCTGTCGTTCGTTCATGTTGTAGATGAGGAAACAGGGACACAGAGTAACTTGTCAAGCTTCCACAGCTAGCTGGGGGCAGAGTCAGAATTCAAACCTGGGAAGTTTGGCTCCAGGGTCAGGGCACTTTGTCACACACTGCTGAGGTCACACAGCTGGCGGGTGGAGGAGTCAGGAATCACAGACAAGTTGGTCTGGTTCCAGTGTCCAAAATGTCAGTCTATCCTGTATTCCACCCCCCCGCCCCCTCGCCATTCATCAGTACAGTGCTGTAAGGTTATCAAAAACACAGTCTGCATGTTTGTTTAATTATCACGTTAGCCCTGTGGAGTGCAGTATGGTACACAGAAGAAAGGGCTAAGCCTGGGAGCAGGTAAATAGAGTCACAGAACAGAATGGCAGAAGCTGTTCTTGAACCATGACCCCAAGAGCTGTCATAACATGACCATAACCAGCTTGCCCTATTCTGATTCCCCGTCTGTGGATAACATGAGCTACATCTTTAATCTTGTATAACCCTCAATACAGGTGCTGGGCATTCCCTTATTTACTATAGAAATTATAGGAGAATGGGTGAGTAGGTTTTTCTGCAGGCAAACCGTAAGCGTGGCAAAATTCTGGCCGGAGTCTGCATCATTTATTTGTACTGCATGCATACTGGTCAATAATCAGTAGTGATTACGTACTTGCTATCACTAATCGATAGTGATTAAATCCCTGATGGCTCCAGGATGCTAATGTTTCCCCCGCACTTGGAACCTAGGAAAACAACAACACAGATTTTCATTTTGACATCATTTACAAATATTTTAGTTACAAAGAAGAAAAAGTGGAATAGATGATATGACAAAGGAATGGATGGACCAAGGGAGGCACAGCTTCACGTGGGGGGGGGGGGGGGGGCGGCTCACAAGTTCATCCGAGCCACACGGAGACACAAGTGTGGTGTCGCGGCCAGCCATGTTGTAAGCTGTTCGTGGTTTTTCTTGTCTTGTTTGATGAAAAGTTTGTCATAGTTCTACTTTCACAGAGTAAATAGAACCATCACGTCTGAGTGAACCCAGAACCATCATCACGTCTCATGATTTCTGAAGCCACTTTTGTACATTTGCGGAGGTTTCCTCATGGTCCTCATGTTTAATCCTCCCCCCCTCCCCTGCTCTTGTGTTCCTTCAACATTTTTTTAATTGCTGAGTTAGTTCAATGATTTAACTGGATTGTCACCTACTCTGAACATGTTTTGGTGTTTCTACTGGTCTGATATTTAATTCTTAGGAAGTTAATTTTTGCTTTAGCGACTTACAAAACCAGAGTTAAAGTCAATTGAAGGAAAATCATCTGGGATGCTAATGCTTCAATAAGCTGTTTAAGAACCAACAATAGACTCACCTTACACTTGGGGATAATGTATCCAGCTTTTCTTTCCATAGAAATTAGGAGGCACCAGCAACATAAAGGCCCAGCAGTCCAATTCCAAAAGTGTCACTAAGCATACATTAGGCAACGTATGTATTAATTATTGAATACACCCAAGGGTGACTAAATTACACAGTCACAGAATCTCAGGCACCGTGCTCAGCACATATCAGACATTTAATGAGGCTTTGATGTGTAAATGGCTGGCTACTTACAAAACCTAATGAGATCAGAGCCTCATGTATTTCAGTCCCAGAACAATGTCACATTCAACGACACACAGTTCAGTGGTACAAAATAACGTAAAATAAATTTTTCTTTGTTATCTGTCTTTACGTTATTTAGACGAAAAACACATTTGGTAATAACCCACTCTTAACACCTAAGTAGCCCTGATAATCCTCTACATCCTCTGTTCTTTTTCTCTCTTCTCCTCATTAGTTAATCTCTTGGACACCCAAACCAGGTTTTAGAAAACAACCAATTCTTATTTCCAAATATTTTAGTACTACAGTCCCTCCGGGTAGTAACATCCAGGAAGGAGAAAGGTTACAGGTATGCTTCAAGAATTTCAACTGATTCTCAGTTCTTCTTTGTACACAACTTAGCTTAGAATTCTTACTTTTTTTGGGTAGAAAGAATTGACTATACCTTTTCTAATGATTGTTTCCTAGTGTTACTTCCTCTTCTGTGTGGATCGTCAGCTTTCTACCTTTGTTTATTAAACCACAGAGTTTTTAGCATTGTTCCTACCAATTGAATGAAGATTTACCCACTTAAAGGTACTGTCTCCTGCCTTATTGCTGCAAATTCTTTTCCCAATCTGCTGTTTGTTGTGTTATTTAGGTTCTACTGAATGATTTTGCTTCCGGGATAACTTGGTCACTTTTGATTTTTAAAAAGCTTGCAGTTGCTTTTTTTTTTCTGGAAAATTTATACTTAGAATGTTCTCCTCCATACACAGACTTGATAAATCTTCACTTTTATTTTCTTCTGGTTTTCCCCCTCCAATAGCTTATTTTGAAGTGTGTAACCCTCGAATGTACATGGAATTAAATTAGTATTTGGTATTGGAGAGAGGTAAGAGACAGAGATATGTTTTGAATTGATAATTAGGAATTCCCTCTCAATATATTAAAAAACTCTTCCTTTCTCTGTTATATATGAAATTTGTATGTAATTTGATATTTGTATCAATATCTATCTAATGCTTTCTATCTAATGCTTTAATACATTAGTCAGAATTTCCAAGAGGACACTACATAAAAATGATGACATATTGGGCTTCCTGGTTTTGTTTTGGGTTCTAACACCAGGCTGATTTACTCAGAGATTCAGGAAATTTAAGGCTTACAGCCACCCTTCCTTCAACCAGGCAAGAGAGGTCCTGGATGTGGGCCCCACAGCTCACAGATACCACGAGGCAAAACCGTTCCTTCGCTTGTTTTTTTTTTTTTTTTTCAACCTCAGTAGAAAGATTTTGAGTTTCGTGGCCACTTTGGTAAATGGGAATTACAGGGGAGGGGGCTATGAGCAGAAGCGGGCCTCTAGGGGCGGGAGACAGCGAGTGCCCAGCCTCGGTTAGACTGAGAGCCTGTGTAGACTTGGGAAGAGAGCCTGTGTAGACCTGGGAGTTCTTGGCAAGGGGCATCTTCTGTTCACAGGGGCTGAGAAGTAGAGAAAAACAGTCTGCTGCAGGAAAAAAAGAACAAAACATACTTAGTGAAGTGGAGAAAGAGACGGGGACAGGGCACTCCTGGGCTCCTTGCAGCACATGGCCTTCTGGCCCCTGACCTTCCACAGCTAGGCTGCTCTCTGAGGTACTCTTGTGTCCTTACAAGACTTTCTCTGTTTTGCGAACATTAGTTCAAGTGGGTTTCCATTTCCTGAACCTGAAAAAGTCCCAAGGAACAAGAATTGCCATTGTGCAAAACCAAAGATCTTAGGGTCTCCACTATGGACTGGATGAGCTGCCGGGGCTGTTGGCAGAAGCCGCCCATCAGACAAGGGGTTGGGACCATGGCTGATGACTCTAAGGTGTTCCCTGTGTCATCCAAACCTGCCAACAGAGACTTTAACAATCCAAAATGTCTAACACGCAGGGGCGCCTCAGTGGCTCAACTGGTTAAGCTTCCGACTTTGGTTCAGGTCATGATCTCACCGTTTGTGAGATCAAGCCCCACATCAGGCTCTGTGCTGACGGTATGGAATCTGCTTGGGACTCTCTCTTCCCCACCCCCCCCCACTCCTCTCTCTCAAAATAAATAAATAAACTTTTTTTTTTTAAAGGAAAGGATAAAACATGGGGTGAAGTCACATGAAGTCATCATGGATGCCTCAAACTGACACCCTCACTGACAGCAACAAGTCTGGTGCTCCAAATATCCTCTTGGAACAACTGGAATTCGTGTCCCCCCCACTCTGCCCTGCTCTACTTGGCCTGACCTAATGTGCTATGTGGGCAGGGGTGATTGACAAAGCTGTGGAGTGTCTGTTTTCAAGCTTAAATTTAATTTGAGAACATCAGTTATAGAACAAGTATGGTTAATAAATAGTAGCATCTGTAGTCTTCATGGGTGCTTATTTCTGGAAGGTAGCAGGCGGTCTCAGTAATTGTGAAGTTCCTAGATTGTTGACTTTTAAATTCAATTCTTTCTACCCAAAAAAAGTAAGAATTCTAAGCAAAATTAATGCAAATTTAAAATCCAAAATAAGGCCCCATTTTCACTTATTTTCACCTTAAATTTTTTTTTTAGCTTTTAAAGAGAGAGTGGGGAAGAGGGGCAGAGGGAGAGAAAGAGACAGAGAGAGACAGAGAGAGAGTGAATCTTAAGCAGGCTTCACGTTCAGCACAGAGCCTGATATGAGGTTCCATCCTATGACCCTGGAATCATGACCTGAGCTGGAATCAAGGGTCAGTTGCTCAACTGACTGAGCCACACAGGTGTCCCTGCACCTTTTTTTTTTTTAATGTTTATTTTTGAGAGAGACAGAGTGGGAGTGGGGAAGAGGCACATAGAAAGGAGGACAGAGGATCCTAAGCAGGCACTGTGCTGAGAGTGGTGAGCCCAACCTGGGGCTCGAACTCACAAACCAAACTGTGAGACCATGACCTGAGCCGAAGTTGGATGTTCAACCAACTGAACCACTAAGGGGCCCCTGCACTTTTTTTTTTCAATGGCATTACTCAAATTTAATGAGTGGGTAGTTGTAGGACAATAAAAATATTATCGGTGTCTGCCCCCAGTTCCTTGTGAGTTCCTAAGTGATGGGAGCACGAGGAACCTCTTTTGTTCTATTGATGCGACTCTCGGTGTGCTCCTGGTTGGCTCCTGGATGGGGCCTGGTCTTCAGAAGGACCAAGCCATAATTAGAAGCGGGAATTAGCAGCACCCCTCCTGCCTTCGACTTTTCCAGGGAGGGAGTGGGGCTCGAAACAGAGTTAATAGTGGATCATGCCTAAGTGAGGAAGCCTGCACTGAATGCCAATAACACAGGGTTCAGGGAACTTCCAGGTTGATGAACACACCCACATAGGGAGGGTGATGAACCCCAACTCATGAAGACAGAAACCCCTGTGCTCAGGACCCTCCCAGATCTCATTCTAGGCATTTCTTCATCTGGCCGCTCATCTGCATCCTCTCTCCTATCCGCTATGAAACTGGTTAACGTAAGTAAGTGCTTCCCTGAGTTCTGTGAGCTGCTCTAGCAAATTATCCAACCTGAGGAGGGTCTGTTGGGAACCTCTGATTTGTAGTTGAATCAGACAGAATTTTGGGGTAACCTAGAGACCCACTATTTACAACTGGCATCTGAAGTGGGAGGCGCTGAGCGAATCAGACAGAATTTTGGGGTAACCTAGAGACCCACTATTTACAACTGGCATCTGAAGTGGGAGGCGCTGAGCCCTTAACCAGTGGGATCTGATACTATCTCCGGGTAGACAATGTCACAGTGAATTAAATGGTGGGTTGCAGAGTATTGCTTGGTGTGGGGGAAACCTGGTCACATCTGGTGACCAGAATGGTCAAAAGTGAAGTGTGAGTGGTAAAAGAGACACAGCCGGGTGGAAAACTGAGTGTCTCTGACACGGTAGTAAAACCAATGCCATTTATACAGAGCTGGTAGAATGGTCAATTAATACAGACATGTCAGAAAATAATTTAGGGAACTTTACCCCTTGACTCACAATTTCTACTTCCTTGAGTCTAAACAAAAGAAATAATCCAAAATAGGAACAAATATATTCATTGCAGTGATTTTTATAATAAAATATATTTTTAATGTTTAGTTTTGATAGAGAGAGAACATGAGCAGGGAAAGGGCAGAGAGAGAGGGAATCACAGAATCCAAAGCAGGCTTCAGATTATGAGCTGTTAGCACGGAGCCTGACGTGGGGCTCAAACCCACGAACCTTGAGATCATGACCTGAGCCAGAGTTGGATGCTTAACCGGCAGAGCCACCCAGGCGCCCCTATAATGAAAAAAAATTAAAAAACAAACATAATGTTCAGTGCTGGTAGAAGGGCTTAGTAAATTATGGTCCATTCTCTCATGATCACAAATATTTATTGAGCACCTACCATAAGCCAAGCTTTGAGGAAAGAGCTGAAGATACAAAGATGGGCCAGACAAAATCCCTGCATTGCCTTACAGTGTAATGGGATGTATTACACGAGGTGGAGGGGAGAAAAAGCAGGGAGTAATTTGTTGAGGAATTACTATGTGTTTGGTATTTTACATAGATGATCACATTTAATCCTCTGAAGTCCTGAGCCACATAGTCCTTAAGTGATAAATTGGGAACAGACAGGAAGAAGCCAACAGAGAGGGGTCACACTGTGCCACTCTATGGAGCCCACCTGCATTTTGTCATGTTACTTTCTCTCTTCCATCCCTGGTGCTCACTTTGTGCTTTTCAGATCACTCCTGGGAACAATGGCGAGTGTCAAGTTTTGGCTGGAAGAAGGGGCTTTAGCTTCAGGCCTCTGTTCAAACTGAATCTCCAGTCCCTTTGCAGGGTAGAAATTCTACCACCACCAGCTAAGGATTCCAAAGACTTTTCCCCTTAGCATCCAGATGAATTCCTCTCTCCCTGCCCCTGCCTTCCAACTTGCATCTCAAATTCACTATTCTGCTGACAAATGATGCTCTGTTTAACAGAATCCCGTCTTCTATAAGCTAGTTGAGGGAATAAATAGCAAAAGAAATTTTCACATGCAAAAGCAAGCAAACAAATAAAAGCCTTTAATGGTTCTCTAATACCTAATAATAAATTTAGACTCTTAAAATGGGTTTTCTAGACCCTCCAATACGTGCTTTCTCATCACCCATTACTCCCCAAAACATCATCTCCATTCCAGCACATTCCATTTATAAGCCACTTTGCAGCCAATGGCTCAGTTTTAGAAATGAGGATATAAGCCATCACGATAATAAAAGTTAACAGTAAATGATAACATAAATGCAAATGAGGTGGAAAGAAGTTAACTGAGCATTAACCAAGACATAGGGTAATCTTTGGAGCATGTGTAGGTCCATACACATTGAAGGGAAAGAAAAATTCTTCTCTACCCTCAACGTCTTCCAGCTGAATTAAATTAAATTTACACGAGCCAGGTTAACAGAAAAAAACCCCAGAGTTTTATTACCTGTGTGTGGAGGCCCAATAATGAAATTGAGACCTGAAGAAATGACTAAGGCAGGCAGTTTCTGTGATTTTTAGGCAAGGAGACAGTAAGTCTATGAGGGCTTGACAAGACAAGAAAAACCTAACTTTGGGAGCTTCAGTTAGTAAGGAATTCTAAAATGTTTTTTTAATATTATTTTATTATTTTCGAGAGAGAGAGGCAGAGCACAAGTGCAGGAGGGGCAGAGAGAGAGGGAGACACAGAATCCAAAGCAGGCTTCAGGCTCCGAGCTGTCAGCACAGAGCCCCACATGGGGCTCAAACCCATGAACTGCAAAATCATGCTCTGAGCCAAAGTTGGACATGTAACCAACTGAGCTACCCAGATGCCTATGAATTAGTAAGGAATTCTAAACAGCATTTGGGCTGGTGTTGTAAATTAGTAAAAAAAGTAACAAAGACTGTTTATACAGCCTTCTCAGCCCTGAATTTCCCATCGCTGGAGATAAGGTCATTTCTCACCTCCTGGTACAGGCAGGGTACCTCTCACATGGGACATTCATTTCATGCTTTCTGGGGGACAGAGGAGGGTCAAAGTGTCCTGCTTGCACAGGCTGTCTTTTAAGGAACTTTTATTTAAAATATTCAATATGACAAAGTGGCACATTTTGGGGCAGCCTGCCTTTGGCCCCTAGGATATGTAATGATGAGGAAGAACCTAACAGTATTTCTGGTACTCACAATTAAGCTCAGTTTCAATTTGGTGAAAGGCTAATGGAATGACTTCATGACTCCCTGAATTCCCTGCCTGAGGACCTCTGGATAGACAGCCAGGACTGACCGTGGTCTACTGACCACCCTTCAAAGGGCAATCCAACAGGGACTATTGAAAGGGAATATAACTTGGGAAGAGGTCAAGTTAGAGTCTAGGGAGGATGTAAGAAATGTTCCAGAAGCCAAGAGGCCAATGCTTTGGCAAATGGTTCCTGGTCTCCCTCTGGCTCCCTTCTTTCCCAGGGCACTCCCAGGAGAGCTACAAAGAATAAATTAGAAAGAGGGTCCGGGGCTGAGGATGAAAAAAAGGGCAGTAGGAGAGGCCCCAGCTTAGAAGAGATCTGTGCTAGGAAGCAGCAGCCCGGCTGATGAGAGGCAGACAGTTCAGTAGCTAGAATAGAGTTGCCAGGGGCTGAAGACCCAAGATGACGAAAGAACAGGTAAAAGGCTTTGGTTTTGGAATCTGGGTCTAAACAAATCTTTGTGTCTTGGTAGGAAGAGACAGGTGTCTACCACCAATCTCATACCCAGGGGTTTCATTAAAATGTATCCTGGGTAGTTTTCCACAGGCAAGCATGAACTGAAGCTTATCAGGGGATTGTATTTGGGCACTGGGGAGGGGTGTGGTCACTCTCCCCCTCCCCTCCCCATGTCAGCACCTTCTGCAAAGATATTTTTTCCTTCTAGTTTTCTTTCCCCAGCCAGGTCCCTCCACCAGCCACAGATTTCCATCACCCTGAGCCAGGTTTAGCCTTGGGGACATCAGGGTCAAGAAATGACCTCTGGTCCAGGTTCAAGTTTAGCTGACATTCTACTGAGTTTGGAGTGGGGTGGATAGAGAGTCAAAAGAATTGTCAGAATGTCTTTTGGTGGTGTGCTATATGTGGTAAGTTCAATCATCGATAAGAGTACTTGAGATATGAGGGGCCTAAGAAGCTTAGCTTAACTTTTTATGGGGCTAAAGAACACACAGCTGTCCATTGGTAGAGCTTTCTGTCTTAGCAGCAGTTGGGGACAGGTGTCCAGAATGGTTACTGAACAGGGCATTTTAACTTAATTAAAAAAAGGTTGGGTTCTAGAGCAGAGACAACCTGGGTCCAAATCTCCATTCCGTCTCTTACTGGTGGTGTCACCTGGGGCTCCCTGTGCCTCAGTTTCCCCATTTGTAATGGAAGCTAATACTAGTGCCACCTCCATGGGTTGCTGTGAGGGTTCACTGAGTATAAAACGGTGCACAGCACTTCCAACAGTGCCTAATGCAGAGTGAGCTCTCTACCAACATCAGCGATTATTCTCTCTTCTCAAGTCTTTGCTGGGATCTTTCTTCTGCATTGATCAGGGAAATGTGGATCTCGAACTAGTTAAACCAGCATCTCATTTTGTTGCTAAGCAACCAGCTCTGAGTTCTGCAAAAGTGCAGTGTGTCGTGCAGCGACACAGCCCCCCAAGCAATCGAGCCTCAGCCAGGCTGTTGCCAAGCACTGTTGTGTGTTACTTAGAAGCTCATTTGAAATTGTGGACCAGAAGGGAGGCACACACAGGCAGCACAGTCATAACCCATGAGCAAAACCAGCCTTTCCAGCTGGAGGGGCTCACGATGGGCAAAAAAAATAAGAAAGCAAGTAGTGATGTGTGCTTGCACCCACCTGCAGGAGTTAGGGAAGTCACCCATGCAATTCATTCTGCGCTGGAGTTAAAAAGATTATTATAGTGGTATCTTCCATAGACCAAGGGGGTATCTTTCCTTCACCCCGTTTGGATCTGGAGTTGTCAGGTCTGAGTGCAAACTGGGTTATGTGGCTCCAAGTTGAGGAGGGGCAGGGCCGGAAGCACCCACAGGGCACCCACACTCTTTCTCTCAGGGGCATTAAGGGTCAGTTCCGCTGACTTCAGGGGAACTGTTCTCCCCTCATTCATTCATTCACTGACCTGTTATCATTAAGCATGATCGAGTGCACAAAGTGCTCAAGATTTGCTAGGCACTGAGAATAGCCTAAAGCAAGACAGTTACTCTCTGCCTCGTTCTGGTACTTAGGCAAAAAGAACCAAAACCCACTCTGGCTAGTTTAGCAGACAAGGTATTATTGAAGGATAGTAAGATGCACTCAGAATTTCCCCTAAAGCCACAGCATTGGGGTTGGTGACTGCAGAGCTGGGAGCATTGCCTAGAATCCAGTTCTGGATTGACAGTTTGGCTGAGTACAGAACTCGTAGCTGGGAATCATTTCTCTCAGATTGTTGAAGTCATCACTCCATTGTCTTCCATTGTGCCATTGTGGAGAAATCTGCAACTATTCTGATTTCTGGTCTTCTGTGCATTGCTCTCCCTCTCCCACTACCCTTCCTCTCTCCTTTCTGGCTTTTAGTGTATTCTTGTTGTCCTCAGTGTTCTGAAATTCCTGGTTTAGAGCTATTTTCATTTACTGTTCTGGGCACTTGAAGGCCTCTTCAGTCTGTAAACTTGTGTTTTGGGACATAGTCTTGAGCTGTTTCTTGGATAATTCCTTCTACATTCTCCTTTTCTTTTTGGGTCTCATTATTTGGAGGATGGCAGTTCTGGGTGAGGCATTCATTCATTCTTTCTTTCATTCATTCATTTTTAACTTCCCCTGATCTATTTTCTTGTCTTTTTGCTCATTTTTCTCAGATAATTCTTTAGTTTTATCTTCCAACTCACTTCTTGCACTTTTTATTCCTGCTAGGTCATATTGCCAGTAACTCTGTTGATTTTCTAAAAATTTCTAACCTCTTATTTATTCTTGTTTCAGCTACTCAGTAGCTTCTCTTATTTCTCTAAGGACATTAATGATAATTTATCTCTCCCTGCATATTCTCTATTTCCTCCAAGTTACAGTTGTATGTTAATTTTAGCCTATGTCATATTAGAGGCTTTCTAAAGTACCTGGTGATCCTTGAACATCTATTCATATTTAAGGAGGGCAATACAGAGTTAGCTGGGAGCTCTGTGTGCAGAGGGAAGGCCCCAGGGCTACACTTTTAGGCCTACTCTCCTGGAATGGTCAAATTTCCCTGAGAAAGCTCTTCCAGTCTTGTGCCTAAAAGGTACAAGCTTGGCTGACATCATTCTGAAAGCTCAGTGGGGAGAAAAAGGGTGTGTGTGTGTGTGTGTGTGTGTGTGTGTTATTAATCTATTGCTGCATAACATTACTCCAAAACTTCATGACTTAAAAAAAATTTGTTATCTCACAATTTCTGTGGGTTAGAAATTCAAAGATAGTTTGAGTGGTTCTGGCTCAGGTCTCTCATGAAATTACAGTGAGATGTGGGTCTACAGTCTTCTGCCTGGGCCTGGAGGTTCTGCTTCCAAAGTGGCTCACTTACATTCCTAGCAAGAGATGCTAGCTGTCGGCAGAGGCCCATTTCCTCCCCATCTGTCCTCATGACATGGCAGCTGCCTTCCCCCGGAATGAGTGATTTAAGAGAAAGCAAGGTAGAAGCCATAGTCTCAGAAGTCATGCTTTGTCATTGTTCACACATCCTACTGGTTACACAGATCTGTTCTATTCAGTTTGGGAGGGAACTACCTCAGGGCATGCATAGGGGAAGAATCACTAAGTGCCATCTTGGAGGTTGGCTACTACGAACTAGGGTGGGGTAGGATGGGGACTCTCAACACTTTGAATGTACATTTTTACTTTTTAGTCATTTTTAGCAAGTAATCACCATCTTTAGCTATACTCAGTGTCTCCAGTTCAAGGACCCTGAGTTTTGTCCTCTCCAAAGAAAAAATTTCCAAACCCCTGCAAAATGAAGGAGCAGCAATCTCCTGGCTTCCCTGATTGGGGAAGAGGGTCTGGGAGTTTGCTTCTTAAAAAGACTTTCATCCAGTCTTCCTGTCATTAGCTCCCCCTTAACCCATTCTGAAGGAAGTATCTGGCCTGCAAATGCCTGAGTCTTTGAGGGAGGGAGGTGACTCTGCAGTATAAATTGGGTTGGTTCTTGGCTTTTCCCACTGCCAGTTTAAAATTCAGCTTTGCTTCTGCTAAGTCAGCTCTATTCATCCATCTACTTTTCTGCTTGCAAAATTTTGTTGTTATTGGCCTTTCTTTTGTTCTCTTTTTTCCTATGGATTTATATCTTTCTAATAATCTCTTTACCATTCTTGACTGGGACTTAGGGAGGGAGTAGAAGCTGGCCCATGCCTCCTTTTTTTGTAAATTTCAACTGGCTATATGCCTCCTCTTTTCATCCTTGCTTTTTCTGGGCTGGGCCTTTTGATTGGAAAATTCTCTTTTCTTTTTTTCCCACCTCTCATAAAGCTTCTGAAATGAATCTTAAAAAATTTTTTTTAATTTACATCCAAATTAGTAAGCATGTAGTGCAACAATGATTTCAGGAGTAATTCCTTAGTGCCCCTTACACATTTAGCCCATCCTCCCTCCCACAACCCCTCCAGTAACCCTCAGTTTGTTCTCCATATTTACGAGTCTCTTCTGTTTTGTCCCCCTCCCTGTTTTTATAGTATTTTTGCTTCTCTTCCCTTGTGTTCATCTGTTTTGTGTCTTAAAGTCCTCATATAAGTGAAGTCATATGATATTTGTCTTTCCCTGACTAATTTCACTTAGCATAATACCCTCCAGCTCCATCCACGTAGTTGCAAATGGCAAGATTTCATTCTTTTTGATTGCCGAGTAATACTCCATTGTGCATATATACCACATCTTCTTTATCCATTCATCCATCGATGGACACTTGGGCTCTTTCCATACTTTGGCTGTGCATGTGCATTGGCCGTACATTGGGGTGCATGTGCCCCTTCAAAACAGCATACCTGTATCCCTTGGATAAATACCTAGTAGTGCAATTGCTGGGTTGTAGGGTAGTTCTATTTTTAATTTTTTGAGGAACCTCCATACTGTTTCCCAGAGTGGCTGCACCAGCTTGCATTCCCACCAACAATGCAAAAGAGGTCCTCTTTCTCCACATCCTTGCCAATATCTATTGTTACTTGAGTTGTTAATGTGAGCCATTCTGACAGGTGTAAGGTGGTATCTCATTGTGGTTTTGGTTTGTATTTCCATGATGATGAGTGATGTTGAACATTTTTTCATGTGTCGATTGGCCATCTGGATGTCTTCTTTGGAGAAGTGTCTATTCATGCCTTTTGCTCATTTTTTTTCCACTGGATTATTGTTTGGGTGTTGATTTTGATAAGTTCTTTATAGATTTTGGATACTAACCCTTTATCTGATATGTCATTTGCAACTATCTTCTCCCATTCTGTCGGTTGCCTTTTAGTTTTGCTGATTGTTTCCTTCGCTGTGCAGAAGCTTTGTATTTTGATGAGGTTCCAATAGTTCATTTTTGCTTTTGTTTCCCTTGCCTCCAGAGATGTGTTGGTTAGAAGCTGTGGCAGGCAAGATCAAAGAGGTTTTTGCCTGCTTTCTCCTGGAGGATTTTGATGGCTTCCTGTCTTACATTGAGGTCTTTCATCCATTTTGAGTTTATTTTCATGTATGGTGTAAGAAAGCAGTCCAGGTTCATTTTTCTGCATGTTGCTATCCAGTTTTCCCAGCACCACTTGCTGAACAGACTGTCTTTATTCCATTGGATATTCTTTCCTGCTTTGTCAAAGATTAATTGGCCATACGTTTGTGGGTCCATTTCTGGGTTCTCTATTCTGTTCCATTGATCTGAGTGTCTGTTTTTGTGCCAGTACCATACTGTCTTGATGATTACAGCTTTGTAATACAGCTTGAAGTCCAGGATTGTGATGCCTCCATCTTTGGTTTTCTTTTTCAAGATTGCTTTGACTATTCGGGGTCTTTTCTGGTTCCATACAAATTTTAGGATTGTTTGTTCTAGCTCTGGGAAGAATGCTGGTGTTACTTTGATAGGGATTGCATTGAATATGTAGATTGCTTTGGTTAGTATTGACATTTTAACAATATTTGTTCTTCCTATCCAGGAGCATGGAATCTTTTTCCATTTTTTTTGTGTCTTCTTCAATTTCTTTCATAAGCTTTCTATAGTTTTCAGTGTATAGATTTTTCACTTCTTTGGTTAGATTTATTCCTAGGTATTTTATGGTTTTTGGTGCAACTGTAAATGGGATCAATGCCTTGATTTCTCTTTCTGTTGCTTCATTGTTGGTGTGTAGGAATGCAACTGATTTCTGTCATTGATTTTATATCCTGCAACTTTACTGAATTCATGAATCAGTTCTAGCAGTTTTTTGGTGGAATCCTTTGGGTTTTCCATCTAGAGTATCATGTCATCTGCAAAGAGTGAGAGTTTGACCTCCTCCTGGCCTATTTGGATGCCTTTTATTTCTTTGTGTTGTCTGCTTGCAGAGGCTAAGACTTCCAATACTATGTTGAATAACAGTAGTGAGAGTGGACATCCCTGTCTTGTTCCTGATCTTAGGGGGAAAGCTCTCAGTTTTTTCGCATTGAGGATGATATTAGCTGGGTCTTTCATATGTGGCTTTTATGATCTTGAGGTATGCTCCTTCTATCCCTACTTTGTTGAGGGTTTTTATCAAGAAATGGTGCTGTATTTTGTCAAATGCTTTCTCTGCATCTATTGAGAGGATCATATGGTTCTTGTCCTTTCCTGTATTGATGTGATGAATCACGTTAATTGTTTTGCAGATATTGAACCAGCCCTGCATCCCAGGTATAAATCCCACTTGGTTGTGGTGAATAATTTTTTTAATGTATTGTTGGATCCGGTTGGCTACTATCTTGTTGAGGATTTTTGCATCCATGTTCATCAGGGAAATTGGTGTATAGTACTTCTTTAGTGGGGTCTCTGTCTGGTTTTGGAATCAAGGTCATACTGGCTTCATAGAGTTTGGAAGTTTTCCTTCCATTTCTATTTTTTGGAACAGCTTCAAGAGCATAGGTGTTAACTCTTCCTTAAATGTTTGGTAGAATTCTCCTGGAAAGCCATCTGGCCCTGGACTCTTGTTTTTTGGGAGATTTTTATTACTAATTCGATTTCTTTACTGGTTATGGGTCTATTCAAATTTTCTATTTCTTCCTGTTTCAGTTTTGGTAGTGTATATGTTTCTAGGAATTTGTCCATTTCATCCAGATTGCCCATTTTATTGGCATATAATTGTTCATAATCTCTTATTATTGTTTTTATTTCTGCTGTGTTGGTTGTGATCTCTTCTCTTTCATTCTTGATTTTATTTATTTGAGTCCTTTCCTTTTTCTTTTTGATCAAACTGGCTAATGGTTTATCAATTTTGTTAATTCTTTCAAAGAACCAGCTTCTGGTTTCTTTGATCTGTTCTACTGTTTTTTGGTTTTGATAGCATTAATTTCTGCTCTAATCTTTTTTTTTTCAATATATGAAATTTATTGTCAAATTGGTTTCCATACAACACCCAGTGCTCATCCCAAAAGATGCCCTCCTCAATACCCATCACCCACCCTCCCCTCCTTCCCACCCCCCATCAACCCTCAGTTTGTTCTCAGTTTTTAACAGTCTCTTATGCTTTGGCTCTCTCCCACTCTAACCTCTTTTTTTTTTTCCTTCCCCTCCCCCATGGGTTTCTGTTAAGTTTCTCAGGATCCACATAAGAGTGAAACCATATGGTATCTGTCTTTCTCTGTATGGCTTATTTCACTTAGCATCACACTCTCCAGTTCCATCCACGTTGCTACAAAGGGCCATATTTCGTTCTTTCTCGTTGCCATGTAGTACTCCATTGTGTATATAAACCACAATTTCTTTATCCATTCATAGTTGATGGACATTTAGGCTCTTTCCATAATTTGGCTATTGTTGAGAGTGCTGCTATAAACATTGGGGTACAAGTGCCCCTATGCATCAGTACTCCTGTATCCCTTGTCTGCTCTAATCTTTATTATTTCCTGTCTTCTGCTGGCTTGTGGTTTTATTTGCTATTCTTTGTCCAGCTCCTTAAGGCATAACGTTAGGTTGTGTGCCTTGAGATCTTTCTTCCTTCTTTAGGAAGGCCTGGATTGCTATATACTTTCCTCTTATGACCACCTTTCCTGCATCCCAGAGGTTTTGGGTTCTGGTGTTATCATTTTCATTGGCTTCCATGTACTTTTTAATTTCCTCGTTAACTTCTTGGTTAGCCCATTCATTCTTTAGTAGGATGTTCTTCAGTCTCCAAGTATTTACCTTTCCAAATTTTTTCTTGTGGTTGATTTCAAGTTTCATAGCATTGTGGTCTGAAAATATGCACAGTATGATCTCATTCTTTTGTATTTGTTGAGGGCTGATTTGTGTTCCAGTATGTGGTTCATACATCTTGCTTGTATCTGTATTGGTTAAGTTCCTGGCTGTCATTTCTTCCTGCTCTTTCTTTTGGGGTGAAGTCCTTCGTTTTGTCATTTTCAAGGGAGAAAAGGAATTAATGAGGTAGAAAGAAATTAAAATAAAAAAATTAAATTAAAAACATAAAAATTAAAAAATTAAAAACAAACACACACAAAATCCAATAAATGATGCTAGATCCTAGGTGTGTTTTGGTCTGGGTGTTGAAAGGGGCTTGATAGGTTAGAGAAAAAGGGGGAAAGAAGAAAAAGAAAAAAAAGAAATTGTTTGAAAATTTGAAAAAGTGAATACATTGAATTAGACTAAAATGAAATGATGGAAGTAAAATAGAATTTGAAAAAAATTACACAAAAGTAAAAAATATAGTAGAAAAAATTAAAGAAAAAATATTTTTAATAAAAACTGAAAATAAAAATGAATTTTTTCTCTTTCTGTATTCAACAAAAAGAAAAGAAACAAAAAAGAGAAAAAAGAAAGAAAGAAAGAAAGAAAGAAAGAAAATTGAATAGATGGACAGGTGAACAGACTGAAATACATCTGAAATTACTTGTTTTCCCCTAGAAGTCAAACTATGAAGCGCTTCATAGTCCATAAGCTAAGCAGGCCGAGAGACTTGTGTTCCTGAGCGAGGTTGGCCCAGTTGGGCGGGGCTCAGTGTAATGGCTCCTTTCTCGACTAGATGGCGCTGCTTAGCTTACTGGGGTGGATTGTTGTAGCGCTCGTAGGTGCGTATACGACTGCGCGGGAGCGGTGAACGAGGTGTCACCCGGAAATCCAGTCTCTAGTATTGAAACTCTGTTCTCCCCGATCAGCAATCGCGCGCCCGTCCTTCGTCTTTGTCTTCCGTCCACTCCCCACTTTTACACAGTCCATGACCAAGCCCCAAGCAGCACCTCCCTCCTGAGTTTTGTCTCAGATGCGGCTGTTTTTCCCGACCCCTTACTTCTGAGGGACTGTGGCTTGGCTCTGACCCGCTCCGCCCCTCTGCGGGAGGGTCTCAGCGAGCAATGGCCGCGTGCCGGCTGCAACCAGGAACGTTCGTGGGTCCTGTGCTGCTGCCAATTCCCAGAGACTGCGGCCGGGTGCCTGCCCGCTCCAGAAAAACCTTGCGAGATAGTGTAGCAGCCACGTTTCAGGGATTATGGAAAATCACAACACACATCTGGCACCAGGCTTCACCCTTAACGACCTTGTTCCAGCACCAGCGAATGTGGTTGTTCTCCCAGGCCCATTGGGGCCTTGCCTTTGGGGAACCCACACAGCCTCTACCAGGTGTCCTCCCATCAGGGGAACCGCCTCTCCCTGTGTGGCCTGAAGAACCCCGGAATCCACTCCGCTCTTGGGGATTCGCCCTTCCCACCAGAGCACTGCCAGGTATGGAGCTGCGAGCTGCAGAGTTTCAGACTCTGCGCTCCCCTTGTTTACAGTCTTAATGGGATTTAAATGCTCTCCTTTCTCCTTTCTCATTTCTCCCTTTTTAGTTCAGTCCCTGAGGCTGTTTCCGCTTTTCCACTTTCTCTCCAGCTGCTTTTGCGGGGGGTGCTTTTCCCGTATTCTCCCCCCCAGTCTCCGTCCTCTCTCCATACACAAAAGCCGCTCTCTGGCCTCCCAGCTTCTCTCTCCCCGCCGTTCACCTCTCCGCGCCACATACCTGCTGAATTCTGTGGTTCAGGTTGTGCAGATTGATGTGTTAATCCTCCAATCAGTTTTCTAGGTGTGCAGCATGGTTTAGTGTTGGTCTGGCTGTATTTCATGGACACGAGACACACAAAAAACTTCCATGCTGTTCTGCCATCTTGGCTCCTCCTGAAATGAATCTTAAGAACCTATTTCAAAAGCCAAAAACTGAATAAAGATTCTTTCAGTGTACATTTTAATCTTTCCTAAGGAAATGGATAACACTGGTTAAATAGGAAGAAAGTCACATGCAAAAAATAAGGTATTATACATCCCAAAATATTATCTCACCAGAGGAACACCATCATCCTAGTAAAAGGGTTACCAGCAAAAGAACATCAGGTAAAAGAAGGTAACTAAAGCAAGTATGTTGAGTGTTCTCACATTGAACTTACCAAACTCCCTCACCAAATCTCATTGCTGAAACTCCACTATGAAATACAGGGCATACTCCTATGTAAAGAAGTAATTTGTATTGATTGATCATGAAAACTCACAACCTCTTAGCTAAGGATATCCTAACTGAGAAACTATGAGAAACTATGAGAAACTCCAATTCTCAATGGAGCAGAATTGCCTCCCTTGGAACGTTTGCAAATGGTGGGCTAAGTTTTGGTTGTCATCAGATAAGATTGGGTAGCATTACAGGCCTTGGTGGGGCCAGAGATGCTAAATGTCATAAACGTTTTAGAAAATACTGAACAATGAAGAATTGTCCTATTCCAAATGTGAAGTCACTCTCATTAAGAAACACTGCATAGAAAGATACCTTTGTTGGAGCTTGAAATTATAGATACAATAACTAATCCGTAAAGCACTAGAGCTTGAATAGTTAAGTAATTAACTTGTCTCTATCGAGATGTAACAAACTATTCAAAGGAAATTTTGGCTCAAGTACGGGGAAGTAATAGATACCAAATTCCAGAAGAGGTGCAAAAACATATACAGAGGTGACCAAAAAAGTTTCCAAAAGCTATTTACGTAACTCTTAAACTCTCACCCACGTTGAAGGTGCTAAAGGGTCAGGACTAGGATGTTTCAGGAGAACTTTGGAAGATTTCTTTATAAAAAGCCTATGCTGTGAATCTCTTCCCCTTCCCCCAAAGGGAAAGAGGTAGGAGGGGTTATCTCCCCCCCAAGTCAAGAGAGAGGAGGGCTTGAAGTATGGCACATCACTTACAGGCTTAAAATATGGCACTTAGAGGTTGGGTGACATGGTGGTCTGGTGACCAAGTTATGCCCGAGAAATCCAAAGGGCAAGAGGCTGGCTAGAGCTGCCAGTGGCATCAGAGTAGAGAGCTAAGGTGTGGGAAGTCACTGCCGTCCAGAGTTTGTCAAAGCCAGAGACGAATGAATGCATACCCATGGACCAGATGTGGGTTTTGTAAAAGAAAGGAGCCAGTATCTTAGATTCTATGCAAGAGGACTTTCTGGAGAGGTTGGGGGATCCCACTGATTGGTAAGGGCCATAGTTAGTATAACAAGAAAAAAGCTGAATAGTTACATCCCATGCCTGTGGATGGGAGGTTAAGAGTGCTCTTCCTTTTGGTGTGTGTGTGTGGGGTGGGTAGGTATGTGGGGGATGTGGGAGTGTGTGGGTATGAGGGGGGGGGGGGTGACCAAGGAAGTACAAAAGCCACCATAAGAGAAATAAGCCACTTTAGACAACTTCAAAATCCAGAGAAGGTTGAAGCTAAACCCCCATCATAGGACCAGTGAAGGAAGAACTTTACTGTCCCTCTTCCCTTTCTTCTGTCCCTTCTTCAACCCTGGAAGGATTCAAACCCAAGGCAAGTAATGTGGGGAAGGAAGAGTACAATATCTCGGAAAGCAAAGGAAGAAGATGGCTGCTTCCTCTCTTCTTCAACTGCAGGAGAGACACCTTGGGGAGTTCAAAGCTTTGATTACTTTATGTGGGAACGGAACATCTTAATTACTAATTGGGATTGTGTTTTTTAACTTAAAGTGACCAGGAGGAGCCATAGCGTCTACTTGAGTTTTTCTTTAGGGACAAGGGTAGAGCTAGCCCTGTTGACAAATATAAAGGGACAACGGAAAGCAAAACCAAAAATGCTTTATGATTACACCTCATGAATCATGCCTGTCTGAAGTAGGGTTATCAGGAATGTGTAATGGTGGGAAGTCTGATTCTGGCACATAGGACCATAGGAAATGACATTCTTTTTCAATCATGACACAGCTCCACCCCTGCAGCCTTGGGCACAGCTCCTTCAGCTACACAATGGGGGTTTTCAACCACCCAATCCAGTGGGGTGTCTTCTCTATCTAAACTCTTACGTGACTCTAGGGACGGCCAGGTGAAGAGAGGTTGGGTGAGGAATTTGTTTCCTGGAGATGATTTAAGACCTAATTTTTGGAGGTCTTCATTAGAGACCCCGCTATTTGTCAGGCTGTATCTTAAGCATGTCCCATTAATGATCACTGTTCAAAAATGAGAAGATGGAACTTCCCAGATATCACCAGCTATTAAAGAAACAGCCAGTTCTTCCCTCCTTGTGGGCCCTCTGCTCCTAGATAAAAGTGAGATATGAAGGGGTCTCCAGAGGTTTAGTGGTGGGGTGCCACACAGTGACTGACAGTGAGCCTTTAGATGTCTATTATCCTGGATTGGCGGTGGGGGGTTGGGGCAGAGCTCAAAACCTCTTTCTTTTCCTTTTTTTCAAGTTTTTTTATTTATTTTGAGAGAGAGAGAGAGAGAAAGCGAGCGAATGCAAGTGGGGAAGGGGCAGAGAGAGAAGGAGAAAGAGAATCCAAGCAGGCAGTGCAGTGCAGAGCCCCTGCTGGGGCTTGCTCCCCTGAACTGTGTGTGAGATCATGACCTGTGCCGAAAACAAGAGTCTGATCCTTAACTGACTGAGCCACCTGGGTGCCCCCAAACCCCTTTCTTCAAGCTTTGATCCCATGAGGCCTTTAACAGGTGCCAACAAAACCCCATTCCTCCACCATGCTCAGGGGCAGCAAGAGAAGGGATCTTAACTGTATTTTGTGTTCTTCACATTCTGCACTGCTTAGTTGTAGATTTCACCATGATTCTAATAACATATGCCAGTTAGGATAATGAAAAAGTTCTAGTGTTATTTATTCACACCAATCTAAACAAAACCAAAAACTCCTACTTAAAAAAAAAAAAAATCTACACTTGGTCTCTCCCTTTGTGAGAGAAGAGTTCAAGGCAGGCCCCTCTTAGACCCCATTCAAGTATCTCAAGTCATTTGTCACGTCAGTCACAGGGCTAGCTAGCTTCATTGCAGATGCTTCTGGAACATTCCTTTGATGGAAGAACATTCACCCACACCAGGATGTGTCCTGAGAGGTCATTGTGATTTTTTTTTTTTCCGATGTGGTCCAAAGGTCAAATACTATCTGTTTGATAATGTCTATTACAGTATATCCATGTGGCCACACCTGTTGAAACGTTTTAAGAGAGATACACATAAGGCTAGGAATTCACTAAGTCTGACAGACTGGACCAAGAAATAAACCATCCAAAGCAGCTAGAAAGCAAAAGGAAGTGGAGGAATCTAGAATTTATTGAATGATGTATAATGTGCTAGGGATTTTTACATGTATTTTCTCTTTTGAACCTCACCACATATGCACAGATCAATAGGAAATTTGTCAGAAACTGTTGACAAAACCCATCTTATTCTGTGGGTGTTACCATTATCATTCCCATCTTACATATGCAGAAACTGAGACTCAGAGGGTTCAAAGACTTTTTAAAGCCACTGTAGTGGGTTGAATTGTGTCCCCCTAAAAGTCCTAACCCCAGGTACTTGTAAATGCAAATTTACTTAGAGATAAGATCTTTGTAATTAAGGATCTTGAGATGAGGTCATCCTGGGTTTAGGGCGAGCTTTCAATCCAGTGACTGGTGTCCCTGTAAGAGAAAGGTGGATTTGAGAAATAGAGACGCACAAAGAAGGCAATGTGGGGGCACCTGGGTGACTCATTCAGTTAAGCATCCGACTTCGGCTCAGGTCATGATCTTGCGGGTTCGAGAGTTCGAGCCCTGCGTTGGGCTCTATGCTGACAGCTCAGAGCCTGGAGCCTGCTTCAGATTCTGTGTCTACCTCTCTCTGTCTGTCCCTCCCTCACTCACACTGTCTCTCTCTCAAAATTAAATAAACATTTAAAGGTAAAAAATAAAAAGAAGCCCATATGAAGATGGGGGCAGAGATAGGAGTGATGCATTTATGTGCCAAGGAATGCTAAAGACTGCCAGCAGCCACCAGAAGCCTGTAGAGTCATGGGATGGGTTCTCAGAGTCTCCGAGCCTTCAGGAACCTCCCCTGCCAGCACTTTGATTTCAGACTTCTGATCTCCAGAACTGTGAGATGATAAATTTCAGTTGCTTATGACTCCAGGTTTGCGGTTATTTGTTAGAGCAGCTCCAGGAAATTCATACAGCTGCCCTCTGCTAAGTGAAGAAGCTGGCACCAACACTGGAACAGGGGTAGGGGTAGGGGTAGGGACTGCCTGTCTGAGCCCTAAGCTAGGTCAGGTCCCGCTACTTTTGTGACTATTAACAGTAATGAGGTATGCATGTCCCTTTGTTCTTCTGGGTCTGAGTTAAATGAGAAACTACATCATAAGTGCCAAAGAGGAGAATTAGACCTGTCACGCTGTATGGTTTTTGAAGAACAGAAAATGCTATTCAGCCTTTAGGGCACCCACTAGCTTTTAAGAAACACATAGATATGCTGAGAAGAGTCTAGCAAATTCCAGGTTAACAAGCATTTTTTCTCAATGTGCCATTGGCCTGTGCTCCACAGTAAATTTTTACCAGCTGGACATTTTTTTTTTCCTTACTCAAAGTTTGTATCACTTTGCATTTTGTGTAGCTCTGCCCACCTCCCCGGAGGTGGGTCTAGACTATGGGGACAGTATCCAGGCTTATGCAGAGAGGACAGAGAAGTTAGCAAGGACTTCCTTGGGTCACCCCAGGTGCCACCTCTTTGATGTGTGGTCTCTCCTCTTCATACGTGTCCAGCAAACAGAAGCTGGATGCGCTGGTCTGGGCCACGTGCCCCTACGCAGGTGATCTATGCCTGGGCTGCAGAGGAAAGGCACAGGACGCTGAACTGTTCTTTCCCATCCTAACTTCTCAGGAGGAGCCTGGGCCTCAAACCAAGTTTCTAACACTTGCCGACAGGGACTTCTGCAGTTAGAAAGTCCGCTACTTCTGGGGCGCCCGGGTGGCTCAGTTGGTTAAGTGTCCGACTTTGGCTCAGGTCATGATCTCACAGTCTGTGAGTTCGAGCCCTGTGTTGGGCTCTGTGCTGACAGCTTAGAGCCTGGAGCCTGCTTCGGATTCTGTGTCTCCCTCTCTCTCTGCCCCTCCCCTGCTCATGCTCTGTCTCTCTGTGTCTCAAAAATAAATAAAAAGTTAAAAAAAAAAAAAAAAAAAAGAAAGTCCACTACTTCTGTAGCTGAAGAAACAGAGGCTCAACCTGAGCCTCAAGCTCTTAGCCATGAGCAGCAGAACTGGAAATAGAATCGGGGCCTTTGATTTCTATCCCAGAACTTTTTTTTTTTTTTTTTTTTTTTAACTACACACAAATGTTTTTCTAGAATTTAGCTTGCATGAGAATCATCTAGAAAACATGTTTTAAAATACAAGTTTTAAGGCCTGGCCCCCAGAAATTGTGATCCACTCCGGGGTGGAGCCCAGGAATTGTCATTTTAGCAAGCAATCCTAGGTGAGTCTGATGTGTGTGGCCCACGGCCTAAAGATGTAATGACAGCCCCCATGAACAGATCACCTTTCCCTGAGAAACCCACTGCACTTCAAAAACACTATCGTTCCCCTTCTGGCAGGTTTAGGGAAGAGCTTCTGGGTGGGTTCAGGCTTGGAGGGAAGACGACAATTCCTCAGAGTGAGTTCAATGGCAAGGTACTAGTTACGGCAATAGAACCTGTCTCCAGCACTCCTGGATCTTCCAGTGTCTGCAACATGATTCTGGAATAAAGATGACTTCGGCTCTCCCAGCTGGACGAGCGGGACCCCGAGATGGCCTAGATGATATGTTCCCTGCCAGAGGATCAAAGGAGAGGCGAGCTGCTTCGAGATGTCTGCCCATGCCTTAGGTCATGGAACACCCAGGAGAACCCTCAGGAGCTCAGTGATGCCATTGTGGTGCCATCTTAAAGAGGAAACCAGCTTTCACTGCTGTTCTGACTGTGAAGAAGTCTATCTGCATGTGGGATAACACTAGTAAAAATAACTCAGAAGTTAGAAGCCGCTTTCACGGACATTATCTGCATCCTTTCTGTGAGTCTATGTGAGGGCCCAGTGATTCCCAGTTATTAGCCTACACAGCTCACTTAACCTTCTGTTTTCTTTTGTCTAAATCTTGGCTTTTGTTTCATATCTCTACAGATCTTCCTCTGTGTTTAACACACTCAAGTGGGGTGCACTGTTGGGGTGCTCTCAGAGAGGCAGTCCTGCCTACCCTCCTCCTTCCTGGTATTGGTCCAATTTTACAAATAATTACATTGTGATTATTTGATGATTGTCCTCCCCTCCGGGCTGCGAGCTTCATGTACACTCCCAGACATAGCCCAGAGCTGGCAAGGCACAGTGGTGGGTGAATGAATAAACAGATGACGAAATAACTGACGAATCAACCCTTTATGT
Organism: Panthera uncia; assembly: GCF_023721935.1. Taxonomy (NCBI): domain Eukaryota; kingdom Metazoa; phylum Chordata; class Mammalia; order Carnivora; family Felidae; genus Panthera; species Panthera uncia. The sequence goes on from NW_026057576.1 coordinate 18,671,601, forward strand.
AACAAAGGGCTGTTGGCTGCACAACTTTTTGTTGGGTGACAAGCGAGAAGGGTTGAGTTCACCCAAGTGCTGACCAGGCTTGGAGAACTTGCCCCACGTGGCAGATAAAAGGGTTCTGCCACATCTCAGACTACACTCTTCATCTCCCCTCAACCTGAATACACCCCATCCTGCTCTCCCTTGCCCTCCTCCCAGTGATGGGCACAGCCATCCCCTTTTTCACATCATCCTTGACACTGGCCTCTCCCACACTGATGAAATCCAGCCCATCCCCAGCTAGGTGACTCTGATCGACCTCCCCAAGCTCCTTCACAAGCTGCCAGCTCCTCTTCACCCACACCTCACTGACACCAGTGTCACTTCTACAGATGTGTGCCTCCAATGTTAAAGGCCCTGCAAATCACCCAGGGACCTTGTTAAAATGCAAAGCCTGATGCAATAGGTTGGGGCCTGAGATTCTGCATTTCCAACAAAGTCCCAGGTGAGGCCAGTGTTCCTGGTGCACAGACCACACTTTGAGTAGTCAGATGTCATTTCTAAAATTTAAATCTCATTCCTTCCTTCCTTAAAATTCTTCAGTGGCTCCCTATTGCCCACAAGACCTTATGCCATCAGTTTTCTGCCTTCTTGTCCAATCCACGGTTCTGCATATCTCCCATCTTTGCAGTTCCTCAAATGGTGACATGTTCTCTTGTGCCTATGCTGTTCCTTCTGCTTGGAATGCCTTCCAACCTCTCAGGCTCCCTCCCCTAGCTAATTCCCACTGGACTGTTAGGATTCACCCAGTCATCACCTCTGCCAGAAAACCTTTCTAGATTCCATCCACTCACTCCCCAATGCCAGAGTCAGCTACAAGGCATCAAAGGAGCACTCCTGAGATCTCTCACGGGTCTCATCACCTTGGGATTGACTGGCCTCTTTACCTGCTTGTCTCCCCACCTAGACCTAAGAAACAGAGCCCGGGACAGTGCAAGTTCACAGCTGTTTGCTGGAGGAAGGATAGACTCGCAGAGGGACACACCTGTCCTCTCTGGGCTGCCCCTCAAGTTCCCTTCAGTTGGCACCTGTCTCTTAAATTGTTTCTATGGAATGCTGTTAAAAGAGGGGGGGTCTATTTACCACACCCCAGCTCCTGCCTCCACCAGATTTATGTCTCTTTGGCCTTAAGATTAACAATTTTCTTTACTTTTGTTTGCAGCAGAATACTGGGGATCCCTGAATCGGCAGCTCTTGCTGCACTGGGGTTCCCACCATTCTGCACACCATCCACTGGACAGGTCTTCTTGAGTCAGAAGGCTGGCCCTGACTCCTGAGAATCGGACGCCTTGCCAGACACCCCAAACTTTCCCAGAGTGATACAGAGCCACCGAGGCCTGGCTGTTCCTGGAGTGAGCCCATTCTCCTATTACCAGGAACGTTTGCTCGGTACACCTGGGGCCCCCATCCTCTCCTCTCCCTATCTCTTCACTGCTGCCCCAAACTCTGGTGAAATTCCAAAGTGCTGTAAGGCTCACCCAAGCCCAATGCCATTATTGGCTGACCTACTCTAAAGCTGTGTTCCATGATCTAGGGCTGTCATTAGAAAAGGAACAGGACCAAGAGGCAGATGGTGTGAGTTCTAATCCTGGTCCTTCCGTTTGCTACCTGCCTGGCCATATGCAGTCACTTTGCTTCTCTAGGTCTCTGTTTCCACATCTGTACAATGGGTTTATGTACCTTCCTTGTCCACCCACAGAGTTGTGGTGCTGGCTACATGAGTTGGTGAGTGTGAAAGTGCCTGTCAAGCAGGAAGGGATGTGCAAAGGCTAGGTAAGTAGAGGCATTAATAAAGATGAGGGCCAGGCCTCAGAAAGGGGGGAGGCAGGTGTTTGCCTTTACATGTTTCCACTTCCACCTTCTGTTCGTTTCCATACCAATGCCCACAGAGACCATCTAATCCCAGAGGAAAAGCTGGGTGTGTAAGTTGCTGACCACATGAGTGTACATTCATTGAGTGTATTACCTCCTTGGGGCATTTTAATTTTGAATGAAGGAGAGAGATTCGAAGGAAGGAATTGATCCTGTAGTGAGGCCTGTGTGAATGGGAATACATGTGGCAGGGAGACTGTCCTATGTGGAACACTTTGACTTCACCAGCAGGGAAGGGCCTTGCTCTAGAGCCTTTGCCTTATGCCCCGCCCCTTTCTCAGGCTACAGAGAACTGGAATTGAGAAGTTTGCTGGGCATCAGGAACCACAAGTGACAGGACCATTAGGGAATTCAGCCTGTGTGTTCTAAAAGGCCGGCAGGGACAATGAAGCACAATGAAGGCACTGTGGTCTTCTCTGAAAAGCTGTCAGCCTGCTCCAGGCCTCTAAGCCTGCTCAGAGTGGAAAAGAATGATTGTCCCCCAGCACACCAGAGGCATAGGTGACTCAGCTGCTCTCTGTCCCTATGTGTCTCTAACTGGAGTTGTCTCAGCCTCTCTTCTCTCCCATTCTGACTTTTAAAGAGAGCTGTAGGGTCTCTATTCACAAACACTCACACATAGTGGGCTCATGGTGAAGTGCCCAGAACCAAGTTCTATACAGATAGCAGTACAGCCTGGAAGGTGGAAATATGGCCTTGGATAATCACAAAAGTGGGGAAAAAAAAAAAAAAATGAAGCAGGCCTTATTGAAGAAGTTGTTTTCCCAAACCTCTTCTCAGGACTTTATTAGGTCTTTTGAAGCAAGGAGACAAACAAGGGCCTATTTTCTCCAGCACGTTGGGTCACCCTGGACTTGAATCCCTATCCAACAGAGTCTGGACCCCATGTCCCTTCATGTCCTGTTCTCACGCTCTGCCTCGGAAGAGGGCCAGTGATTGGGGCCCTCCATTGATGTTGTGGTGCCTGTCTTCAGGTATCTGCTCCTCAGCAATATGGCCACCACCTTCTACCCAGAATGCTTTCTCCTCTTCCCAGAGGGCATTCTCTTCCTCCCAGAGGGACTTTTTATCCTCCCACAGGGACTTTTCCTCCTCAAGAAGAGCTCTTTCCTCCACCCACAGGGCTTTCTCTTCCTCCCACAGGGCCTTGTCCTCCTGAAAAAGGTTCCGGTCTCTTTCCCATAAGGCATTGTCCTCTTTCCAAAAGGCCTTATCCTCCTTCCAAAAGGTACGGTACTTTTTCCAAAAGGTTTTTTCTTCTTCCCGGAAAGATTTTTCCATTTCCCAGAAGGCTTTTTCCTCTTTCCAGAAGGTCTTCTCTACTTCCCAGAAAGGTCTCTCCTCTTCCCAAAAGCCCAAGATCTGACCCCGGAAAGCATGGATCTTGCCTCGGAAATTCCACATCTTTTCTCTGAAGTCTTCTATTTTCTCAAGAAAAATTTTCATCTCTTCCCGAAAAGCCTTATCTTCCTGCAACTTGCAGATTAGTTTCTTCTGGCGTATGTTGGGTGAGGATCCCACCATTGACCGAAAGCAAGCAAGCCCCATCCATTTGCCCACTTTGAAGGGAAACATCTTCTTAGTTAGCCAGAATGGTGGGGTGGCCATGATGGAGGACAGGACTGTTGGCCAAGTGCAGGTCAGCTGGTCAAACCCTGCAGGGGCAGTACAGAAAACAAGTTCATGAGTATTACATGCCAGAGAACGAGCCCTTGGGTCTGTATTATCCGATTTAGGAAAATTTAACCATTTCTCTCTTTGACCCATCGCATGTGTTTGTGAGAGATGAGATTTGGTAGAGAAACATGCTGGCTGGTTATAGCTTTGGGCTGAAGAGGGAGTCAATACATTCAAAGTCAAAGCCGCTGAAGTCATAGAATCTCAGCCAACAAGGACAGGGATGCTCAACTAGGATATCAGAACACACAAGTGTGACACGATCACTTCAAGGGGTGTGTCACAGTTTTCTTTTACTTTTAAATAATAAAGTACTGCAGCCCCTCAATGCTTTGCTTTTGTTAAACCAATGAGAATTCATTTGAAGTTTCAGTATTCTCACTAGGGGATCGCTCATAACCTTCTCACGGCCATGCTCGCAGCAGGGTGCCACAGGTGTGAGTGTTCTGTTAAGGCCACCTGAAAAGCAGAGGGTGAGACCCACTGGCCTAGGGGGTACTATTTTAGTAGAAGAGTCTATTTGGGGAACAGAGACTTAAAACAGTAGGGTAAGAGACGATGCCAAATGTTAGCAAGGATACAAATAAGAGGAGCTCTCACAATATCAAGTAATACTCAACAATAGGGAAGAGACTTTATGACTCAGTAGCTCCATTTCCAGGTATGTACCCTGAGGAATCTTATGAATTGTGACCAGGAGACATGTACAAAAATGTCTGAGGAGACTTGTTCATAAATGCTCAACTGCAACAATCCAATGGCCATCACAATAGAATGGAATTTAAAAATGGTAGTATATTCATGCAATGGACAGCACAGCTATGTGCAACAATGTGGATGAATAGTATAAACATAATTTTTAAAGAAAGGAGCAGGATTGGGGCACCTGGGTGGCTCAGTCGGTTAAGTGTCTGACTTGGTTTCGGCTCAGATCATGATTTCATGGATCGTGGGATTGAGCCCCACATCAGGCTCTGCACTGACAGAGGGGAGGCTGCTTGAGATTTTTTCTCTCCCTCTCTCTCTATATATGCCCCTCCCCTGCTCTCTCTCTCTCTTCAATAAACAAACATATAAAGCGAGAGAGAGAGAGAGAGAGAGAGAGAGAGAGAGAGAGAGAAACACAGGATCAAAGAATTTCAAAGAATAAAGTTCCCAAACAGGAAAAACTAAACTCTGTTGTTTATATACTTAGGTGATAACACAAAAAAGCATAGCAAAGAAGTGAGACCCATAAGTCAAGATAGTGGTTGCTTGAGAGGGGAGGATGGGATAGGGAAGTGGTGGTGGTGACTAGGTGAGGACATGAGGAGGGCTCCTGAGGAGCTAGCAGTATTCTATTTCTTTACTGGGGTAGTGGTTGTAGGTGTGTTCATTATAAAAATATGCTAAGCTGTAGATATATATTTCAAGTACTCCGATAAATGTATTATATTTTACAATAAAATATAAGCTAGGGAGAAAGAAAGGAAAGAAAGAAAGAAGAAAGGGAAGTGAGGAAGGAAGGAAAGAAGAAAGAAAAGAAAAGAATAGAAAAGAAAAGAAAAAAGAAAAGAAAAGAAATAAAGGGAGGAGAGACAGAGAGAGAGAACATTGCCATATATCTGAGGTATCAGATATCAGCACTCTCCAGACTACAGTAAGTACAAAGGTGGGTCAAGCGATGAGAAAAAGGGCTGGACACAGGAGAATGGTCAGAGGAAGGGAAGACAAAGGGTGCATGTACCTGGTGAGGGCATTAATTTCCATTTTGAGCTTTCCGGAAGGAGCTGCCAGGGTCTGGCCTCACTCTGTGGGCCTTGCTAAGCACCACATAATGGAGCAACATGACTTCCCTTTGGGAAGTCCCTCTGGGCTTTCTTCTGGTTTTTCCATTTTCAGACTCAGGATCAGGGAGTAGGGGAGAAGGAAGGACACATAGGTGGAGTGTGTGTGTGTGTGTGTGTGTGTGTGTGTGTGTGTGTGTGTGGTGAAGGGATAGACGGTGGCATCACCATGTCCACCCAGCCACACAAGCCAGAAACCTGGAGCTCATCCCTGACTCCTTCCTTTTCCTCACCAGACTTTAAATCAATCATCAACCCTCCCAGTTATGATTGTTAACATTTCTTGGAACCATGCCCTCAGATTCATGTCATTGACCACGGCTGCTTTGCACCAGGACCCCTGTGACAGTCTCACCAGTCTCTCTGGTATTGACCTTACCCTCCCATCCACCCCTACTGTAGCCTCAGGGGTGTTTCTAAGTTTCTTTATTTATATTTTGAGAGAGAGAGAGAGAAGGCGAATGCTCAAGAGGGGGAGGGGCAGAAAGAGAGGGAGAGAGAAAGAATCCCAAGCAGGCTCTGCACTGTCAGCACAGAGCCAGACACGGGGCTCAAATCCACCAGTCGTGAGATCATGACCTGAGCCAAAATCAGGAGTTGGATGCTTAACTGACTTAGCCACCCAGGGGCCCTGCCCCAGGGATGTTTCTAAAACACGTATCACACCTGCTCGCAAAACTCCGAAGACTCCACAGCCCAAATCCAAATGCCTAGTAAGGTCCTCTGTAACCTAACTCCTGCTTGTCACTCCCTTGACCTTCCTACCATCTCCAAAGCTAAGTTTCAGTAATAATGGGCCACATCCAGTTCTCTGGACAAGACCTGCAGTTTCAAGCTTCCAAGCCAAGGAACACGCTGTGTCCTCTACTGATTACCTTTCCTTCTCAGTGTGGCTTGAATTCCTCTCCACATCGCCCCCTCTGAAAGCTACTTGGACCTTCCAGACAAAGTTCATCACCACCCCCTCACTCACTCCTGTTGTTTGCTTGTCATGCTCGGCTGATAATTAGGTGTGGACGTGCCTTGCTGCCATCCCTGTAACCCAGCATCTAAGATGAAGCTGTGGGCATAGGAGGTAATTGATAGAAATGTTGGTTGACTTGAACTGAATTTCGTTGAATTTTGGAAATTTGATTTTCTAGGTTGTATTATGGTTGTCTTATTTATGTAACTGTTGGTATCTTGAGGTGGGGGAAAGTGTGTCCTTCTTCCTTCCTTTCTGCTATGAGAATGCAAAGCAGGCCCTCAACAAGTGTTTGTTGAACTGGATTTGGAAACTCTATAAGCAAAGCCTCAGGGTCAATTAGAGCCCAGGATAGCTGTCAACAACAATCAACTTTCTAATTACAATGTTAGTAACAACAACTCCCTGCACATTTATTTAGCCCTTTTATGCTGGGCACTTTACTGGCATTACCTGTGTAATCCTTTCAACCATGCTGTGAGATAGGCACCTTGATTAACCTCATTATATAACTGAGAAAACTCAGGCTTGAAGTTAAAAACCCATTCAAGCAATTAAGTAGATGAGGCAAGATTCTTCTAGTGAGTGCTAGAAGTGCATTACGTGGTCAAGCAATACTACTTGGAAACACCATCGGGCTGATATTTTAACTAGGAAGGAGTGTGTGTGTGTGTGTGTGTGTGTGTGTGTGTGAGAGAGAGAGAGAGAGAGAGAGAGAGAGAGAGAGAGAAAGAGAGAGAGAGAATTGTATTAAGCCCCGGACCTACTGATAACTTAATGATAACATTTAGCAATGTGGTCACTAATTTTAAAGGAAACCTCCTTTCTCCTCATACAATCCTGCTAAAAAAAATACACCAACACTCACACTAAAAAGCAAATCAAAGAACACTGAATGTTATCAGTGAAGAAAATATATTTTTCACCAAACAACAAAAAAAGGCTTACAAAAATCTATTTTTATATGTGAGGCTTGTCTGTTTCCAGTTTGCAAAAACAAACGAACAAACAAACAAACAAGCAAATCCATTTCTGTGCAGGCTTCTGACTTTCTTCTGAAATGTTTCCTGGACATATTCCAATGCCAAAAGTAACCACCTTCCAAATTACACTAAAGCTTTATTTCTTATTCCTTGGGCAATGTTTGCACTAACTAGAGAACTCACTGAAACAGTTTAATAAATTCTTTTTTCCTTTGCACCAGAGATCCCCACTGTTCTCTGATTCTGAATTTCCCTTGCCTAGTGTCTCCCAGGCTCTTATTTTCTGGCTCTTTTCATGGCCTCACACTTTCTGCAGGTCTAACACCAGTTGTGGTTCTTGGCAGGCTTTCCCTTCAGCGCTGTGCTCCACAAAGAACCAGTGTCGACATTCATGAGGAGAGAGAACCACAAAGCTGAATGGAGAAGCCAATTCTGGGGGACTGGCTCAGTCCATGGAGTCACTTGAGAATAGGAAAAACTACAAAGTATAGGTCAGTGAGCACTAAATGTTCACTCTCCCTGATTTTCCCCCAGTCTCACTGCCTACTTGGGCAGCGGCAGGAGAGATCTGCTTATGACACTTGTTGACAGAAATAAATGTATTATAAGTCAAGTATTCAGGGACTGTCCCTTGTCAGAAGATCTGGGCTCCTATTTGTGGAGAAACAGGGCCACAGGCTGAAACTTCTTCAGCCTCCAGCTTAGCGTCTTGGCATCCACATCCATTGTTAATCCCCGCCTACAGGCTCCTGGGCAAAGCCAGGCCCTCCCCCATCTCCTCACAGCCCCATGGTGACTTTATTTCCTCAGCCATCCCTCACTCCTGGGCCTTCCTATCTCCCTCTCTGCTCCTTCCGGCCTCTCAGCACACGAACACACTCAAGTCCCTCTCATCTTAACACGACCACTCAACCAGCTGACCACAGAATCCCCTAGCTCTCTCTCTGCTTACCGTGTGCTAGCCTTCTCCTCCTTGAATACTCTTCTCAAAGAGCAGCCGACGATCACTATCCACCATTTCTGTATTGCATCTACAACCCATCCTACAGCAATCTGCCTTTTGCCTCCTTACTCCACTGAAACTCTATTTGTTAAGATCCCTAGAGACGTGCGCATTGTTTAGTCCTTTGTCCTCACTGACCGACCTGTTAGCAGCATTTGACATTAGTCCTTTTTGAAGCTCCCTCCCCCTTGGCTTCTATAACACGGGGTCATCCTGCTCTCTTCCCACTTCCCGGACCACTCTTTCTCCACCTCTTTGTGGACTCCTTTTCCTGACGGAATGTGTTTTATCCACGGAAGGCGGTGCCTACCTCACAGAGCTCTTGTAGGGAGTAAATTGGGCATTTCGAGTGTCTAGCCCAGTACCTGGCACATAGCAAGTGCTCATTAAACAGAAAGTAAGAATAATTACAATTGTTACTATTTTCTGTCATTTTCAATCTTCTTAGGCCAGCATGCCAGGACGATCATGATCTGTCCCCACAAACCATTTTTGCTTTATCTCTCAGCCACCTTCCCTGATGCCTATGCTCTGGCCACGTGCAATCCCTCAAACATGCCAAGTTTTCCTCAGTTTCCTGCCATGTCGGTCTCTCTCCCTGGATAGCCTTGCCTAACCCCACTTCACTTCACCTAGTTAACTCTTTGGAACTCAGTCACCTCCTCTAGCTCTCCTGACACCCCTGTCTCTACCAAATTCAGAGTCAGTATATGCCTCTCCTGTCCCACTAGGAACACTGTTTCACAGCTCTGTGTCCAGCATCCAGTGCAACAGCTGATACATAATACATGTTAAGTAAATGACAGCTGAATGAAGGGCAGTATCCCGGATTATAATGTTAGAGAAAAATTCATCTGCAAGTTTTTCTCATGACCACTTAAATTATCCTTGAGAAAGAGATAAATCAAGCATAATATCAAATACATACATGCGTATTTAGATATAAAGTGTAATGTGATATGTGGATTCAATGTATCCAACTTATTCCCTACAAGAGCTACCTATGAGGTAGGCACTGCCTTCTGTGGATATAAAAACAAGAATCAAAGAAACACGCCTAGTTTTCAATATTATACTTCAGGACAGGAACTTACTTTTAAGGAAAATGTTGTATATAACTCTATGCTTAGAACAAATAACTATCCAATCTAAAGCCAACAGTTACTTACTGCTTAGCTGTTTCCCAACTGGGCAGTCCTCAGTAGCCCTCAGAGGCCAGGCAGTCATTGTCACATCACAGACCCCCTGACACTGTTGGCAGTGATCCCTCTGCCCCTCTTAGTCCTGACTCACAGGGTAGGGAGACCCACAATGGGTAAGGGACTTTAAGGAGTGGAAAGAGAAAGACTTTTCCGTCTTCCATTTTTGACTTCACCAATAGGTGTCACTGTTGATGACTCACAAATGATTGTTACCTCACATTCTACCTGGATTGTATCCAGGGGCAGGCTTCTGGAAAATCACGTTGCAGTCAGGGGTTTTGTATGTGATGAATCATTTCTCTTGCTGCTCTCGAGATGCTGTCTTTGGCTTTTGACAGCTTGACTATGATGTGCCTATGCATGGATCCCTTTGAGTGTATACTAGAAATTTGTTGAGCTTCTTGGAAATGCAGATTTGGTATAGTTTTTCTTCAAAGTTCAGAAGTTTTTGGCCATTATCTCTTAAAATATTCTTTTTTCCACTTTCTTTATTCTTCTCGGACTCCTTTTACATGTACATTAGCTCAATGGTGTCCTAAAGGTGTCTGGAGCTCTGTTCATTTTTCTTCATTTTTCTTTCTATTGCTTAGACTGGATAATCTCAATTGATCTGTTTTCAAGTGTACTGATTCTTCAGCCAGATCAAATTGCTCTCGATCCCCTCTATTTTTCATTTTTAACTGTAGAATTTCTATTTGGTTCTTATTTTTTAAATAATTTCTATTTATTGATATCCTCTATTTGGTAAGACCTAATTCTCAAGCTTTTCTTTAATTCTTCAGGCATGGTTTCTTTAATTCTTTGACCATATTTATTTTATTTAAAAAAATTTTTTTAATGTTCATTTATTTTTGAGAGAGAGAGAGAGACAGAGCATGAATGGGGGAGGGGCAGAGAGAGGGAGACACAGAATCTGAAGCAGGCTCCAGGCTCTGAGCTGTCAGCATAGAGCCTGACGCAGGGCTTGAACTCAGGGACCGCGAGATCATGACCTGAGCTGAAGTCGGATGCTTAACTGACTGAGCCACCCAGGCGCCCCTCTTTGACCATATTTATAATAGCTGATGTAAAATCTTGGTCTAGGAAGACCATCATCTCCAGTTTCTCAGATAGTTTCTAACCAAAAAGAGAATAACTCAATAGTTTCTATTGATGCTTTTTCCCTCCATGTGTAAACCATTCTTTCCTGTTTCTTTGTGTGTGTCCTAAGTTTTTGTTGAAACTGGACATTTAAAATAATATAATTTTAAGTAATATCATCTAAACAATATAATATCATACAAATAATACAATATAGCAACCCTAGAAATGTGATGTCCCCCCTCCTCAGGTTCATTGTTTCTTGTTGTCGTCGTCGTTGTTGTTATCGCTATTTGCTTGTTTAGTGACTTTCCTGGACTAATTCTGAAAAGTCTCTTTTTTTTTGTCTTGTGTGGCCACTAAAGTCCGCTTGCTTAGCTTAGTGGTCAGCTAATGATTGAACTAAGAGATTTCCTTGAACTGGCAAGTGTCTTTTCCTTTGCTGAGGGACTCTGTGTAGCTGTGTGTGTTGGGGCATGACTTAGGTGATTTGCAATTCTGCCTTAGCCCTCACTTCCTTGCTTGTGCAGGACCTCAAGGTCAGCCTGAGGTGAAAGATTATGACCCTCCTCAGGTCTTTCTTGGGTATGTACTCAGTCAAATACACGTGACCGTCTAGATTTCCAGAAATATGTTAGAATTTTTCAGAATCTTCATGTTGTTGTCTGTTTTTCCTTTTAAGTTTTTGCTCAGCTTCTTATTAGCTCCAACTGGTGACACTATCACAGGAAACTGAGATATTAAAAACTTGCCACTGTTTTCTTTTTTTTTTTTGACAAATGCCCTGAGGATAGGGCCATTTGCACAAAATTAGCATTGAGTTAGGTCAAATAAAGACAAGTCCTGTGGCTGGAGCTTTTCAGTGAACTGCCAGACAAGTCAAGTAGTAATAATTCTTTGGAGATGGGGAATTCTTTGGACTCCAAACTCAACCTGTCCTCTTACTTGTCCATTCCAGGTGTCCCAGTCATTGATTTTAATCATTACTCTTTTCTAATATATGTACTTAAGAATGTCAGTTTCCCTATAAGTACACTTACTTGGATCTCACACGTTTTGACATGTCACATTTAAAAAAAATATTTTTCATGTTTATTTATTTTTGAAAGAGAGAGAGAGAGAGAGAGAGCATGATCAGGGGAGGGGCAGAGAAGGAGACACAGAATCCGAAGCAGGCTCCAGCCTCCGAGCTGTCAGCACAGAGCCCGACATGAGGCTCGAACTCACAAACTGAGATCATGACCTGAGCCAAAGTTGGACACTCAACCGACTGAGCCACCCAGGCACCCCAATGTTTATTTATAGTTACACATATTTTTTATCTTTTCTGTTGCTCTTCATTTCTTCCTGCATCTCTATGTTTCTCTTTGAGATCATTTTCTTTTACATCTCCCCAAATCATACCCTAAACCTAAAGTTTCCTTTATTATGGGTTTTGTGATGACTTCTCTCAGTGCTTATTTGTTAAAAATACTTTTATTTTGCCTTAATTTTTATACTATCTAACAGATTTTATTATAGAATGGTTTGCTTAACATGCTTCTACTGTGGTATAAACAAATGATTCTTTCCTTTCATTTTTTCATTCTTCACAGTATTGAGTATTTTATGGCAATAGGATTTCAAAACATTGTAAGAAATGAATTTTAATGTCTATAAACATAGTGTGTCCAATGTGCTGTTTAACTTATCCGTTCAATCTTTTTTTTTTAAGTAGAGGGAAGCTCTGTGTCTTTTTAAAATTTTTTAAATGTTTATTTATTTATTTTGAGAGAGAGGGAGAGAGCATGAGTGCAGAGGGGCAGAGACAGAGGGAGAGAGAGAATCTCAAGCAGGTTCCATGCTGTCAATGCAGAACGCAGTGCGGGCCTTGATCTCATGAGCTGTGAGATCATGACCTGAGCCAAAATCAAGAGTCAGACACAACCAGCTGAGCCACCCAGGCACCCCTCAATCTTTACTTTTATTTACTAAATATTATTCAGGTCTAAAACATCCATGTGATTATTTCACACAGTTTTCAGGGGTTTTTTTGTGTCACGTTTATTCATCTTGATTTTTAATTCCATGAACATGTCAATAATAGTTCAAAGTGTATGTCTTATTGAAGATCCAGATCTTCTGTGGATGTCTTTCCATTGTCTGTTTTTCTCTTCTTGGTTTTCTACCAAAACTTGTTTTCTTACATGGCTGGTTACTTTCACTGATGTTATCTTTTTCCAGAGGTACTTATTTTTGCTTCTAGTAAGCAGAGAGGCTAGAGAAGCTGATTACTTGATTCCAATCAGGAGTTGATATGATTCTAAAACTGGGCTTTAATCTCTATGAGATATGCTTCTCCAATTGACTCTTACTCCAAAAAAAAAAATGCTTATGATGTTTTCCAGAACATCTCCTCTCTGATACGTCCTTAGCTCTAATTGTAGCCCTCCAAGCCCCTTTATATTGTTGGAACTTCCGTTCACACCCTCCAGCTTTTCATTCACTGCTTTCACTTTTGGAAGCAGCTTCAAATGTCACTCATCTCTACTGACTTTAATCCTTATTCAGATCTTGGCCTCCAAACTTCTCCCTGACTCAGTGTTTCTGAGATGTCCAGCACTGCTACTTGTTCTTAGCAGGATATGTTGTCTGAAACAACCTGGTCACCCACTGTCCAGTGGAAAACTCATAGCGGGGGCTTATAACCAAAGGAGCGACATGATGTAACTCAAGATTGTTGACCTGGCCAGAAGGCCCAAAGTAGATGAAAATAAATTGATTACATAATTGATATAGCTAGCATTTATTGATCATTAACTATGTGCCCAGTTGCTGTTCTAAGTGCTTTTACATGTATTTTCTCACAACAAACTAACAAATTAGATATTATTGCTACTCCATTTTACAAGAGAAGAAAGAAATGCATAGAGAAGTCAAGAAACTTGCCTAAGGTCATGCAGAAGTAGAGCCCACATTTGAACTTAGGCAGTTTTGTTCGGAACACATACCTGTCTGATACAGAAGGTTGTTGTGGTAATGGAGGCAACAGATAGTCTGAGTCATGACTGATATTGTAGCTGGGGAGTCAGAGAGGATAGATAGCTACAAGAAATATTTCAAAGAAAGACTCATTAGCTGATCAAAAGAGTTGCATGGGATTAAGATGGAGGAAGTAAGGGCAAGACTAAGGTATGGGGCCTAAGTGCCTGGAGCATGACCATGCGTTTACTAGAAATTTATTGAGATGCAGTTGATTTAGATGAGTTGCAGTATTCTTACATGAATGTATTCTTACATGAATACATTCTTACAGTATTCTCCAGGTTTCGTGTAATTCACGATTCATAAAATGTTGGCTGTTCCAAATAAATCTTACAGCCTCTGGGGGGAATGGCAAATGAAATTATTATTGCTGAATGTGAATGGAGTACTGAAAATAACTTGAGCATCAGCATCAATGTGCTCAGAGAATTGAAAAGGATAAACTTTTCCCTAGTGCTGCCTGCTTTGCACCAAATCAGTGGCTCCTGTTCACTCAAGACAGAAAGTTTAGCTTACATTCTGTTCAATATTATTTTTAAAATTTGTATGACCATTACTGCCAATTTTCAGAAAAATGCATATTCATTGTGAAAAATATTAGGAAACAGAGCAAGGATAAAAAAGAAAATTAAAATCATCCATAACCCAGTACTCAGAGGTAACCACTATAAACATTTGGGGTACAGTTTTCCACTCTTTTTCTTATGCTTATGGCTAGATATATTCTGTGAGGCTGGTTTTGTGCTGTGCCTGGTGCTTCGTGGCTTGTCTTTGTATGCAGTAATATATCATAAGCACTTCCCCATTTCTTTAAATATTTCTGAGAACATGATTTTTAATAACTGCAAGAGTGCACATTCCCTTATTTTTGGAAATTGATTTATTCCATGAGGAATATAGATTATTTTCCTGGAAGAGTAGGTCAACCCGGAAAATTGCTCACAGAAGAAGACAATGGCAACGTAATCAATCATTGCTGCCCATGGCCTCAGTCTCTGTATTGAAAGAAGAGAATTCTTTCTAGCAGTACCAGTTATAGAAAGGGATCATTCATGGGAAGTTGGCCTTGTGAAGGCAGAGACTTTGTTTTGTTCCTGCTGTACTCACAGCACCCATTTTACAAAGAGCTTCTGAAATAAAGCAGAAACACATAACCCAATAGATAAATGACCAAAGGACGTGAATACTTTGGTTGTAGACAAATAAAAATGACTCTATGAAAAAATTTCCAACCACACTTAAAGAGAAATGCAATTGAAAATAAATATTGTGTTTCCTACCTATCAAACTGGCAGAAATCCAAAAGTTTAACAATACACTCTGTTAACACAACTATATAGAAATAGGGCCCCTTGTACAGTGCTGGTCAGGATGCAAAATGTTTCAACCCCTAAAGAGGGGAATTTGTCAGTGTCTAACAAAATTATAGATGCATTTACCTTTTGATTCAGCAATTCCACTTCTGGAAGTATATCCCACAGGTACACCTATTCAAGTACAAAATGATACTTATAAAGGTTATTCAGTTCATTGGAGTATTGTTCGTAACTTCAAAAGATTGGAAATAATCCACTTGTCCAGCAACACAGGACAACTTAAATAAATTATGGCATGTCACCGAGCAGAGTACTATGCAGCTGTTAAAAAAATACAGCAAAGGTTCTATAGGTTGATATGGAGAGTTCTCCAGGATATATAAAGTGAAAAAATCACCATCAACAAGGTGCAGAATACTGCTACATATTGTATAAAGGAGAAAATAAGAATATATACCTATGTATTTGCTTATATTTGCACAAAGGGATATTGGAAGAAAAACACCAAGCTAATAAAAATGGTTATTTCTGAGGGAAATGGTATAGGGGAAGGGGTAGAAGCAAGACTTTTCTGTGAATACCTTCCATGAAGGCTTTGGTCTTTGAATAATGTAAATGGATAATGTATTCTAAAACAAAAAAAATCTTAAAATTTGAAACAAACACATGAACATAACCATACATCAAATATTACCATGCCCACATGTGCCTTGAGGTCACAGTGCTTTGACTTTACCTCTTAGTGGCTACAGCACATGATGTTGGTAGGAAGGCACCATGTGAGATCTTACAATGTATACTGCATGCAGGTGGGTGTTATGGGATGATTTGCGCCCCCCCAGAATGTCATATGTTGAAGTTCTAACCCCAATACCTCAGAATGTGACCATATTTAGAGATGGGGTCCTTAAAGAGGTAATGAAGTTAAAATGAGGTCACTGGGGTGGGCCTTAATCCAATGACCGGTGTCCTTATAAGAAGAGGAAATAGGACACAAACATGCACTGACGAAAGACCATGGGCAGACATAGGAGAAGACGGCCATCTACAAACCAAGGAGAGAGGTCTCAGAGAAAACCAAACCTGCCAACACCTTCAACTTGAACTTCTAGCCCCCTGAACCGTGAGAAAAATAAATTTGTTGTTTAAGCCAACTAGTCTGTGATACTCTGTTACAGTGGCCCTAGAAAACCAATACAGCAAGGGCTTTTTATTTGCTTACTGTTTCATTCCTGCACTTAGAACAGTGTCTGGCATATAATAAACATAGTCATTGAAGGAAAAAGGGAAGGAAGGAAGGAAGGAAGGAAAGAAAGAAGGAAGGAAGATCTATTCCTATAGTTTGAAATAAAAGTAGGAGAAAAGATCTGTACTTGGAGATTTCCTCCACAAGTGATTTCTATTCTTTTGTTCCTCCTCATCATATTATTTTTATCTCTGAAGAGGTTATCCTTTTGCCTTCCCCTCCCATCCTCTTCCTCCAATGGATTACTCACCAGCCTATCTTCTGGAGACTTTCTGTGCACCACCTTTTCTTCTGTGCATTCCTTTGGATCTCTTTGTTCTTGGTGGTTGAGGCAGGTGGATTTCCCAAAGATGGCCTCAATGAGCTGTCTTATTCCATACACTTTTCTTATACTGTGAACTTTCAAAACACTCTCAAGAGGCAGAGTCTGTACCCTCCCCCTTGAACCTGGGTGGATCTTTGGATTGCTTCAACCAAGAGAGCACAGAGGAAGCGATGCTTTGTGACTGGTCAGCAGTAATGTGCTGGGGCCCATGCTACCGGCTCTCCAGTGAGGGTGGATGTCTTTCTCCAGCCCCGTGCCCAGTAAAGTCATGCCAGTACCCTGGAAACAGCCACAGTGGGATTATCTATGGTGCAGAAACCAGAAAGGACTAGGATCACACACACACACACACACACACACACACACACACACACACACGCACACACAGGTGGTTGTTAAACATTTACCAGCAAACCACTATTTCTGAGGTTAGATCATAAAAAGTGATTCAGCTTCCCCTGGTTCTCCATCTCTCAGCACATGTGCTTTTAAATCCCAGCCGCCACGCTGTGTAGAAGCCCAGGGCACATGCAGAGGCCACATGTAGTGTTCTGGCTGACAGCCCCACCTAGCATCACCCCCACTAGGCATGTGAGTGAGAAAGCCCTCCCATGACTTCAGCCTCAGCCTCCATCTGTCCGGGACCCCAGTCAGTTCCCAGAACTGAGACATATAATAATAAATGAGCACTGTTTTACACCACGTAGCTCGGAGTGGGGAAACAGCAATAGGTAATCACAACCGTGATGCTCTTCTCTGCTCTTCCTCATGGCATTGTAAGTTAAGAGGAAGGAAAATTTAACATTTTTAAAATGTGTCGGTTTTATGTGATAAATCTTCATGCTCAGAGTGAGATTTACTCACTCTCTCATTTATTCAACAGATATGTATTGAGTACTAACTAAGTATCAAACCCTCTGCTCACTCAGTGGTAAGGGTAGAGGAGCTCCCTGTACACAAATACAGACAAAATGGAAACAACCAAATACAAACACGGTATGAAAGGCTGACCACGCAGAAGTGTGTCCAGGAGCCACTGGGATGGTGAAAAGGAGAAAGGGGCTAACTCTTGCTTGTTGAGAGGTGCACAGGAAGCACATAGTCAAGGAAGACATCAGAAAGAATGTCTCGGCTAAGTCCCGAAAGCTCGATGGTGTTCCATGTTATTAGTGGGAAGGTTTTCGCAGACACAGAGTAACCCATAAGAAGGAATGAAACATTAAGATCCTGAAACCCTTGTTTTTCACGACTGGATGTGCCCCATCACTGACAGACAGTTGCTGGAGGCTTATGATCAGGCAGCTTCGTGTTGAGGCATGTTGAGAGATAGAAGCCTGGAAAATAGGTTGAGACCAAGTTATGAAGACCCTTGACTCTATCCTGATAAAAGCTTGTAGCACAATAAGAATTAAAATATTGTTTTAAATCTATTAGAGGTCAACAAATGATGTCATGCTGGATGATAAAACTCTCAGAACTTACTATGTGCCTGTCACCTGGGTCGTTGCATATTGATTTAGCTATGCCTATAGCTTCCGACTGGCATCTGTTCCGATTGGCTGGTGCTGCTGTTCTGATGGGTCAGGGCCCTTGACCAGTTTTTAAGTACCGTATTTTGAATGTATCACCCCTGAAAATATTATTAAAATCAAGGACAGGACAAAGTGGATAAGCATTTGCCATTTTGTGAGTGATAGCCAATACATCAGACAATGAAATAAAACAGGAGGTATAAATACTAGAAAGGAAGGGGCAAAGCCATAGTTACTGGCAGATGATTTGACTTCCTATCTAAACAAAAAAGGAATCAACTTACAATTTTAGAATTGATAATAATCAGAAAAAATAAGCATATGATGCCGGATCTCTCCAAATTTATTTATGACTTTAATGCAGTCTTGAACAGAATTGACAGAGGATTTCTCCCCCTGGGAAACTCAGCTAAATCACCTTTAAAAAAGTAATCTGGACAAGTAATAAATATGTGAGAAAGATAAGGAGTCTGACCCAGTGTCTTTGGTCTCAAAATTCTAGGTGACGAGAGAGACCCAGCTGCCGGGGTTGGGGTAGGAGCCAGGGGGAAGGCCGCCGTTTCTGACAGGAGGCCAGGGTCTCACAAAAGTCTAGCAGATGGTAGGGGGAGGAGGGGCAGAGGGAAGAGAAAACCCCTGGTAGGTGGGGTTGAGCATTTTCCCAATCGTGACATATACCCCTGGGGACGTTGAGACCATCCTGGACTCGGCAACCAGGAAGAGGTACATGATGACAAGTTATCACTCCTTCCCCTCAAGGCTCCAACTGGACCTGAGTAAAATGATTGAGGCTGGAAACCTTCCAGGGAGTGAGGAAGCAGTCTGCAGGGACGTCTTGTCCTCACACCCTCCCTAGAGCCCCTGGGAGCCCTGAATGTGGAGCTCAAGGATGCCCCAGCATTTTCCTGGAGCACCTTGGACAACTGCCCAGTCCCATAGGGCCCTTTGAACTTTAGGAGTTTGACTGTATTTTTTTTTCCTTCTTCTTCGCCTCTTAGACCACAAAGTTTATTTGTTCATTTATTTATTTATAAAATTGTGGCAAAATACACATAACATAAAATTTACCATCTTAGCCATTTTGAGTGCAGAGTTCAGTAACGTCAAGTACAACAACGAGACAAACTGTTGTACGGCCATCCCCACCATCCATCTCCAGAACCTTTCTATCCTGCACAACAGAAATGTGCCCACGAAAAATAACTCCCATTTCCCTGCCCCCCCCCCCCAGCTCCTGGCAACCAGCACCGCCTTTGGGCTCAGAGCTTGACTGCTCTGGGTACCTCATGTAAGTGCAATCCTACGGTGTTTGTCCTCGGGTGACTGTCTTATTACTGCACTTGGGGAAATGTCCTCAAGGTACATCCCAGTTGTAGTGTGGGTCAGGGGTTGACTGCCTTTTCATTCTCCTTCTGACTCTGAGCCGGTTCAGGACTCAGGCAACCCGCTTCTCTTTTTCTTAAGTTATTTTCAGGAACAGGGTGCCTGGGTGGCTCAGTGGATGAAGTGTCCGAATTCAGCTCAGGTCATGATCTCACAGTCTGTGACTTCGAGCCCCACATTGGGCTCTGTGCTGACAGCTCAGAGCCTGGAGCCAGTTCGGATTCTGTGTCTCCCTCTCTCTCTCTGCCCCTCCCCTGCTTGCGTTCTGTCTCTCTCTCTCAAAAATAAACAAACATTAAAAATTTTTTAAATTATTTTCAGGAAAATTAGAATGCTGAAAAAAGTTAAAGAGAAAATAAAAGTGTATATTGAAAATGCTTTCTGACTTAGGTGGGAGTTGAAGTGAGGGACCTAAAAGTTGCTTCCCCAGATAGGAAGCCGTTGGGGTTCACAGATGGAAAATTTAGAAAAAGTGACTCAGGGGTGCCTGAGTGGCTCAGTTGGTTAAGCGTCTGACTCCTTATTTTGGCTCTGGTTGTGATCTCATGGTCATGGGATCGAGCCCTGCATCAGGGGCTCAAAATAAAATTAAAAAAAAAAAAAGAAAAGAAAAGAAAAAGTGACTCAAATAGAAGAGTGACATCAGAATAGAAAGCTCTCCAAGGAAAGCATGAAGAGAACGAGAATGATTACACAGAGCTGATTTGTTTGAGAATAACACACAATGAAAGACAACCTTCTGCACAATCTGGGGAGGAAAATGGGGGTGAACGTTCACAAACAGGGGAGTCAGTGTCGACTGTTTCTCTGATTGCTCCTTATGTTGTATGCAACTTGGTCTTTGGCCAACTTTAATACCTCCCTTCATTTCTATGGCTTCTGTCGAGAATCAGGCATACCCTCATTAAGTCACAGACTCCTTTGTAATTAAACTCAGCGATACACTCATTAACTCATGACTCTTTTGAATTAAAATTTCTTATGGGATACATTGGATTTTATGAAATAACCCTTTTACTCATAGTGCCTGGCTTGGATGGAGTAAGAGCTATTGGTTCAACGAATGACTGAATTCACTTCTACCAGCAGGGCCTCGTTATGTAGGCCACCTGAAGGCTTACTGGTGACAATATGCATAATAAAGTTTCCACTCCGAATTTAATTTTTAACTCAACTCTACTAATGTTCCCCCCATGGGGCCTTCATTCATATGGCAATAAGTGTAGTGGGCAAGAGGATTGACTCAGGATCACATCGCCTGAGTTTAAATTCATTACACACACTCAGGAGCTACGTGACCTTGGGTAGTTACTTAATCTCTCTATGCCTCACTCTACTCATCTGTGAAATGGGGATATTAATAGCACCTGCCTTGCTTTGGGCAGCATTTCTAACAGTGGTTTTGTACTCATTTCCCACAGTAGCTGCTTCCACTGTCTGTTACTAATCTCTGAGTTGCCTACCACCGCCCCCCACCCCAAAACTTCTGTTTGACTTTTCAGCCCTTCCACTTTTGTAACTAATTCCTTGTTTTAAATTCCCTGTTTTCCTAAATGATAAGACTATTCTTTTTATTCCTATCATTTAGCCTTCGAATCTCATAATCACTTTCCAAAGACTCATGCTTTTTTAAAAACAAGTCTATTTCTGCATATAAATATATATTGTCTCTGGGGGCATCTGGGTGGCTCAGTTGGTTAAGTGTCAGACTTGGGCTCAGGTCATGATCTCACAGTCTGTGAGTTTGAGCCCCACGTCGGGCTCTGTGCTGACAGCTCAGAGCCTGGAGTCTGCTTCAGATTCTGTGTCTCCCTCTCTCTGCCCCTCCCCGACTTGTGTTCTATCTCTGTCTCTCAAAAATAAATAAATGTTAAGAAAAAACTTTTTTAAAATATATATTGTCTGGTTTGGGAACAAATATTCTGTGACCTTCTGCTGTGTCTACAGCTGCGCCTGGAAAAACTGAGAGGCCACCTGGTCACTGACCCCCAGGAGGACGGCCCCATAACCTGAAATTCAGTCTGTTTTGACTCCTGAGTGAAACATGTTCAAAAAGGCCTACTGTCCTTCTTCAGCCAGCTCCAGTCTCTGCTGGAGGGTCCTGGGGGTTGCAAGGCTCTGCTCCCCCTGCTCATAACCACCCCACTTCAACTTGCTCAGGGGGAGGGGTGGCCCAGCTTTGCAGAGAAGAATCGGGGCACCCATACACCACCCTTTCCTCCGGCAGGTCCCCGTGTGCTGTGAAGTGGTCAGCTTGGGTTCAGGGCTAGAGTCTGGCAGGGCCGGGACCAGACTGAAACTAGGGAGGCACTGGACACAAGGTTTGAAGAGATGTCACTTTCAGGGCCATGCAAGTGCAGACTTGGCCTTAAAAAGGAATGCCTCCTTGTATTTTGTGCAGTCAGAGCTCCCACCTTGGTCGCAACCTGTAGACGGGCCTTTTCCACGAAAACAACAAACACAAAACGTAGCAAGCCAGGGCTGGAGGGTGCATTTAATGGCATTTGATATGAAATGGCATTTTCATAGAGTCTCAGACTCGTATAAAGTAACAGTTGAGGACTTCTGCTACCTGACGCTTGTAACAGGCAACGCAGCCTCCAGGAGTCGCGGCTTCAGACCGCGGACAATTAGGCGTTTATTATCCTGGACACACTGCCTGCCCCAGATTTCACTCTCTGATCTAGCCTCTGGAATGACACTGAATGTTTCATCTCTTTTCTTCACGGCAATCCTCAAGCACCGACCGTGCCTCTCGTGTGCTCAGCCCCTCTTCCGGGACCTCCATCCCCTTCACTAAACATCCCTGTTCGGTGGACCCTTCCTCACATGCCACGAGGCATGTAGGGACAGCGAGAAGTGACAAGAGCCTCTCCAGACAGGTGTGCACCACCAACTAAAGCTACGGCACTGGAATGGAATATTTCCAGCACTAATTATCACCAGCACTGAATTATAACCTCAGTCTGCATTGTAACGACCCCCTCCCCCCCCCCCCCCCCCCCCCCACCCCCCCCACCCCCACCACCCCAGCCTTGCAAAACCTTCCTGGCCTTGCAAAACCTTCCTGGGATTGGTCTGCTGCCCCCTTCCGGCCGTGGAGAGCACTCCAGGTTGTTAAGGCTGCTGGTGGGGGTGTGCTTTTTACCCACCCGTGAGAGTGGAAAAGGCAGATAAGCCACCCCTCGCCAAGGCAAAGGCCAGGAGTTGCTGTTATGCAGCAGGCAAGAAATCTGAAATGGGAAGCAGAGAAAGAAGCGTACGACAGAGAAGGGGACCTGAAAGTGAAAGAGAGGCCCCACAGATGCAGACCTGGACCCCTGGGACCCCAGCGTGGCTGAATTCTGCTCAGGTTCTGCATCGGGCTCTTTCCTCAGCTCTAAAGGTGAGTCAGGACAGCCCGTGCAGCCTTTCAAGTTGGAGGAATGCTCCTAGCAGATGGTTTCTCAGAATCGCTCAGAGGAAGATGGCAATGTGCTGATTTATGCTTCCTGGAAGGGAATGCCTGCCTTGTGGAGGTGCTTTTCTTAATTGTGTGAAGGGAACGAAAACCTTAATCTTCACTGAATCTAAGGAAAATAGTTTTTCTTGCTGAGAGAATTATCGCAAAGGAACAATGAACTACAGGGCGACAGCAAGTTGTGCTGGACTATTAGAAATAACTTGCTAACTACAGGGCAATGAGTGCACAGAATCTACTGGGTCTCTGAGCTGGCAGCTTTGACTTGATCATTACAAAAGTGTCGTAGAGCTGAAAGGAAGTACGTTTTCCATTTCATAGGAACCGAACAATGAAAGGCACATAGGGGGTCGGTGCGATCACTGGGACACTCAGTAGGTATGCAATGACCTCCACTGAATTCATGCATGATGCAATAGTTAGGAGAGGAAACGTAGCATAGACTACAGAGGGAGCTACAGGCAATGAAAGATTTGTGTTCCGAGCAGCTGAAACGTCTGTTGGAAATATTCAACTCTCTGGTTAACGTCTGCTTTGGAGGAACAGGGATGGATATGGTTAATGTTTAACCGTTAAGGTTACTCAAAACCAAGCAATGAGTTGGGGTCTCTGTCACATCCGATTTAGGAGCAACCAGTCTCGTTTACCAAGTAAACCATTAAAATTACACTCACCAAGTCAAAGACGTGCTCATGCTTCATGCTGGAGCTTCGGGGTGAAAATCAGTAATGCTCAGTACTGACCCAGTGCTCAATGTCAAGAAAACCTAGACACCTATCTATTCAGGCTCACTGTTAAATTAGGACACAAATCAGAGGCTTAAAGTAGCATTTGATACATCTGAACACTAAAACTTTAGGGGATGTTAGATCTGAAAGGGTTTCTCCAACTCAGAGCTACTGACATTTTAAACCAGATCATTCTTTGTTGTGGGGGCCGCCTTGTTCCTTGCAGGATGTTTAGCAGTGCCCCTGGTCTCCGTCCACCGGCCGCTAGCCACCACCCCCACCCTTAGTCATGACAATCAAAAACGTCTGCAGATACTGCCGAGGGTCCCTTGGGGAGCAAAGCTGCCTCTGGGTGAGGACCACTGAGATACACCAACTGGACTGAAAACTGAAGAATGTCATTTGGCAATTATTATCAATTAATTTCCTTCTGCCCTTTGTTATCGGTCAGCTTCCAGGAGAGAAAGCAACAGGAGCTATTATCACTATTCTCTTTTAAAAATTTTTCTTAATGTTTTATTTCTGAGAGAGAGACAGACAGAGCACGAGTGGTGGAGGGGCAGAGAGAGAGGGAGACACAGAATTGAAGCAGGCTCCCGGCTCTGAGCTGTCAGCACCAAGCCTGACGCGGGGCTTGAACCCATGAACCATGGGATCATGACCTGAGCCAAAGTCAGATGCTCAACCGACTGAGCCACCTAGGCGCCCCCTGTCATCACTATTCTTATTGATGCAGAAGCACACATGAGACAAGCAATCCGCTCACCGTCTTACATAAGGATGAACTTCTAGGTCATTGTTAATTCACACTGGAGAGATAGTACTGCCCAGCTTCCTACCCCAATCTCTTCCTGTTTCAGATTTCTACCAAAAAAGAAAACCTACCAAGCAAGAAGCATTTTCATTTTCTTATTACTTAGAAACTTTTGAAATTAACTAAAATTGTCATTATCACGAAGATTAACATGGTTCTACTCTATTGGGCATCTCCTGTATTTGAGGGATTGCGCTCTTAGAAGAGCTTCTGTTTAGAAGGGCTAAGGAGCATGTCACTGAGTTTTGTGAGTTTTGCCATGTTCCCACCTTTTAAAAAAATTTTTAATCTTTATTTATTTATTTTTGAGAGAGAGAGAGAGAGAGAGAGAGAGTATGAGCTGAGGAGGAACAGAGAGGGAGGGAGAGAGGAAATCCCAAGCTCCACGCTGTCAGCACAGAGTCCCATGTGGGGCTTGATCTCACCAACCATAAGATCATGACCCAAAATCAAGAGTCGGATGCTTAACTGACTGAGTCACCCAGGTGCCCCTGACATGTTCCCACCTTAGCAGTGAATAGATCTTTGATTTAAACCTGTAAATTCACACAGTGAGTTCTGTGAATAAAAAAGCAGATTTGCTACTGTATTTTCCAATTACAGCTTTTTTTGGTGGGCTTGGTACCTCAAAGGTATTTGTTTTTGCTTTGAATTGAAATAAATCCACATCAAATATCATAAAAACTAATTCACAAAAGGAGAAGACGACCAAAAACCAAACAAGTCATGAAACAATGTGCAATATCCCTGGTAAACAAAAATTAAATTAAAATCGTAATTAAATTCCATTTTTGCCTATTAAAATAATAAAAATGCTCTAGTCTTTCTAACTCTGAATGCTGGCTAGGATACGGTGAAACGGGCACTTTGCTGTATTGCTAGTGACATTGTAAATGGATACAACTCTTTGGGAAGTTAATTATATCTTAAAAGCCATAAAATTGTTCACCCCTCTAAATTCGGTAATCCCACATCTAATTATTTATTCTAAGGAAGTATCTAATGTATGGAAAAAGCAATCTTCATGGACATATATGTCTCCTAGGATTAGTCAAAATAATCAGAAATTGTAAGTAAATATCCAATAACCAGGTTATGGTTAGGCATAGGATGATACACATCCTGCTCTGTGGAATGTGGTAGAACTATTAAAATGATGGTTATGAAGACCACATAATTACAGAAAGAGTTCTCATGTCAAAACGTGGAGTGTTAATTTAATGTACCCATGAATGCGGCCATTTAAAATGTGTGTCTTTGTGCATGCATGTGTACACGTACAGGTACATATCCACACACTTGGAAGAAAAGCTCTTAAAATACTAACAGTTGATGGGCTACGTGTTCTGCAGTTGTTTATAGTGACAAATGGTTTTCTTTTCCCTCTAATTGAATTTTCTGTTAGTTTACTTCTGTAATGTTAAAGACAGTATTCCAAAAGAGAAACAGAGTAGACACTCCTGGGTGCCTCAGTCGGTTGAGCGTCCAGCTTTGGCTCAGGTCATGATCTCGCTGTTTGTGAGTTCGAGTCCCGCGTCGGTCTCTGTGCTGTTAGCTCAGAGCCTGGAGCCTGCTTCGGATTCTGTGTCTCCTCTCCCTGCCCCTCCCCCGCTTGTGCTCTGTCTTTCTCTCTAAAAAATAGATAAACTTAAAAAGAAAAAAGAGAGAGAGAGAGAGAAACAGTATCTCCTCACTACCATCACACCATCACATCCTATCTCCCTTTTTTGTTTCTCTAGTGACTTGTTTCTGCTTGTCTATGCCCCCTCAGGCTACTTTTTATCTCTGGAATTGGGGGAAAACAATTTAACTGATTTCCTTTAAAAAAAAATACTTCTTCAATGTTTTAAATTATAAACATAAAACCGGCTCAGGGGTAGAAAGGTAAGGCAAGATTAGGGTATAAAGTACAAACGAAAATACTTTGCATTCATGCCTCCAGCCCTTTCTTCAGACCCTACCCCATGGCCCGAGTTCTGGTTCATCTCTCCAGACGCAGTGGTTCTTAACGCGGGGTGTATCTGCTTCTGAGCTTTTCCTGTGCATTTGTGGAGACGGTTTTCACACCAATGAAATCATATTATACGCATCACCCTGCCCACTCAGGTTGTGACAGATTGTGCCAAATACCCCTCCAAAGAAGTGGTACCAACAACGTATCCTTAGCTCTGTTTTTCTGTCTCCTCACTAAAATCTTAAACTGTTCGATCTTTGCCAAGCTGATAAGGGAAAGATGATAGCTCGCAGTTGTTTTAATTAACATGTCATTCCTTATCAGTGCAGTTGAACACAATTTATGAAGGCTGTTGGCCAGCATTTGGGACTCTGCATGGGAATTCTGTCATCGCTTTCTGGCTGAGCGCCAGAGCTCAGCTGCAAGGTCACAGCCACCTGTCTCTTCGGGGACATTCTTGAAGGCGTGACGGAATTAGTAGCACATCATTCTCTTTTAGTTCTCATCCATCTCACCGGCTTATGAAAAT
This sequence comes from Panthera uncia, assembly GCF_023721935.1. Classification (NCBI taxonomy): domain Eukaryota; kingdom Metazoa; phylum Chordata; class Mammalia; order Carnivora; family Felidae; genus Panthera; species Panthera uncia. The sequence continues at coordinate 18,698,555 of NW_026057576.1, forward strand.
AAAGGGCTTGAGGAAACAAGAATTGCCCCACTTACAAAATGATCTCAAAACCTGTACCTTGTGTCGGTGTGTTCTTTTGGATCCTGCTTTACGGGGTCTGATCTTGTTACCAATAAGGATATCTTTGGTTTTTAAATGGACGTTTCTACCACTCTTTGCAGTTAGAGACTACAAAGATCAGTCACTCTGGGATATTTGAATCTAAAAAGTTCTCTGTGCCCCCCTACCCTGTTTCTTATAGTGGACACTGTTCAAGTTTCACGGGGAAACTAATGTGCATGTCTCCTACCCCATTTACTGGTCCCAAGGTACAAACGTTTGTACTGTTCTGATGTGACACAGACAAGCTCAGATGGTTTCCACAAAGCTGTTGTGGATTTAAAAACTGGAATATCTTGGGGGCACCTGGGTGGCTCAGTTGGTTAGGCGTCTGACTTCAGCTCAGGTCATGATCTCACGGTTTGTGAGCTCGAGCCTGTGCAGTCAGCACAGAGCCTGCTTCGGATCCTCTGTCTTCCTCTCTGTCTGTCCCTCCCCCTGCCCTCAAAAATAAGTAAACGTTAAAAAAAATTTTTTTTAAACATGGGATATCTTGGGTTGTAGGTATGATAGGAACAATTCAACTCCACACACAAGTCTGAACACTATGTATGATGGAGGAGGAAAATGTTATGGCCCCTGGCTAGATGTGAAGTCCACACCAACCCCTGAGAAGAAAAGTCCACCAGCTTCTAAATGTTATTTACGTACCGATCCACGGTGCCCAGGGCCTGTTAGTGAAGTCCACAAGTTCTAGAACTCCAAAGGCCGAGAGGGCAGGGAGACAGGACATCTGGAGCTGAGACAGGAAGAGAGCCACGTAGGGACCGGGAACACAGTCTCTGATGCTGCCAGAGGTAGAGGGACTGGGGTTTCTCTCCCCTCAGACCGGCCAGCACATACACATGACCGGACTTGCCCAGAGCGAGGGCTTTTTGTCATACATGAGACACAACTGTTCTTTACCTCAGAAGGGGGAGGGAAGGAGCTGTCCCTCCCTATGAGGAGCCCTGCTGAGCCAGAGCCCCCTCCTGCCCTTTTCAACACCTGGGCTTGTCCTCAGGTACAGGATGGTTGTTGTCTAGACGGGGTTTTAAGTGGCCTCGCTTGTGTGGCACCCCCGTGGTAATCGACCTCCATAAGTGTGGACACCGACAATACATCTGTAATTCATTCAGCAACCAGCTGTTTATGACTGAGGGCCTGCTTTCTGTTTAACCAAAGGACATGCACCTGGAAAATCCCATCAGGCCAGAGGAGTGGCCTCATTTCACGCCTCTCCGTGGGAAGCCGAGTAAACGATGTGGAAGGAGGCTGTTGCTTATTCACGGCTGCAGTTTTCCAGATTCTCTGTGTGTGGGGACGCCAAGGGGATGGATTCTGCAAGGATAGTGTGGAAAAAGTGGAGCCTCGTGAAGAGACACTTGAACAGCTGTTTGTGGAGTTGTTCACCAAGCTCTTTCATCACCTCACTGTAATGGGGACTTCCAAAGTCGGCTCTGGTTGAGGGAGACCAGGCATCTTGAGTTTGGCAGATCTTTAGACACCCGAACCTAGCTCTGTGACCCTGGGCTCGGTTCTTCCGACCCCCAGTTTCCTCATCTGTAAAATGGGGATAGTACTCCTTCCCTGGGGAGATAAGATTGTGCATCCACAGGACCGATGGAAAAAGTGCACCGACCTCGCAGCCCTTGACTCACGCCGGGGAGCCTTTCTTTCTAGGTGTCCGCGCCTTTCCTCCTGCTCTGTGGTGAGGAGGGGGAGAGACCGTGGGGTTGGAGGTCACCGAGACCAGGCTTCGGACAGTCACGGAGGTCTCATTTCAGATGCCAGCTCTCCCGCTCACCGGCTGAGTGACTTTGAACGTACAAACAGTGTGAATCTCGGTTCTTCCTGTAACATGGGGCATGCCTGCCTCCTGGGGGGCCGGCGGATGAAATGAGGTAGCAAGTGGGGGACCGGGGCAGCACATCAGTGCTGTGCCTCTGGTTTGAGACCCCCCTGTCCCCTGTCACATTGACTCTTACTTGCCACGAAGGGGATTCTGCAGATACCAGGCCAGGTTTTGAGTGTGACATGTCCCCGAAGCAAAGTGATGGGGAATAAAAGCCCCGTATCTCATCGTAATCCCCGGAGCTGGAAGCGCTGGCTCAATCACCCAGCCCGAGAGTTAGCAGAGGATCAGCGGGGGAGAGATGCTGCCAGAGAAAGCGCTGCCTGCCCGGGTGGCCTCCTGCCAGCAGGCTCCCACCGAGCGATGGCAGTGGAGTAAATCACAGTGAACAACAGCTTCAGGCGGCCCTGCTTCTTAGCCATCATTTCCACCTCTGTCCCCGCGCTGCAAATACCCACCTGTCACTGCCAGCTTCCCCTGCGTGAAGGTCTTTCCTCCCAGGAGGGCTGCACGGAATACTGCCAAGATGCCCTGCTCCCCCGGCCTGCGAACCGTGGCGCGACTAGCGCTGATGAGGTTTGATTTTGTTTTATTTACTTGTTTCCTGAACATTAATTTTCTCTTTGTGTGAGTAGAGCTGACACACAATGTTCCATTAGTTGCAGGTGTACTGCATCGTGATTCAACAAGTCGGTACGTTGCACCGGGGGCTCTCGCTACAGGTGTAGCGACCATCTGTCACCATCTGACACTGTTACAATAACACTGGCTGTGTTCCCTGAGCAGTGCCTTTGATCCCCGTGACTTACTCATTCCGTGACTGGAAGCCTGCGTCTCCCGCTCCCCTGCACCCACCTTGCCCGTCCCAGAGCATGCCTGCAAATGGAGCTGTGCCCGTTCAGCACAGGTTCCTGGAGACACTTTTTGTTAGCACCCTGTCTTTTGTATCCCGCCTGGGTCAGCCAGCCCTCCCAGAGACCAAAGTCTGCCGAGCAACAAAAACTTCTCCCAAGTAGAAAATTGTACAACTGCCCATAACCAGGCTTCAGGCGAAAGGAACAGAAATCTGCCCCCACCCCACAACCGTTCCCCTTAATGTCTTTACAGGGTGACATCATTCTCCTGGGCAGGGGAACTTACTGTCTTACTTGATTGGTTGGAGTTTCATTGGGTATTATAAAATTAATGGCTATACTGAGGTGCCTGGCTGGCTCAGTCAGTAGAGCATGTGACTCTTGACCTCAGGGCTGTAGGTTCTGGCTCCATGTTGAGTGCAGCGATTACTGAAAAATAAAATCTTTGGGGCACCTGGGGGGCTCATTTGGTTAAGTATCTGACTTTGGCTCAGGTCACTGTGTCACAGTTTGTGAGTTTGAGCCCTGCGTCAGGCTCGGTCCTGGCAGTGCAGAACCTGCGTGTGATTTTTTCCCTTCCCCTCTCTGCCCCTCCCCTGCTCTCTCTCGTACTCTCTCTCTCTCTTGATAAACAAACAAACAAACAAATAAACACATACATAAACACATTTTTAAAAAATTTTTTAATGTTTATTTATTTTTGAGAGAGAGAGTGCGAGTGGGGGAGGGGCCAGAGAGAAAGGGAGACAGAATCTGAAGCAGGCTCCAGGCTCTGACCGGTCAGCATACAGCCCCATGTGGGGCTTGAACTCACAAACTGTGAGATCATGACCTGAGCTGAAGTCAGACGCTTAACTGACTGAGCCACCCAGGGGCCCCAACACATTTTTAAAAAATAAGTAAAATTAACGCATGCTTCTTCCAAGGAAAGGGAGATCTTTCTCATCGGGTCAACCAACTTGCTCAGACCATGGCAAGCCCCCGGTGAGGCTGGGATGGGATACAGGCGTCTTGGGTCTCAGTCACAAGAACTACGGTCAAGTCTGTGGTTACCCTTTGTCCTTGGGCCCTCAGGGAGTAGTGTTACAATGCAGAGCAGTGATGTGTGTGTGAAGCAGGAAGGGCTCCAGCTCTGTCGGTATACCTGGGTCCTGTGTAGATGCTGCCAGTTGTCAGCTCTGGCTTTACGGTCAGTCTTAGCTTCTCTGGGTCCCCGAGACACCTTCTGTAAACTAGAGTTAATGCTACTTCCCAGACAGGATCGTTGTGGGGATTAAATATGAGAATTTGTCTCTAAAGAGCTAACACAACACCAGACATATAACGGCTCCTCGGAGAGTGATAGCTATTACCATCTCACCCTCCCGACCCTGTATCTTCCCAGCTGGGCATCAGTGGGCAAGCCTCTTACCCTCTCTGAGCTTGATTCCCTCATTCCTGAAATGAGAGGCGCTTTCCCTACCCGCCAGATAATGGCTAACAAGGCCACACCTGCCATGAGACCAGCACGGAAGCGGGCACCCCAAATCCCAGGCTGACTGAGGCCACCGTGCAGGCACAGACAGTGAGCATGGCGGTGGCTAATCGGTGCTGAGTAAACCCTGCCATAGCCTTTCTAAAAAATCACGTTTGATCCCCAGATCTCTGTCAGCAGAGAGAGAAGAATGCCAGGAGGTCTGGAGAAGGAGTGTCATCGATGCATTTAGAAAATCGCCAGCAACGGTGAGTCACAGCCCTGAGAAATGTCCTAGTTTTGAAGGATTTGGGGCTCTGGGATCCCATGACTTGTTGGTCATGTGATAGAGCCTGTGAGCAAGTGACCCATGTGGCTGGTCTGTGCTTGGCTCAGTGTCCTGCCCTCTGCTAGTACCTTCTAGTTCTACTCCTTATATATTAAACTTTACTTTTCTATAGTACGCAGAATGTGTTTTCAATATAATATGTGTTCAAAAAAATGTTTGCGTGAATGGGGTCACCGATAACAACCAATGTATAATGGCATTGGAGCTGGGAGACATGGCAGGGAGGTGTGGAACAATTGCCTCTGCATTTGGGGTAGCTTTTCCTTGTGCCCACCACACCGTCTCTCCTTACCAAATTGGACTCCCCCCCCCCCCCCCCGCCGCTGGAGCCCCCTGTGTCCCAAGGGGCTGGACCATGTTACAGAAGGCCCAGGCTGTATCATGACATTCGGAATATCCTGAATGCAAGTCCCAAGCTTTGAGTTTCCTTCTTTGAGCATTCACCTCATGGTGAGATGTTGTTTAAGCCTTTCCACAAGGTTCCCTTTAGTCACAGTCTGTAAAATCTTAGAGCAATTCTATCCGGAGGCAGCAGTCAGTAGGCAGAGCAGACTAAGGTGGAGGGGACAATGACGGGTGCTTGGCTACAGCACTATTGACATGTGGACAGCCAGGTACTATCTCCAGCTCCCCACACCCCTTTCCTCGCGGGCTGTCTGGTTCACTGCTGCATCCCCACACCTCCAGCAGGGCCTGGCACATAGTAGGAACACAGCAGCTGTCCACGGGATGACTAGACGGGTGAATGAATGAACCACCTTCTCCTCTAGCTGATGTATCCGGTCCCATCTCATCCTCCTCAAGCACAACCTGACATTTTACTCCCCGGGATGGCTCTGGGGGCCACTGCCCCTTTCCCCACTGGAGCACACCCACCATGGTGCTGGAGCCTCTGCCCAGAGGCTCTGATGCTCTGGCAGGAATGAAAATGCACAGGCAGGTTCGCTGGCCTCCGGAAGAGGCAACACCTTTGGCCATAGAACAATAGTTCTATGTTCTCCCGAAGTTCACTCCCACCCCACCTCTCCACACACATCCCTACCCATTCTGGCAGTGAGAGCCCTGACAGCGAGGCCAAGTTGTCAAGAGAGGAGGTGTCGCTCTCAGGGTTTCCCAGAAAAGGGTGTTTCCACGTTGTACCGCAAGTCCCCTGGTCTGGGCCATCAGCTCTTCAAGTGCCCTTGAAGGGCGCTAGAAAGCCTTTGGTTGGCCCTCCTCCATCTGTGGTCTCCTCGATCCCTGAGCTTTCACTTTTTGTTCTGTGAACAACGCTGTCTTCATCCCGGACCGTGGCAGGACCTCCTGTGTGCTCCCCCGTCCCCTGCCTGGTCCCCTCTTCACACTCTCCACACACGGCCAGGGAGGTCTCTCCCTGCTTGGTGACTCCCCATTCCCGCAGGACTTCAGATCACCCAAAAGACACTTTGTAAGCTGAGCCCTCCTCGCCTCTTGTGTCATCTCTTGCTTTCTGACTTGTTACCCTGGAAAATGCAGCCAGACAAAAAATGTCTCAGCTTCCCTGGAAACACTAGGCTCCCTTTGTTCCCTGGGGCTCCCAAAAGTGCACCTCTCCACCCAGATCTCTCCTATGTCCCACCTGCCCTCTTAGGTAAAGATTGGATCGGATAAGGGGCGCCTGGGTGGCTCAGTCAGTTAAGCAACTGACTTCAGCTCAGGTCATGATCTCATGGTTCTTGAGTTCAAGCCCCACATTGGGCTATAGAGCCTGCTTGGGATTCTCTCTCTGCCCCTTCCTCATTTGCTCGCTCCCTCTCTCTCTCTCTGAAAATAAATAAACATAAAACAAAAAGATTGGATTGGGCAAGAATCTCCATCGGAAGAGGAAATTTTGGTGACCCGTAGGATGCTCGCAATGTTTTAGAATCCTTCCACAGACTCTTTATTGGGTAGAAGGGAGAGAAAAAATAGTAATTATGCAGTGGGAAAATTGGGAAACACTTTGAGTTTCAAAATTAACATCACCAATGCAGCAATCTGGCCAAGAATGGACAACCTCAATCTAAACACAAAGGGACATCTGACAAATCCAAAGTAAGGAATGTTCTATTTAAAAAATTTTTTAATGTTTATTTATTTTTGAGAGAGAGCGAGAGAGAGAGAGTGAGCATGAGCAGGGGAGGAGCAGAGAGAGAGGGAGACACAGAATCTGAAACAGGCTCCAGGCTCTGAGCTGTCAGCACAGAGCCTGATGCAGGACTCAAACCCACGAACCATGAGCTCATGACCTGAACTGAAGTCAGATGCTTAACCAACTGAGCCATGCAGGCGCCCCTACCTCCCATCTTATATATTCTTTTCCATCAAGTTCACTCTGCTCCCATACATTTGCTTCCCTGTGCCCTGACACTGGCCTGGAGGATGAATTTAATAACTGGGAAGCAATGAAATCTTGATGAATGCATGTACGGTATGTGTGGCCGGCCTCTAGCCATCACAGGATAACTCAATTAAATGCAATGAGTGTAGTGAACCCAGGTCATTTGCACTTGTCAGGGCATCCTGGGAAGTGCTTTTAGCTCCACACAGAGATAGCAGCTGAAAAGGGGCCAACAAAGCACAGACTCAGGAGGGACACCGGGAGAGATGGCTGCCAGCCTGCAACTGGACCCAAAGAACTGTGACCCTGGGTGTATGCATCCCCTCAGCGAGGTGGAGGGAGGCTCACAATACTCAGTGTGCTGAATGTCGAGTGGCAATTTTATTCGACAGTTCTGGCTATGAGAAATAGCACGTTATGTTGTGTTGTGTTATTTTTAATGTACTTTTTAAAACTTAAAAAACTTCTCTCCTTCTGGATGAAATTAATCTGACTTCAGTTTCCTACTTGCCACAGTAGCAAGAAAATCAATCTTGAGCATTTCAGTCACACAGGAATTCAGTTTGTAGGAGTTGAGGGGGATCCCTCTTTTGGGGGGTTGGAGCAGAGAATGCTTCCCCTCTCTGGACAAGGCCATTATTAGCCTATTCAGCCCCCTTGTGCAACTTTTAAAAGGGGCTCTCCCGGTGGAGGTAGCTTTAAGGACACACAGCTTAGGAGCAGAAAATGCTTGTCTTGGGAGAAAGGGCATCGTCACTTCCAGACAAGGGGGGTTTCCACTTTTCCCGCACCCAGACTCCTTGTTTCCTGCACAAACCAGGAGCCCCCTGTTTCCCCCTGTTCCCAGGAGCACGCTGTCTTTGCATAGAGCCAACACTGGTGTCAGGCTTGGGCCATCGGGACCTTTACAGGGCTGGGGGTCTGGTGCCCCCTTCTAGGTGCTCCCTGTAATTCTCTCTGGAAGCTTCCAGGAAGAGGGCCACCAACCACAGGTTCCATCAAAAACTCCATTTCTCATGGGCTTAGGAGGGCTGCCCTCCCCCTCTCCCCCCAATGCTCTCCCCATCGGGGCTCCATCCTTTTCCTTTGGGACAGCCCCATGGAACTGCTGTCCCACACACTGGAAACACCAAGTTGCCACCCTTGCCGGAGAAAGAGATTCTGACATCTGTCGGCCCAGTGCTTCTCACTAATTCATCCCGTTACATGAACACCTGGAAGCCTTGAACCTTGGGGAAGTCAAGAATGTGGGCAACGGGGTGGTTTCAGAAAGTCCTGGGGCTCTGGGTTCACAGATTCCGACACGGTCACCTGGCACGTTAAAGGCAGTGAATTCTGAACCAAACACATGCTCTTTCCCAAAAGCTCCCCGTCTTTCTGTCCCTCGCATCTCTGTCAATGCCACCACCATCCTTGTCGCCCAAGCACAGCACTGGAGTCCTTTTCTGTTCCTTTCTTTCCTTCATGCCCACACCTCACTGGTACTCAAGGTCCTGTCACATCTGCACCTTTGTTTGCTCACCAGGCTAGACCACAGCTCAGCCTCTCCCCTGCTCTCTCTGCCCCATCGCCATAGCCCCATCCTTTTTCCAGTGGTTTGACTTTGATTGTGTCACCCCAGCTCCAAATCCTGCAACTCCCTTTATCTTCCTAATAAAGTCCAAATACCCCCTATTCTCAACATCTCCTTCCAACCTCATCTCTCATTCGTCTTGCTACGAACCACCTGCATTCAGCTAAACTCGCCGAGCTGCCACTTCCCAAAACCACCGTGAGCGTCTTGTACTTGAATCTTTTGTTTTCTCCAGGGTCTTCCCTTTGACTTGAAAAGCCATCTGTCCACAGCTCAGCCTTTCAAAACCCTATCCAGCCATTAACACCAGGGCCATATTGCCTTCTCCTGGAAGCGTTCCTCGATTTCCTGGGGACTCTCTTCCTCTGGGCTGCTTGCTGCTCTGTGCACCACTCGTGGCCTCTGTCACACACACATTTGTTTCACTCCTCGGGTACGCCTCTCATCTCCCTTGTGAGGCTGTGAGATCTGAGCTGGTGTGGCTCATCGTGGCCATTTTGAATATTGGTAATGAAGTCCATCCCCCTTCAAAGCAGGCAGTGGAAGCAAATGCCACCTCCTGCAAGCGGCTAGGGGCCATTACCTCTGGGGGTGAGTGGGTGGCTGCAAAACAGGCCAGGTGAGAGGATGCAGCAGGTGCTTACACAGCAGGGGAAGAGGGACGGATGGGAAAGACGAGGCAGAGACAGGATGCTGACTGTACCAGAAGTGGCATAGGGGACGGGGTTTGGTGCCTTTACGGATCTAGGGAAGTTGGGAGGGCAGTTGGGAGAAAAGAGGTCATCCTCCTGCACCCTTTGTCACTTGCCTGCTGGGCATTGGGTAGTCAGTGGGACCCCTGAAAGGTGGCGTTGCAGAGAAAAACTACCTGGTTTTAGTCTCAATTCCTGGGTTGAACTATTCTGCTTGAAGCAAGAGAGCGGGGGATACACTTGCTACTCACGGGAAACAGGCTCTGGAGATCCTTGAGAACAACGAAGCTGAGCGCGCCCACTTTTCCCATCAAGATTACCCCTTTTAAAAATGCTTTGAATGCTTCTGGCTGCCTACTTTGACCCACAGCCGGGCACTCCTTAGTCTCTAACCAGCGATGGTGGGAGCAGTGGGGTTAAACCCACTTCGAGGTGTGAGCAAGAACGCTGAGCTGGCTAACTGGGACACTGCCCTCCTCTTCATAGTCCTCACTAAGTCAGGAGGCAGTTTATTTGTGCTCTTGGCATAAAGAATGGTTTGGCTCCAACCTTCTGATTCTGACGTCCTCCCACATTGCTGTAACTCTGGATGACTTTCTCCTTTGGGACTCTCAGCTGATTTAGCTCTGTCACTGAGCTCTTTGCAATGGACTTGATAGAGACTCATTTGATCAGAACCCAGGATGCAGTGGGCTGAGCCACATTGCAACCAGTGCTTAGTAAGCTCAAACGCATAGCAGTATTTATCAGTGGCGGTCACTGCTGTCACACTGCCATCCTGGCCCAAGCAAGGTCACCAGGGAGCTCAGCCTCTGTTTCAGCTCAGCCCTGATGACCCATGACTGTGGAACCAGCCCCCCCAGGGGGAGATCAGGGGAGAGGTGCGGGTTTCTGATCCCTGACTGTGGCGTGGCTGGTCCAAGTGGTAAAGAAGCCCCCGTGCTGTTCACTGCTAATTACTCATCCCGGTGAAACCCCGCAGCCCCATACCTCACACTGCCCTGAGCAACCGGGCTGTTAAGGAAGGCCTGGCAGAAATATCGCCAGCCTAGCTCACGTGAAAGATGGCATGTGGACGGCCTACTTCACCATCTCCGGGGGCCGCTGGTTTCAAACAGATTCCCGGGTCCTGCCGGTGGGGATTGTGATTTTGTAGCCGGAGTTCTCAGAGAACCTGAGAATGATGTCTCTGAGGCTGAGTGGGTTTGAGCCTCAGACCCAGACAGTGGTGCTGCTGACAGGGCTGGGGCACGGCCTGACTCCAGGCAGCTCTAGGTTTAAGACTGTCCCTGCTCAGCTCATCAGAGTCCGTGGGAACCATAGGGCCTCCCTCACAGCTGTTTTTCCAGTTCCCCATTTGATCTCTAGGCGGGGTCTGAAATCAAAGGGAAGTCACACATCCTTAATAATGATAATAGTGATGATAATGATAATGGCTAACACCCATGTTTATCATGCAGCAGACCTTGTGTTTCGTGCCTTACATGGGTTATGACATGATCATTTTAACAGATCTGTTAGCAAAGTCCTATAATTATTATCGTGTTTTAAATAAGATCATTGAACCCTCAGGGTTCAGGGGCCCTGCAGTTCACACAACCTGCTGTGGGCCTGGAGTGAGATGTGGTCCCCAGTGGTCTGGCTCCAGCTGGAGGCTCACCATGCTCTCCCCTGGGCTGTCATTAGGGATGCTCTGGCCTGAGCCTTCTCTCCCTGACTCGCTTGGAGGTAGGAAGCTTGTGCGGCAGGGGCCTCCTCTGGGGCTGCCCCACGTCTCTGTGTCACTGAACACAACACCTGGATTACACACATGGCCGGGTGATGCCATCTGTCACAAGCCTGCAGGACAGTGAAGGGTTTTCTGGGATGTCAATCACTTTATCATCCTGCTAACAAGCTCAAGGCCAGAAATAGAGATGGGATGCTTCAGCTTCTTGCTTTCCTACCACTTCCCAGCAAGTAGTTTATTCCTTGACCTCCACTTTATACCAGGAATTAAAACAGATGTGGCTAGATTTCCTGAAACTCTCTCTTTAACTGGGCACACTGTCAGCAACGCTGTGTCCCCTGTAGTCAACAGAGCCAGCTACATAATTTGCAAGGCCCGGTTGCAAAATGAAAATGCCGAGCACCTTGTTCAAAAGGCAGGGAAAAAACTCTGTTTAGGGTACTGTGCATAAAGCTTTATCCTTTCTTCAGCAACCTCTTTTGATTTGTCATTGTATTTTTAATTTCCTATTTAATGTTGTTTTAAGTAAACAAAAATAAAATACACTTCATTAACGATTTTAAATGATTAGCATAAATGTCACCATTCACCTTAATATTGTTTAATGACAGCTATAAATGCAAAGGGCATCTGACTCACATGTAGAATCACCAAAATCACACATTCGTGTTACCTAGGTCTTAAGTACTTTGTTTTTGCCGGAAAACAGCAGAAACACTACGCGAAACTACCGTGATTATTTTCATTTCACTTCTTGATCATGGGTGCTTTTTACCAAAACTCTGTGATGAATGAGGTAGAACTGAATGGCAAAGGAACTAGCAATGGCCCTGACTGTCCCTTTCCTTGTGTGTCATCATGTTGGCGGGAAACGGCTGGCCACCGAGGGAGGCCACCTGGGGAAGAAAGGAAGTGGCAGGATTCCTTGGCCATTTGTGTTTCTTAGAACACCACGGCCTCTGACTGCCTTTGAGGCAAGTTCTGGTTCAAATGGGAAATGTGGCCCTCAGGGTGGTCGGTGCCCCTGCTTCCTTGTAATATGCTTACCTTGTATTCATTTGGAGTCTTGCTGACACCTCGTGGGCCCAGCAAAATTCAAGAACGCGGCAGCAAGAGTGGCAGACGCGCGTGGCACGTATCTTCTCACACGCAGGCTCGACTGTCCCATTAGACTATGCTTGCAAAATACAAGTTCAAAGATAAACTCATTAAGAAATTCAAGACCGCAGCAGGAGAGCGTTAAGCCAAATGCAATTTCCCCCCAAGCACAGGGCGCCGTGTCACTGCACGGGCTGCACATCCATGAAAAGCCAGCTCTGGTGGGCAGTGTTACACTCATTCAGGGAAGGGCAGTTTGAAGGGAGGAGTGAACATCCGGGCAGATCACTCCGCATGCCTGTCATCCTCCACATTTCTTGGAGGTGAAGGTCAAGATTGATTGGCAGGAAGGGGACGGGCAGGACCCTGCTCTTCCGGGGCGTGTAGTAGTGGAGCTTCCGGTTTGGTGGGGTGAGTGGAAGGTGCTAGGCTGCAGACACTTGTAGTCTCAGCAATTTTCTCCTCCTGAGACAACTGGGACTCACAAATCAACCTGTGGTCTTTGACAATCCGAAACTGGAATGGGCCTTGTAGATGAAACTAATTACAGAGGGTTCAGTGTAAGTAAGAGAAAATCCAACTCAAACTGGCTTAAATAATACAGAGGATCTATTGGTTCGTATCAAGGGAAAGTCCAGAAATAGGTTAGCTTCATGGGTGTGTGATTCAGTGGGTGACAAATGCCTTTGAAGACCTAGTTTCTTCTTGCCTCTCCTTTTTGCCTTCCACGTGTCATTCTCAGGCTGCCTCCCCTTCATGGTGGCAAGATGGCGGCCAACAGCCCTTCGAGCACGGCGCTTGCACACCAGTGGCGAGGGAGGGAGAGAAATCGTATTTTTCGAAGTTCTGTCTGAAGAGTGAGAAGGCTTTTTTTTCTTTTTTTTTTTTCTCCCCTTGGGTATGCTGGGCTCAGAATGAATCATGAGCTTATCCACCAGATAATAACATACCCAATGAGAACTACTCTGCTGATTAATTTAGGGCTAAACTTCATGCCCTTCTCCAAAGTCCATGGTGGAGTCAGCTTGTGCCAGAGCACATGAACTGCATAGGAGAATGGGGGTGTGGACAGGTGCGGAGACCAAAAGAAAAATTGGGGTGATTGCCTAGAGAGGAAGGAGAGAATGCTAAGAAGGCTACCATGATATCCGCTCAGAGATTCTGTCTCTGCTCTCGGGGCTGGCATTGGAACCTAGCGGGATGTGTAATGCTGTCTAAACTTTAAAAGCAGGGACTGGGGTGTAGGCCTACCCAAAAGGCATTCAAATTCATAATTAACAAAAAAAATGTCTAAACAAAACCTGTACGTGCAAGCCATTTAACAGATGGGGAAACCAAGAAGTAACAAGGGGAAAGAATTGCCTGATCATAATAGTGGCCGTATACTGAGCTGGGGTGTGCGTCTGCTAATGCATTTTACAGAAGAGGAATGTGAGACCCCAGAAGGCCATCTAATTTTCCCGAAGCCACACGACGAATGAGTGACGGAGCCAGGACTGGACCCAGGCTGTGTCTCCGTCCCTTCCCAATGCCAGGAGGGCGAAACGGTGGTACCAACAGGAAGTAAAGCCCCAAGCAGTTAAGAGCTCTCTTCCACTGTGTGTCAGTGAGAAGTTTTAGGAGACCATCTCGTATCATATTCTGTGGGACATGGGGCCAAATGAATGGAAAGGGAAAAAGACTTCGTGAAGCAAATTCTGGAAGTGATAAATCAGGTTGTCAGTGAATCTGAGGCAGGGAAGGGAAGAACCATCTGCAGCAGGTCTGGGCTCCCAGGAAGCACAGGGCTGATCCTGCCTGGCTCAGCGCATGCCGGTGGCTTCTGGCTTCCTGGCACTGGCAGAGCAGCAGTTTATAAACTCCTTTCCTAGAAGCTGTCAGACTTTAGAGAGGTGGTGCAGGAAATGTGGGTCTTAGAGTCGGCAGCACGAGCATCAGAGACATTCAGCTCTCTCAGAGAGGCAAGTCCTGGCTTGCACCTCCCCCCTTCTCGTTGAGTGACCTCCTGCCATCTGCCGACTTGCCAGAAGGTTGGGCCTCACAGATGCATAAGGAAATCGCAGCGCGAAGGCAAGGAAAGGGTCTGTGTGTTTCCAACCCAGCGCCCGCTCCTTCTCCTTGCCCCCTGCTTTGCTTTTGTGCTCTTTGCCGTCCTGATGCTGCCGCTCTCCACGGCCTTCACGGGTAAGCTGGCCGCTGAGCGCCACTGATCAGCCACGTGCGGCCGTGGGACAACGACCTTCATCTTTAAACGTAAAATGCGGGTTAGAAAGAGCCGGCCAGACGGGTGATTCAAATAGCATAGTAGCTGTAGTAGAATTATTTGGTGAACATTTTATTTGTTTTTAAAAAATGTTTGTTTATTTTGAGGGAAAGAGCATGTGCACAGATTGGGGAGGGGCAGAGAGAGACGGAGACGGAGACAGAGACAGAGACTCCCAAGCAGGCTCTGCACTGGTAGCACTCAACCTCACAAAACCGTGGGATCGTGACCAGAGTGGAAACCAAGAGTCGGACGCTTAACCGACCAAGTCATCCAGGCGCCCCTATTTGGTGAACGAACGTTTTTAAAAAAAGAGTCCTGGGCCCCACCCTGGGAGATATTGATGCAATGTGTCCAGGGTGGGGATCCATACCTGCTTTTAAAAAATCTGTCACCAGGTGATTCTGGTGCCTGTGGACCAGGTTGGGGGCCACTGGGTGAGAGGGTTTCCCAGGGCCGCTCTCCACCTCCCGTGTTCCCATGTGGAAGCCTGTCATGAGCAGTATGAAAATGCTATGGTAACATGTAGGTGCTCTGTACATTTCTCTTGCTGAACATATGGATAAATACTTCCATAAGTCACATGTATTAAATGACCTCAATTATGTCAAAGCGTGAAGTGTTGAGGGAGTGGGGAGCTCCTTAAGTAGCTAAAAATGATTGTCATGTGTCAGTGGAATTAAACTCACGCTCTGGAATGTTGCTAATGGAGCCCCTGAGCTCTGTACACAGAACCTAGTCAGTCCTATTTCAATAGAGACCTAGAAAGCCTGGTGTTCTAGTTTCCAAGTTCACAGCATATTGGAGTAGAAATGGCATAGGTGTTGTTGAGTAAAACCCCAGTACCCTAATTGCTTAATGGGAATGAGGTTTCCCTTTGGGGTGATGACAATATTTTGGAACTAGATAGAGGTGGCAGTTATACAACTTTGTGAATACATTCAGTGCCACTGAATACTTCACTTGAAAATGGTTAATTTTAGGGGCGCCTGGGTGGCTCAGTCAGTTAAGCATCCGACTCGGTTTTGGCTCAAGTCATGATCTCTCGGTTCGTGAGATCGAGCCCCAAGTAGGGCTCTGTGCTGACAGTGCAGAGCCTGCTTGGAATTCTCTCTCCTTTCTGTCCCTCCCTCACTCTCATGCACATTCTCTCTTTCTCAAAATAAAATATCATTTATACATAAATAAATAAATGAAATGGTTCATTTTATGTGCAGTTCACTCAGCAAAAAAAAAGCAACAATACTAAAAAACAAAAAAAACTAATACAAAATAGTACTCTTAAAATTTTTTTTAATGTTTATTCATTTTTGAGAGAGAGAGAGAGAGAGAGCAAGCAGGGGAGGGGCAGAGAGAGAGGGAGTCACAGAATTGGAAGCAGGCTCCAGGCTCCGAGCTGTCAGCACAGAGACCAATGCGGGGCTCAAACTCATAAACCTCAACATCATGACCTAAGCCAAAGTCGGTCGCTTAACTGACTGAGCCACTCAGGTGCCCCAAAATAGTACTCTTAAATTTGTGACAAGTGAAAGTTGACAGCTTGTTGGGAAATAAAAGAAATAAAACTCTAAAGTTTGTACAGAACTAAAATAGCCGAGAAGTTAGGTGCCTGGGTGGCTCAGTCTTCGGCTCCAGTCATGATCTCATGATTTGTGAGCTCGAGCCCTGCATCAGGAGAGCTTAAACCCCACTTTGGGTGAGCTCTGCTTCTGTCTCTGTCCTCTTTCTCTCTCTCTGCCCTCCGTGGGGTTCTCTACCTCTTCTCTGTCTCTCTCCACCCCTCAGGGGATTGTCTCTCTCTCCCTCTCTCTCTGCCTGTCACTCACTTGTGCCCTTTCTCTCAAAAATAAAAAATAAAATAGCTGAGAAGTCTGGGGCCATTTGGTGGAAGGGTAGATGATTCAACCAATTCAGTAGGCCCTAAAGCTGTCATTATTACAGTGTAGTTCAAAATAAACATTTATTATATGGCTCTGCTCTATCAAGAAGACTTTCTAAGATGTTAGGTATCCCCTGCTTAGGAATCCAGGAGTATCCTTAAAAAAAAAAACAAGTCCTGTGAAAAATCTATCAACTAAAAGATTTTTATTGAGTTAAAAAAAAAAAAAAAGCTTTTGGAGCCTGTGGTTTAGTTATCTGGAAAATGAGCTTAACTGGAATAGTTCATTCACTAACAAGGCTGTTTAAATGAAGCAAGAACCTATAAGGCCAGTTCCCATAGACATTATGCTAAAATCACTACACTCGCTGCCGGAAGAAAGTATTGAGGAATCACTGCTCCGTGGTTATGAGTTTCTGTTTGGGGTGTTGAAAAAGTTTTGGAACTAGGGAGTGGTGATGGATGCACAAGATTGCGAACGTAATTAGTGCCACTGAATTGTAATGCTTAAGAATGGTTACAATGGTAGGGGCGCCTGGGTGGCTCAGTCAGTTAAGCACTGACTTCAGCTCAGGTCATGATCTCATGGTCCGTGAGTTTGAGCCCCGTGTCTGGCTCTGTGCTGACAGCTTGGGAGTCTGGAGCCTGCTTTGGATTCTGTGTCTCCCCCTCTTTCTGTCCCTCCCCAGCTCGCCCTCTGTCTCTCTTTTGCAAAAATAAACATTAAAAGAATTTTTTTAATGGTTACAATGACAAAATACTTTATATTATCATAATAAAACATGTAAAAAATAATCATTAAAACCCCATGATATGGGCCCCTCCAAAAAGCCTAAAGAGAATCATTGTGATACTGCTCGTCAGACAGAAAGAACATCTAGAGGTAAAGTAGGTAGGTACTAAGCAATACGTGAAGAACACAAGGGGAAAGATGCTTTTATTAAATTTATTAGGATCCTTTTAAGCCATCTGTGCACTGTGTGACCCTCCTGTGAGCAGCAGCTGTTTTTATTCATTAGGAATGAACAGATATAGAAGTCATTACTCAATGTTCATCTCGCAGCTGGGTTTGAATTGAAAGGCAGTTCATATCCAACAACTTTGGCCCCAAGCATTTAAAGGTCCTTGTGTGAAAAGGTTGTATCGAGACTTGGAAAGTATGTCATCTAGTAGTGGATTCAGCTGAACATCAGAGCTATCTAGGAAGGCAAGCCTCCATAGGTTGACAATTGCAGCAATGTGTGTATTTGATTTTGCTCTGGGGTCCTGAATTTGTGGGTCTCTGTATACCCAGGAATTTTTATTAATTTCAGTGGAATATGGTACCATCATGGGGAAATGGCTTATTTCCTCTAAGGACCCATGCCTCTAATGCATTCATGGGAAATAAAAATCAAATCGAAGCTAAAACTTTAAATGTCATTTTAACAGAAGACTTTGATTTTACAGTGAGCATCCCGTTTCTTGGGCTCTATTGACAAACGTACTGGTCAGGGTAACTTTACTATGTTGTGGTAACAAATTAACCCCGGAATCTCAGCACTATGAAGCGGCTCAACACTATGAAGGTTTATTTCTTGCTCATGAATGTTCTGTTGTAAGTCAGGAGCCTCTCTAGGGTTCCGGAAGACTCCCCCAGGGTAATGTGATGACTTAACACTCCAAATGACTTCATTCTTGCTCACTGACTATCTCAACTCATGGATTCCAGGTGGTCAAAGCAGGGGAACAAAACAAAGGGCCACGTGCCAGTTTTTAAATGCTTTGGCCCCAAACTGTCCCACAGCCCATTGGTTAGAAGTAGTCACACAGCATTGGCTACCCACCAGGGGGCTGGGAAGTGTGAGGGACATTCACTGAGCAATGTCTGTGCACAGCCAAGATGTGTGCTAGGACACATCCAAAGCCTGGTCATTTGAGCCAGATTGCTCACTGAGGGCAATGGGCATTTCTTATATATATATATATACACACACACACACACACACACACATATATATATATATACATATATATGTATGTATACATATATTAGGTTTTTTTCAAAAAATTTAAAAATGTTTATTTATTTTTTAGAGAGAGAGAGAGAGACAGAGCGTGAGCAGGGGAGGGGCAGAGAGAGAGGGAGACACAGAATCTGAAGCAGGCTCCAGGCTCTGAGCTGTCAGCACAGACCCCGATGTGGGGCTCAAACCCACAAACGGCGAGATCGTGACCTGAGCTGAAGTCGGACGCTTAACCAATTGAGCCACTCAGGCACCCCCTTTCGTATATTTTAAATAATATACCATACCACCACTCGTTCAATAATAGGCGTAGAAGACAGAGGCTGGAGAAAAGTAGAGAAGGCATTGCTATGGGAATTAAAATTGCCACTAAGAAAGGGTACAGTCGGTTAATACCCAAAGTGATATTTGGTCTCTGCTCTACCTGACGTCTGGGGGACAGCCACTTAGTCCCCTGAGCATCCTGAAGATCAGGTGGCCAGTGAGACTGGGCGTGCTCCACAAGCAGGGGATTGGGTTACAGTTTCCATGAGGAGCATTTGGGCCTCTGCAGAAGTCTACTGCATCTTCCCAGCTGGCTTTATGCTTTTGAATGCACTTCTCTTCATCCTTTTTCATTCTCTCCCCTCTGTAGGGATGAAGTTTTTGGAGGACTGCCCCATACAGACCCTCATCCCTCTCTATTTGCTAGCGGGTGGGATCATTGGAGCCTTAAAGGTGAAGTCTATGGGGCGCCTGGGTGGCGCAGTCGGTTAAGCGTCCGACTTCAGCCAGGTCACGATCTCGCGGTCTGTGAGTTCGAGCCCCGCGTCGGGCTCTGGGCTGATGGCTCGGAGCCTGGAGCCTGTTTCCAATTCTGTGTCTCCCTCTCTCTCTGCCCCTCCCCCGTTCATGCTCTGTCTCTCTCTGTCCCAAAAATAAATAAAAAACGTTGAAAAAAATTAAAAAAAAAAAAAGGTGAAGTCTATGTATCCACTGTTTAGTTTTTGCAGAAATTTAACTTACAGGCATGTGACACACATCCTTTAATTGTCTGCTACTCACGGAGGAGCCAGAACAACTCCCCTCCCTAAGCACAGGGTTATGGAAGCAGTGGGGCAAGGTGGATCCTGAAGTCTGCTTACAGAGACGTGGGTTTTTCCTGATGAGGAGCATTCGCCCAGAGCTGGGCATTGTTGCAGTAGCCTCCCTCCTGCCGCCCTGAGAGCAATGCGCTAATTTGTGGCTTTGGTCTGACAACAGTTGAAGCAGAGGAGTGGCTGACTGCCAATTAATTCTACCTTTGAATTGAGCCGGCGTTATCTTGGCCTCTCTCTGCTTCTTTTTAGAAAGGTTCCTGTGGAGGGCAGTGGAGTTTGCATCCGGTTGAAATGTATTTGGTTTTAGCAGCTCTTATGTCTGTGTCTCTCCTAGCGCTCAACCGACCGGCACAGAGACCACTAGCTGCAGTCATCAATCAGACGTTAAACTCTGATGTTTCAAGGGAGGAGGGGCTTCTCTGTGACTCTCAAGTTCATGTCAGTGTAGGGAGCCGATCTGCTCCTGGGTTGTACTGACATCTGTTTTAACAGGGAAAGTGACAGAAGAAAAAAACATCAAGGGTCCTGGAGAGTCTACAGGTGTCAAAATCCCTGGCCCACAGAAATGTCCCACCTGTCCAAAGCACCTCAGATATAAGGTATCTTAGGTCCACATCCATTCATCAGTGACCCTTCCCAACCGTCCAAGCCTCCCTCAAAGCTTCCTGTATCAAAAGCTAGAAAACACAAGCATCCGTTTTTCCAAAATGGTTGCATAGAGATGAAGCACAGAAGAAAACCATCAGGAGTGCCATATATAAAATTTCATTTGGACCCACTGTCTGGTTTCTTTGCCAGCGTCTTTGTGGTGCTTGGGGCCTTCTGAAGATGCTGGCCAGTGGCATCGGTCAGGATATTGGTTAGGACATCAAAGGAGTGTCTTGCTGTTCTATGTAATCAGCAGTCACCAGCTCAAGTCATGGGAAGCAGGTCTGAACCTTTTGTGTCTGAGGTTACGTCACCATTAAATGCCCTCAACTCCTAACAGCAGTGCAGGGGCAGTGTTCTGGAATGTGCAATAACACGCGTCCCCCCCGTGACAACATCCCCACGGGATCAGCTGGGACTCTGTTTGGCTCCAAGTAAACCCAGAGGCTCTCTGCTCAGTGGGGCTTCTTATCCCCTGTGGCCCCGTGGTATGAGGGGAAAAGCCCTAATGGACCGAGCGCCATAGAGATGTTCAAAACAAGGGCAACGTTTTCAGCAGTAATTACCTCTGCTCAGCCCTCCCTCACTTGGCTACCTCATCATCAGGCCATGAAGTGAAACTTTCCTGTGGAGATGTTACCGTCCATGGGGTCTGTTCCTCTTAACAACGGCAAACTTTTCCTTTATGAAATCCGGCCCAGAACCCAAAGGTAATTTATTTTAATGAACAAACTAGGGCCCTGATAAACAGCACTGATTTTTTTTTTCCTGGCAATCTAGAACTGTTTGCAGCCAAATTAAATTTTTGTGCTCATCATAGCGAGGTAATACACAGTGAGTCCGTAACTGTTAGAGAGCAACAGCAAACAGATTTATAGAATCCCTAGATGGAGAAGTTTGCCGGTGATACCAATGCTCTGTCTTTAACCCTCTCGGAACACTGCACCACAGTGCCCAGCATCCTTTCTAAAATGCAGCAATAGCACCACGGTATTGCATCTTGTTGATGAGAAAGCAGAGCATCAGTGAGTGGACATTTCCCAGGGTCACCAAAAAGAACTGAGTCATGACCCACTGGAAGATCATGAAGTGAATTGAGTAGGTTGTGACCATTAAACAAAATGGAATAGAGGGACTCCTGGGTGGCTCAGTCGGTTCAGCATCTGACTCTTGATTTCGGCTTAGGTCACGGTCTCACGGTTCGTGGGACCGAGCCCCACGTCGGACTCTGCGCTGACAGCGCAAAGCCTGCTTGGGATTCTCTCTCTCCCTCTCTGTGCCCCTCCCCAACCCATGCTCGCATGCTCTCCCTCTGTAAATAAACATTAAAAAAAATAGAATAGAAAATACTAGAGTGCCCAGTAAGCATGGTGTGATAAACACATACACGTGTGTTTGGGCATATGGGCCATATAATTTAATCCAAATCGGGACACTTTTGAGAGTACACAGGGGCTTTAATAATCATGCCAGGAAAACCCCGTAAACCAGGACTCTGAGCCAACAAGGATACACGGTCCCCCAATTACTAGGTTGTGATGTAAAAGGTATTTGTTACTGAGGACCGTGTTAAAAAGAAAGTTTCAGAAACACTGATTTAGTGGCCATTAACCTACCTAATGCCCCACCTCATCCCCAATAGCCCACTGCTCAGTGATCATTTCTACCACCCAGTGAGTGCTTACTATGTGCCAGGTGAGGTGCTAAGGGCTTTGCCCCATTTTGAACCTAGTCCTCACGATACCCCTTCGAGGCAGGTACTTGTATCAGAAAGGAGTTTTGAATACGAAGAAAAAAAAAAATCGGGAGGAAAGGCCCCCACGGCATCCAGAACCTACCAGGCCTGTGACGTGGCCTGTAGGCAGCAGGAAAGTCTGCTGGGGTCCGCCCTTTACGAGGCAGGGGGCCTGTTGTGCAGCCCTCTAATCAGGACCAGGTACTCGTGTTATAAAGTCATGTGGTGGAAGGGTGCGGGGACAGTCGAAGGAAAGTCTGTACGCCTGGCTTCCAGGCATAACTGCATAGCACAGTGGCTTGCCAGACATAGTGAGCCGGGGGTGAGAAGACAGGAGGACCACAGGGCAGGGCAAAGGCACCCCTGAGGCACGAGCCACGTGTTGTGACTGCGCAAAGTCGTGAGCAAGAGGGCAGGTGAACCAAACACAGCTGGACCCTGTCTCTTCTCTCTCGTGGGGAAAGAGTCACTAGAGGTACAACCAGCATGGTAGCTGTTGATTGGTTACAGCAGATGAGGAGCAGGGAGGCGCCTGGGTTTCTAGCTTGGACAGTGTCACCCAAATGAGAGGCATATGGACGGTAACAAGTTATGTCTTCAACATACTGAGCCGAGGGCCTGAGGGCACTCGGGGGAACCTCACACGTGTCCGAGGTCTGGAGGAAAGTTCCGGAAGGGAGCTGCAGACTAGGGCGTCATCAGCCTATAGGTGGGTGAGGTCAGGGCCTGGGCCATATTTGTGAGGGTCACCAAAGAGGGAAGCTACCGAAAGAGGCCGAGAGACAGAATGGCTTGGTGGAAAGGAAGCCAGCTTTGGCTGAAGACAGACCCGGTGCCTGGATCTTCCACTTTTTGTACACATGACCTTGGCCGAAATTCTTAAACGTCCTGGTCCTCAGCTCCTTTGTTTCTAAAGTGAGGAAAGTAATGTACGCTTCCATAGGGTTGTTTTAAATAAGACAACCCGCCTAAACATAAAAGCACTTAGTATCTGTCTTAGCTCAGGCTGCCGTTGACAAGATGCCACAGACCAAGTTGCTTCCATAATAGACATTCAGTAGGGGGAGGGAGGAGGACACTTTCAGATGATGACCATATGCAGGTTTGCAGTCATGGGAGGACGGAGAGCAGGTCACTGGAGCCAGGAAGGCCAGGGATGACCTCAAGGATGATGAAACAAACCAGAGCGGCAGCGACACTCTGGGTGTGGACGTATATTCCAGTCAGCTAATCCCTTGTCCAAAGCAGCTCACACATCAAAATAGAAAATGCCACGAAGGATGCTGACTAAGGATTGATGCCTTCATTCTTGCCAGTTCTAATTCTTCAAAATTAAATTTCACTCCTTGGCGGCATTTCCAACTCTAGTGTGGGCACTTTGTGTATTAAATCTCCCTCTCTCGCTGTTTCTCTCCTAGCTTCTATTCCCTCTCCTCCACCTGCTTTGCTGCCTTGCCCTCTGACCCCCCCCTTCCCCCCCCCCACCGCCTGCCAACCACAACCCAGGTGTCTCTCCTGTTGCATGACTCTACCAGGATGAGGCGGCCTGTGGCCAAGGCCGTGGTGATTGACGACCAACCAGGACGATGATGCATATCCCTGGAGGCAGACCGTGTGCAAGTATTATATCCACCTCAGCCTCAGCCTCTTCCTTTCCCTCTGGTTCCTTTTGGGGAATTACAGGGCCCTCTCCGTTTACCTGCCTGATTTCATTCCCCCTTTCCAGCAGCCTCAAGATTACTGTGACAAAACCCTGTACCCCCGTGCCGTAGGGAGTCCTCGTGCTCAGCCACACCATGCTGGTCCTGCTCATCCTGTGCAGTGGGCGTGCCTATGTGTGGTCCAGGTGGAGATTCGTTGTCGATGGAGACTGAGAATCACCCCCTCCGGCACACACAGGCACACATTCGCGCATGCGCAACTCCCACACACTCACATGCACACACGCGCACGTATATGCAAACACGCACCCACGCACACTCTGCACACTCATGCACAATGGCAAGAGGAGGGCACACTGTAAAGCAATAAGACGTCCCTCCAGGCAGTGAAGAAACCACCAAAATGCACTGCGTGTTTATTCTAGGCAGACTAAAGGAGCGATTGCCTCCCTGGGCCTGGGGGAAGCCCTGTGGTTCTTTCCAGAGTGGGACTTTTGTACTCATGAGTTTGCAGAGGCATCTTTTTATGTGAGGGGATGAGGCAAGGGAGGCAAAGACTGGGAGGCTCTTTCCAGCTACAGGCAGTTCCAATGACCGTCACAAGAGCAAGTTTTGCTGCTGTTACTGTTGCTACTGCTGTGTTGTCATCCAGCCGCGGGCAACCTGAAGTTGTGGAAAGGGATATCTTCCCAACAAGACATATCTTAGCTTCACTTGGGTGGCTTTGTTATGAACAGGAGAAAGGTGCTCTGTTCAATGACTCCGGGTGTCTTTTGGGAAAGAGCTCTCTTTCCCAGCCCCAAATCAGACGGGTTTGATTGGACCGGTAAGGGCATCCCAAGGGCAGCTATAAAGGCTGCCAAAGTCAAGGAAGTCAGTGCCCCTGGGGCTCCGGTCTGGCCCGTGAGCCTGGCGTCACGGAGGGTAGCATGCCCTCCCTGTGTGCCTTGGGGTAGTCCTACTGCAAATTCTTTGCTTGGCCTGAGTCCGCTTCTTTCCCTGGCCATCTGTGTACATCTCTGTAATGTGCTCCTGGCACAAACCAGTTTCGTGTAAGTTTTGGCCAGGTTGCACGTGGTGTCGTTAATGCAGGTGTTTTGGGGGTTTTTTTGGGTTGTTGTTTTTTTTTTTTTTTTGGTCTCTGAGTTTAAATACTCTACAGTAGCAAATCTACTTGATGTCAGGTTAGGGCTGGGCAGGCTTTTGCAAATCCATTTATCTGGAAGTTCAGGATGACACCGAAGAGCAAACACTAACATCCCTCCCGCTGCTGTCGTTAGGGGTGAAGTTCCTGAGAGCTGGGGTACCAGGCCATGCGGTGCTGTCGGGGGGGAGCACCGATGCTTTAGAATCTTGGGTGAAGACTCTGTCGTGTGTGTTTCTAGGGGCAGTGCCTGCCCAGGGGGACAGTGGCCCCTTCGTAGTTGTGCTTCTGTCGCAGCACGTGCACAGCCTCTGTTTGTTACCTGGTGCCTAGCTACTGCTTGCTTTTGAGGCAGGGGGTGGGGGGGGGTGCTCTGTAAGAAGACCAACCCCAAAGTGGCCATCCGTGTGGCCTCCTCTCCCTGCTTCCAGAGAAAAGGACCTAGGAGTTCACGGTGAGTTTGGGCATCTGTCACCTGCTGTTACATTTGGTCCAGGTTCCTCCCAGGTCGGAAGAAGGTGCTGGAAGCGCCCTCTGCTGGGCCAAGGGCAGAAAGCCCTTAACTTTGCCCCTACCCCTCTGGGACTTTGCTGTTTTCATCTTCGCCCGAGCCTTGCAAGATTAGAGGGTGTACGACTTGAAGTTCCTGCCATCATCTGGGATGCCCCAAGTCACTCTCATTGTGCCCCACATCACCTTCTCCATGCCGGGGGCTTCGACACTAGAGCAGGCAAGGTGTTCCATGGGCACCCCCTTCCACCCTGCCTGCCTTAGGTGATGACTCACCAGTCACTCCCAGTCGCTTAGCTACTGTTTGGACACAAATGAACAAAGCCAGCAGAGCCCAATCCAGGCCACACGTAAGCTCAATCCAGGCCACACGTCAACCATCACTTCACTTAGCATCTCTGACACAAACTCCTGAGCAGGGCTTGAAAAGAGTGTCCAAAAAAGTAAACCAAGCCTACACAGTTAGGCGAAGCCAGACTCTGTACTCGCGGAGGAGAATGGCCTGGCAGCCCTCTGCAGAGGCAGGCTCCCCAAGTGCACAGGGACCACACCGCCGGCTCAGGCATGCCACAGCCTAGGATGGCAAACAGATTTGTTCTCTCCCGCTAGCTCCCATCACGGCTGTGCGTTGTGTTGGGAATGACCCTGAGGATCTGAGACTCAACAAGGAGGTGTGAGGGGACCCATACAGTTCCACTGGGGGTGACCTTGGGGTTCTGGGGACCTGGCAAATGGAGGTTCTCCCACTCACATCTCAGCACGGTCCTCACCTCGTAGTGATGCATTGTGCCCTTGTGAGTGACTCACAGGAGGAGTCTGGCCATGGACAGGCCACGACAAGGGCTCCTTGTCACTGACTCCTCTTCATCTGCGGGCACTGAGGACCTAAGCCCGTGCACCCACAGTCCTGCCACACACATGCTTCTGAGATGTTGTTGCTGGGGCCTGGGCAAAGGTGGAAAGAGCTTGCAAAAAAAAATCTCTTTAAAAATCATAAACTTGCTGTTAGACTGCAGATATTGGCTAGTGCTTTGGGTACCCCTGTAGCCAGGTCCCAGATGCTGGCGATTCCCAGTTTCTGATAGGCATGACTATCCCCGGAGTTTCACAGAAATCGCTGTGTTGGTATACACGATGACTTACCAAATATGCTTGAGAAAGTGGCAACTTATCCCCGTTCCCAGAAATAGCTTGGTAGAAGAATTTATTTCCTCCTTTCCTTCCATTCCCTATATTTATATCTTGTTTCACAATGAATTTGGAGGGTCTTTAAATGCTGTATTTGAGGGGCGCCTGAGTGGCTCAGTCGGTTAAACATCTGACTTCAGCTCAGGTTATGATCTCACAGTTTTTGAGTTCGAGCCCCACGTCGGGCTCTGTGCTGACAGCTCAGAGCCTGGAGCCTGTTTCGGATTCTGTGTCTCCCTCTTTCTCTCGCCCCTCCCCCACTTGCACTCTATCTCATCTCTCTCAAAAATAAACATGAAAAAAATTTTTAAATGCTGTTATTTGAGACAATAAAATTAAAGAAAAAATATATAGTCAAAAATCAAACGATAGGAGGGGCGGCTGGATGGCTCAGCCGGTTAAGCTTCCAACTTCAGCTTGGGTCATAATTTCACAGTTCATGAGTTTGAGCCCTGCATCAGGCTCTCTGCTGTCAGCACAGAGCCCACCTCAGATTCTCTGTCCCCTTCTCTCTCTGCCCCTCCCCCCAGCCCCCGCTTGCTCTCTCTCTCTCTCAAAAATAAACATTAAAAAAATAGAACTACAGGAAAAACTAAGATGGTTAGAAAGCAGTTTTCAACGTCTTTTTCCCCCTACACCAACACACTAGAGTCTCACCCTAGAGGCAGTGGTGAAGAAATGTGACGGCTTTCATATGTGCCCTACCCCCCTTTGCAAAGGGAGAGTATTGGTCGTAGGCCCTTGATAATTACTAAAACCTGGACTACATTTTTGGCTTTGAGTTTCCTTGCCAACAAAGAGGAAAGGAAAATCAGCTACAAACTGCCCATTTTCTGTGGAGTCAAAAAATACGTCCCCTCAGGAGAAACATGGGTTAAGTCTGAAAGACCATATTACATGCATCCATTCGTAGTGGGAACACAGCATGATTCAGTGGGTGACATCTTCAGCATACTATACAAAGACACTAGCAGCCTTTGAATGATAATTTATTAGGGCCTCCTTCAATGGATGGTGAAGTGGTTATGACGAGGCACCTTTCAGAAAGGTTCTGGGCCAAGGCAAATTGTCCATGACTACGGTTCTCTCAAGGTCTGGCTTAACCCAGAGAGAACTTTCAGAGGGTCTAGGAAGTGATCAGCTGCATGTCCTTTATGTGATTCCCGGTTAGGATCATTTCCCTCATCTGGGCTTTTTGGTGGAAGACGAGCGTGCGAAGTTCAGAGTTATTACCCAGAGCCTTGGGGTGCACCCCGCACTGATGCTAAGCGGACTGCAAACACCGGCACAATGAAAGCACCTCGCCAAGAGGGACCCAGAAGTCAGCCATCCCTTCTTTGCAGGAATGGTTTTCTGGGGAAATTAACATGATAACATCTGAACTTGAGAGTGCTAAAAAAAAAAAAAAAAAATGGGACCATTTCACGGGAGCCAACCACACCCGTGGCTCACAGACCTCAGTGAACCATCAGAACCACCCAAGGGTTTTTTTAAAATGCAGAAGCATGGCCCCCAGAAATTCTGATTCTGTGGGTCAGGGGACCACACCTGTGCACTCAGGCCACGCAGGAGTCACAGACTGACCCAGAACTGTTCCATCGCAGTTGCGAGCATGAGGGCACTCTGATGCTTCTCTGTCTTAGCACGAGAAGAGGCAAAGCGGTCAAAAACTTGCACTTTTGTATAAATGAATCTTGTGCTTCATTTCCTTGTGGGCGTTTTTCATTGCTGATGACATAAACTTGGAACAATTGTTCCTCAGTGCCTTCCCTGAATACCCTGGGGGAGATCATCCTCCAGGCCTTGGGACGCTTCTCTTGTTCTTTCCTCCAGTGCGATTACCATGGGTACAGACCATACACAGGAGCCAACGACCGTCAGGGGCCTGTTCAAGGCAAATTTTGCTCCATAAAACTCATAATCCTCAGGTGGACAAATGAGTTCATGGTGGATTCTAGAACAATGAACTCATAAAAATCCTTATTGATTCTGGTGGCAATTTCCCTTTTCATGAGTATGGAACTAAGAAGAAAGCAAATCTCTCGTTTACAGAGGTCAAATTTCAATAGTTCACTTTTTAGGTCAGCCTGGTACGATAGCTGCCAACTTATCTTGGCATCTTAGGAGACAGCCTCTTGCTATCGCCCGCAGAAGTGAAATAGCAGGTGGGTGTTTCTCAAATGCATCTTCTGTTGTTTTCTCTAGAACACTCTCTTTGTTAGATCAGTTAGCTTTTAAACTTTCTTACTGCATTGTATGGAGGTAAAGTTTCAAAGGCAAAGAAAAGACAACTCACACTTTATGCTGGTCCCACCCCAGGTGAGGTAGTAAGGGTTTGCAAATATGGCAAGTTCTAATAAGGGCACCGAAATCTCGTGACTGAGAATGTCTCTCTGTTATGACTGCCTCCTATTCACCCCATTGGTGAGAGAGGGGTCCCTTGCCCTAAATGCTGGGAGATGGCTGAGCACACAACAGTTGGTTGCTGGACAGATGAGAATGACGGTGCTTCACTGGTCACATACATTCACAGCTCGGCAGGGAGGAGGCAGCATGCTATGCAGGGCCCCGTGGAGGCTGCACGGAGAAACAGACTGAGCAACCAGGGATCTCAGGGGTCATGCTCTGTAGAAATAAGGTGGGGTGGGGGGTAAGCTCTGGTTCTGGCAGGAGGATGCGATGGGCTTGTTTGAATGACATCTGGAGCTGGCAGGGAGGTGAAACGCGTTACGCTGAGGAGTGGGTGGGGTGCAGCCAGTCGTCCGGGGGAACGAGCAGGTGGGAGACTTTCCTGCCTCGTGGGGGGCATATCTGGTAAGAGCAGGGGAACTCGTGGTTAGGCCTCTGGGAGGCTAAATATGTCAAGGCAGCTGATGAAATTTGGGGTCTTCCAATCACCCTCCAAGATCAATCTCTGCCTTTATTTGCCTATCTTCCCCAGATTACTTAGTCCTGGATTCAAATCTAGATTTGAATTTTCTCAACAACCAAAGCAGAAGGCAGATCAATCAATCATGAGATATACATTGTCCGTGAAGAAAAAAAAAAGGGGGGGGTAGGGTGGCGCCTTGGTGGCTCAGTCGGTTAAACATTTGACTCCAGCTTGGGTCATGATCTTGCAGTTCGTGAGTTCGAGCCCCGCGTCCGGCTCTGTGCTGACAGCTCAGAGCCTAGAGCCTGCTTTGGAGTATATGTCTCCCTCTCTCTCTGCCCCTCCCCTGCTCACACTCTGTCTCTGTCTCTGTCTCTCTCTCTCTCTCTCAAAAATAAATAAATATTAAAAAAAAAAAAAAAAAAGCTGCTCCCCACCATCAACACCCAGGTTAGAACACTCACTTCCTGGACAGCTCTGGCCCTGGTCAGGAGCTCTGAGCCCTTCCAATCGTCTGATGATTTTCCCCACAATTGCAAAAATCTTGCAGTCTCACTGGATTCTTCCATTTTTTTTTTTTACTCTTTATTTCTTTATTTGAATATTTCAGCTTTAAAATGTCCTGTAGCCTGTACTTTTTCATAGCCACCCCCCCCCCCAAAAAGGCGTTTACAAATTGATTTACAGCTTGTAAGTTTGTTTACAAAGAAGCCAGTGTCTGTTCAGTTCCCAGTTCACTGGCGGAAGCAGGTGTGGCCCAGATCCCGCTGGGACTCCCTGTGCCAGCCCCACGGGGGCACCCCAGTTGCAGCAGGTGCTGTGGCTGATGGCTCACATCTGCAGCCTTTCCCGGAAACCCACTCTGGGTTAGTACAGCCAGCTTGCCAGGACGCACCCAGACTTACCCCCGTCCCCACCCGCCAACATATGCAGTTACTCATAGCTAAGGACTGAGTCGGGAAAGAGGGAGTAAAAGCCCAGCTCCCTTGGTTCAGGGCAGGTCAAGCTCTGTAGTGTCATTCACAGTCCAGAGCTTTCCGTGGATTCAGGCCAGGCTTCATCAGAAGCCACATCCTTTCCCATCTTCTTCCTCTTTCCTTACTTGCAATTTCGTTTTCCCAAGACCACTCCCTCAACACGTCCCTTTCCATGAAGCTCCACCCCCAGGCTCTGCCTCCAGAGAACCTGACCGAGGACAGAGCTGTTTGTCCACAGCTGGAGGCAGGAGAAAAATCAATAGTATAAAGCCCTTTTATTTTCCTAAAATGTGATACATGCTTATGGCTAAAAATTCTAGTGTCAGAGGGTATAAAGTAAAATGTGAAGGATTTCACACCTTACCCCAACACCCAGGCCCGATCCTCCAAAAGGTAGCCGGTGCTAATTTTTTAGTATCCTTTCAGAACATGTCTATGTATATTCAAGCATAAATTATGTCAAATTATTCATATTATTCTGCAGCCTGCTTTTTTCCACTTGCTACATCATGAACTTCTTTCCCTTATCAACGCAAAGAGATCTGCCTTCAAAAATGACCAATAAGCATAAGATTCACTTAAATAGGCGCATTCTCTGTTACTGATATGGTCTGTCATTTCTGTGAATCAAAATGGAAAAACCAGTAATGTGATATTTTATTTTGCCAAATGAACAACTGAGAGCTCAGCTGGGGAAAGCAGTTGTCATTTTCCCCCTTGTGTACCGGGTGAAATGAGCCCAACTGAACCAAAACTTCCAAAGAAATTAGTTGCTGAGCCTTTTGGATAAAGGCCATGTGACTCACCTGAGGGAAACTCAATGGTCCCCAACAATGGATTAAAACTGCTGAGGGGAGGGGCACCTGGGTGGTTCAGTCGGTTAACGGCCAACCCCAGCTCAGGTCATGATTTCTCAGTTTGTGAGTTCGAGCCCCGCATGGGGCTCTGTGCTGACAGCTCAGAGCCTGGAGCCTGCTTCTGATTCTGTGTCTCCCTCTCCCTCTGCCCCTCCCCTGCTTGTGCTCTCTCTTTCTCAAAAATAAATAAAAACATTAAAAAATATATTAAAATGGATGAGGGACGCCTGGGTGGCTCAGTCAGTTAAGCGTCTGACTTAGGCTCAGGTCATGATCTCACAGTTCATGGGTTCGAGCCCCATGTCGGGCTCTGCGCTGGTGCTTCGGATTGTGTCTCCCTCTCTCTCTGTCGCTTTCCTGTTCATGCTCTGTTTCAATCTCACTCTCTCAAATATAAATAAACATTAATTTTTAAAAAAAAAAAACTGGTGACAGAAAAGAAGTTGAGCTGGTTCTAAATTATGCACATCCACAGGACCTCATCTGTCAGCAGCAAACCATCCCTTCAATACTGCATGTGTGTAAGCGTGTGTGTGTGTGTGTGTGTGTGTGTAATTAACTATCCTAAGGCACGAATGCAAGATGGAGGCAGCACCCAGATATCACTGAAACTATAAAAAGGATTTTAAGACTCAGAACAAAAAGTAACAACGCAACACAAGGAGATTGTATCTCACACCCATTCAGACGGCCACCCAAAACCATAACAACAGAAACCAGAAAATAACAAGCGTGGGTGAGGATGTGGAGAAATCGGAACCCTTGTGCCTCGGTCGTGGGAATGTAAAATGGTGCCGTCGTTACGGAACTCTGAAGTTTCCTCAAAGAAAATAAAAAATGGAATTGCCACGTGATCCAACAATTCCACTTCTGGCTGTACACCGAGAAGAACCGAAAGCCGGGTCTTAAAAAGACCAATATACCATATACACCAGTGTGCAGCAGCATTCTTCACGATAGTTAAGAGACGCAAGCAAGCCAAGTGTCCCTCAGCAGATGAGTGGATAAGCAAAATGTGGTGAATTTCTTATGGAATACGATTCAGCCTTAAGAAGGAAGAAAATTCGGGGCACCTGGGGTAGCTCAGTCAGTTAAGCGTCCGACTCTTGATCTTGGCTCAGGTCATGATCTCATGGTTATGAGACTCAGCCCCTCGTTAGGCTCCACACTCAGTATGGAGCCTGCCTGGGATTTTCTCTCTCTCTCTCTCTCTCTCTCTGCCCCTCCTGGGCTCTCTCTCTCAAAATAAATAAACATTTTTTTAAGTTAAAAAAAATTTAAAAACGGAGGAAGAAAATTCTCATACATGCTACAACATAGATAAGGCTTGAAGACATCATGCTAAGTGCGATAAATCAGTCATAAAAGGACACATACTGTATGATTTCTACTAATAGGAGGAACCTAGAATAGTCAAAGTCACAGAGAACAGAAAGGACAGTGATGGGTGCCAGGGGCTGGGGGCGGGGAGGAGAGTTCATGTTTAACGGGGACAGAGTTTCAGTTTTAGAAGATGAAAAAGTTCTGGCAATGGATGGCGGTAGATGGCAGAATGTGAACGTGCTTAATACCACTGAACTGTGCCCTTAAAAATGATTAGGATGGTAAATTTTAAGTCCATTTTCCCACAAAAAAAAAAAAAAGTGAACTAGTGTATTCAGTCCTTCCAAGCCTCCCTAGGATGACCGAATGGCCCAGAACTCACTGACGTGGGCAGGGTCATTCCATGTGTATATAAGGGCACACGTGCTCACAGGCTCAAAACCCAACCTCACTCTTAGCTGATTGCAGGTCTCAGTGCCTCACCCCCCAGAATGCCCCACCTTCAGTCGCCCAGCCCCTCTGACTTGGTGGGGAGTCTGCGGTGGGGTTGGAGTGTGAAATGGAGGGCGGGGAACTAGAAGCCACCCATTCGAACACAGGAGCCAATCAACCGACCACAAAAAGGTCAGGAGATAGTAGCAGAAGTTTCCAGCCCCCCAGAAGTGACTAAAAGAAGAAACTGAGGAGAAGCCACTAGGAGAGGTGTCCCATCCTTACAGAAAAAGGGTTACGTGTGTGGAGTCTGGACCCAGACTGTCCGGTTGGAATCCTGGTTGTGCTACGTTCTAGATTCTGGTGTGATCTTGGACACGCTACTGAAATTCTCTATGCTTCAGTCTCATTAATACATTTTTTTTTTTTTTTGAGAGACAAACAGTGTGCACAAGCAAGGGAGGGTCAGAGATCGAGGGAGAGAGAGAATCCTAAACAGGCTCCCAAGCTGTCAGGACAGAGCCTCCTTCAGTCTCATATGAAATGAACTTAGAACAGAGCTTGGCACATAGCAAGTAGAGTATGAATATTTGTTCAATAAGAGGAAAGGTTTTTCTTTTTTTAAGTTTATTTATTTTGAGAGAGAAAGCAGGGGAGGGGTAAAGAGAAAGAATCCCAAGCAGGCTCCACACTATCAGCACAGAGCCTGATGCAGGGCTCAATCTCATGACTCTGAGATCCTGACCTGAGCCAAAATCAAAAGTCAGACGCTTAACCCACTGAGCCACCCAGGCAGCCACAAGAAGAAATGTTTTTATTTCATCCTCACTACTGTGCCGTAAGGACTGGACACTTACACTGCTGCATAGAGGGGAAACTGAGGCTCAGGGAGGTCAAGTGTCTCCTTCGAAGAGGTATCAGGGCTCAATGTGAGTCTTCTGACTTTCGATCCCAGTTCCGGGCACTCAGTGTCTGTGGCCTCTCCCTGCCCTACTGGTGGCCCTTCTCCTGAGCCAGTGGGAGGAACCAGGGGGTACAGGCCAGTAGGTGAGGGCCAGCTACAACAACCTCTCTGACATCCTCCAGGCTCTTATTCCACTCCCACCCCTGAGCCCCAGACTGCCTTTGCACTGGGAATGGAACCTGTTTGTCATACAACTAAAGCCCTAGAAACAGACTGCATGAGAGTTTCAGATCAACACAAGTCCACTGGTGGGAAATCATTTCCTTCATCAGCTTCATTACATGGAGACTGCCCTGCCCTTGGCCCTTCTTGCCACCACGTCTAGTCCCTGGTAGGTGGACAAGGGAAACAAGTGGACCTTGGCATGTCCTTTATTTGACTGGGTGATTCATGCCCGTAATACAAAATTCACACTCTCCAAGGGTACTCAGTGTAAACTGAGTCTCTCTCCTACCCCTGCTCCCCAGTGCTGAAGCTCTTACTAGAGATCCCCACTGTGATCAGTTTCCTGTGAAAGGAAGGAAACCCTTAAATCAAATGGATTTGCTCTTTAGGAAGTTGGTTCAGATGGACAGCAGACAGCCCTGGAGTGGACCAGTCTGTAAAAGCCAGTGGGCATCAAGGGACTGGGGAGGCAACCAGCAAGGTACTTCTAAACAGGGTCCAGCCTCCTGCTGGGTGACTGTGTGAGCTGCTGCAGGGCAGGGTCATCGTCTGCCATGTACATCTTGCCTGGGCTGCTTCTCTCCTCCATTAGTGTGAACCCCAGAAAACAGTTGCCTTGGGTTTCTTGTAATCAGACTTCTGTGATTAGGGCTTGGAGCCCCTAACCCCTTGCTGTCATTGCAGAAGAGACCAGTCCTTTAATCCATGCACAAACAGGTTCAGGACCCATGCATGACCTACCTACACTGCAGGGTAACAGGGATCAGCATCAGAGATCTTCTTCCCCACCCCCTGCCTCACCCTCCCTTCCTTTCCATTCCTTTCCCTTTGCCTTCATTTCTCTTCCCCACCAGCAAGTGCACATTAAACACATACAAAGAACAGTGCCTGGGCTTCCTATGGATTTATGATTTATGGTTATTCATCTTATTATCTAAGTGAGATTGCCAGGTAAAATATTAAGGCACCACTGCCATTATAACCTTGTCTTCCATGATCTCATTGGCAGCTGGTGTTGCCATGACAACTGGGCTGGAGAAACTGGTACTGAGCTTCGGTGGAAGATGATGTGAGCACCGGTGTGTGTGTGTGTGTGTACACTTCCCATCACGTATATCTGTTGCGTGGGAAGCCATGGATTTCTTAGGCCACACCTTCTGCTTCTCCTTCCAATTTGGTCAAAATTAGCTTCGGGACTCTAACTGGAGGAGGATTTCTTTGTTTGGCTTATTGGGTGGCAAATTGAGAGCAAGGACACATAAGAAATATTTTAGGGTCTTTCTACCCACATGAAATAAAGCAGCTATCCCCACTTCATGTCACTCTTAAAAGCACGTTGGGCCTACCTTATTTAAATTTTTTATGTATTTCTCTTATTAAAGAAAGTGAGAGCTAGAAGGGGTCTCACATGTCATCTGATTCCCCTTCATTTGGATGAGAAAACAGAGGCCTAGAGAGGTTAAGTGACTTGCCACCATATAGTATGGATCCAGGATGGATGCTATGACTTCAGCTAAGTGACTTACCCCTTTAAGTCTCAGTCTGCTCATCTGCAAAATGGGGATAATATCAAGAGAAACTTTACTAGGTCATTGTAAGGATTAAGTGAGATAATCCACAATGCTTGGCACATATTAAGCCCCCAATAAATTTTATCATTGTTACCCAGGTAACCTTGGGAGTCAGAAATAGGACTAAAATCCAGCTCAGCTAACTCCTACTTAAACGGGAGCCTTTTCCCATTAATCTTTCCCTGTCCTTTGTCTTTTTGTGTACATATTCCCTGTCATCCAGGGGAGAGTGGAAGCCTCTTCTAAAATGGGGCTTATCTTTTCTTAAAAACCTCCTAAGAAGTGAGTGTAATGCACACACTAGCTACCCCGTGGATAGGTGTTGATTTAAGGATAAACATTATATGCTTCGTGCACTCATGGACCATCGACTGAATGTACACGGCATGGCTATAATGTAAAGGGAGAAAGGAATGCAAAGAAAAGTTGAGGGAAGTGAACATTTTTTGATCCCTTCGGATGAAACCAGGCATTTCGCTAGTCTCTTTACAAAAGTGTCTGATCATCACCGCCATCTCACGAGGTGAGCATATTCATTCCCATTCTACAAATCAGAGAACCAAGACTGAGTGGTCACGCAGCAAGCCCAGGACCACACGCCAGGGTAACAGCTGGGTTTTCGCCCATCCTTTTACTTCAAGGTGCTGCTGAGGCCCTCGATAGACTTTGTGGTTCAAAACAACTTCTCACCCCCTCTGTGAGCCAAAAGCCTATTTCCTGAGGTGGTAGAGGGATTCAGGGCAGACAGATACCTTTTCTATCACTGCCACAAAGCAGAGTATACAAAGCACAGTTGCGTAACTCTGGGACTCTAAAATATTCTCCCAGCCAAACCAGACCGGTATTGAAAGTCACACCAGGCTGGGTGGTTTTCCAGAATGCCACTTGCTTAAACTCCCTTTCATCACTCTGTCAGGAATAAGAGCAATGCAGTGGAACTTCACAGTCCTGTTCAGACGAACAAACTGTTCTGGAGAAACTTATTTCCAAAGTTATTCTGAAGTAAAACCACATCCGCTTGCTGGGGGTGGAGGGCAGTGATCCTATACCTTACATCCTAGGTAATGAGGCCATTAAACCAGCTGGTCTGTACATCTTATGTAAGAGTGGCTCAGTCTCTGGGCGAATTGGGTAACCCAGTACAGAATTTAACTGAGTGACCCACCCCTCAATTAGGGATGGAGGTCAGATATAGACTGGGATGTCTGATTCCTACACAACAGGGCCCAGGAGGAGGCTGGATGACTTCACTGGGATCTAGATTGGCACAGCAACCATGCTTTAACTTACACTGTATGTTTTCTGGGGTTTTGGGGGGTCCGGGGGGAGGCTGATGGAGATTTGGAGGAGATCAAGGGGACCTCCTTGGCATTGCATGAAGTTGCTGAACTGGTGGCAAAAGTTCAGACTTCGAAGAGACTGACCTCTCCGGTGGGAGACACAGCCCTGCCTCTTGCCAGCTGTCACTGTGTTCATGTTACCAATCTGACTCCTTGCACCTGCTGGGGAAGGGGGTTCTATCTTGGCTAAATTACGCGGGGCATTTCATGAAACAAGATACGTAGGAACTTGGAAAATGCTGTGATAAAACTCATCGGATGGAGAAATCTTGTTAATATCATTACGCCTTATCTTTTTATTCCACGTGATTTTCTGGGTAAGCAAATTCTACCAGCCATCTTTGCATCCCAGGCATACCCAGCAGACAGGTGTTCCCCAGATGACGCCCCAAGTGACGCCTGGTTTCAACCCCGAGTTGACCGTGTGACCCTGAGTGCCGCCCGCAGCAGGGCCCTCCCCCCCTCTCCCTGCCCTCTGAGGCTGGGGCTGAGTGGGCGCTCCGCACAAAGCCGTACAGAGAGGCAGGGCGGACCAGAAGACCCCGCCGCGTTCCCCGTGGAGAAGAGCCCGCGGCTTTTACATAACTGGAATGATGTAACCGCCGGCGGCTCCGGAGGGCGGGGACACCGGGAGCGCGGGCCCTACCACATCCGTCCACCGCAGCGCCGCGACGCTTGCCACAGGACTGCGCGAATACACCAAGTAAGACGGCCCGGGCGGCCGGGTGGGCGGGGCCGCTGGCAGTCACGTGGCCCGCCTCGGCGCGGGCAAGCGCGGACGCGCCCGCGACTCCGCGATCCCACCGGGCCGACTGAGTGACAGGGGCCCCCCCGCAGGCAAGCCGCCCGGCGGGCGGGGTCCAGCCCCGAGGGGCGGGGCTCTGCCGCGCCGGGGCCCGGATCCACTGACGTCAGGCGGCCCGCGCGCCCCGGAGTCCCCTGGGCGTCACCTTGGCGCCCTGCAGGGCGTGCTCGGGTAGCCACGCGGGGCTGCTTTCGGCCTCGGGCGGGGCGCGCCCTAAATCGCTGGTGAGGACTCCGGCTTAGAACTTTCCCGAGTCGTGTGTTTTTGCTCACCGATAAAACGCAGCTTGTGGACTGTGACCTCTCGCTCCTGCTGGAACTTTCCGAACGCCGGTTTCGGGGCGGGTGTCCGCTGTGCACCCAGTGCGAGTTTTGTGACCGGCGTTCGACGGTTTCACTGGCCTGGTGGTCACCCTCGCTGTACCCTAGCCGGCTCTCCACCTTGTGGTTTTAAGAGGCGGCCCGTTCCGGGGGACAGAGAGGTGGTTTTTATCTTAGAATTAGAGAAACGCGGTGGTTCTCAATCCTGGCCGAATAATAGGGCAAGAATCTAAAATACCAGCGTCAGGCCCTGCCCCTAGAGATTCCAGTTCGGTTGGCCTGCACTGGGGCCTAGACTGACATTTTATAAATATCCTCCAGGTGATTCTCATGCCGCCCAGTTATCTAAGGGACCTCCTCTTCTCCCTGCACTAGGGTTTTTATGAGTTCCTAAGGCAGGCCCGCAAATTTCCGTGTTCCAAGGGGAGGCAGCATGGTGCTGCTGACTTCTCTTCTCCCCCACACCCCATCCTTTTGGGAAAAGTGCATGTTTTTCTCAGGAGCCAGGGCTGCAGAGAGTGGTGGGAAGCCGAGCTGTCAGCCCAGCTCCACTGGATTTTGGCAAATACAGTGGCAACCTCTCTCTTTCAAATAGTGGCAGTGGCCACTATTCGCTGGGTCTTTCCATGTTACACAGCAGCCTGGAGAGCTTGGGTTAGCTTCTCGCCCTGGGAAAGCAGGCTTCTGAAAGTCTCTCCCCGAACTCTTACATGGGGGTGGGGGTGTACAGGGGAGGGAAAGACAATTCCTAATATTTTCATCCCCATATGAGGGTCTGTAGTTTGGGTTTGTAATGCTTTTTCTTGGCACACCGTGATTTTTACGAAGTTCCCCTATATTGCTCACCTATGCAACAGCATCAAGTCACTGTTCCCTAAACTTGCCTGAACCTGACAATTACCTGGGACAATTAAAAAGAAAACAAACCCTGACCCCTAAGCCCCTGACAGGTATAGATGAGGGCTACAATTTGCATATGCAAATTCCCTATTGGGTGAATTGGGGGAAACTGATGCCTGGGAGCTTGCCCCCTGGTGATTCCTATCTTCAGAGGTTCCGGAAACACAAGCACAGTGGTTGCTCAGCTTGAATCAGAATCACACAGAGGGCATGTGACCCTAGATGGCTGGGCCCCATTTTGAACCGTGGACTCAGTAGACAACGCATTTCTAACAGGTTCTCAGGTGATGCTGATGCCACCTGTCTGGGGAGCACCCTTTGAGCATCACTGGTTCAGTAGAAGGTGCCCCAGGTTGGGGTGTTGAAAGAATGGAAACCCTCCTTTGGCTTTATCACCTACCATTTTGTGACCTTAGGCAAGTCATTTATTTCTCTTCACACTGAAAAATAGGGACTGATATCAAGAGTTTGTGAGCAAAAAAATACTTCCCCAAAAGAGGGCAGGGGGATTAAAAAAAAAAAAAAAAAAAAACCCAGCCAAATCTCATTGTTCACAACAGATTGGCTGAGGACAGGATCCCGAGATGAAGTCAAAGAGCCAAGGCAAAGGACAGAAGGAGAGTGTGACAGGCCCAGCAGGCCAGCCTGGCCCCGCCCTCTTGGAAGGGCTCACAGCCTGGAGTTTGAGGAAGAGATTTAATCCACAGGAGCTGTCGTCAGCAAGCCTTAGTGTTTAATAGGATCAACATAATCTTCCGGAGGCTAAGGTCTCCTCTAGGTGTCACAGAGGAAAGCCTCAGCTTCCTGCCCCTGGAGGAGGGGATCTTTGGGGCGGTTCCTGGTTTCCCCGTTTGTTCTCTGTGGCCTGCACTTCTTGCTCTCTTGTGGTTTGGGAAAGTCTCACTCGCTCCCCACCAGTACTTTCTCCTGGCTAGGACCCTTTAGCCTAGAAGAAG
Organism: Panthera uncia; assembly: GCF_023721935.1. Classification (NCBI taxonomy): domain Eukaryota; kingdom Metazoa; phylum Chordata; class Mammalia; order Carnivora; family Felidae; genus Panthera; species Panthera uncia. The sequence continues at coordinate 18,738,169 of NW_026057576.1, forward strand.
GCCCTTAGCCCCTTCTTGAGGAATCATTTGCTTCTGCAACAAAATCCTTTCATAGTGACCCTACCCCCCGCCCCCCGCCTGCCCGCCAACATTTATCAGAGAAAACAAATCTTACAGCTTTATCTTTGGTTATAGTTTAAAATGCTCTCAAAGTCCCTAATGATTTGGAGGGCTGGGATGGGGGTGGGGGCAAATGAGGAACTCAGTTTTGAACATGGAGAGTATTGATGTCATTATGAATAATAGTAACATAGCAACTGCTGTGTATTGAACTCTTAATTTATTCCAAGTGTGGTAAGAAAATGCCTTACATACATTATCTCATCCAGGCTGCCCAATAGTTAGCTTTTATAATCCCCTTTCTGCAGAAGAGGAGACAGGAGCCCAGAAAGGTTAAGTCAACACATGAGATCGCACAGCTATTAAGAAGGAGAGCTGTGATTGAAACCCAGGTTGTTTGATCCAAAGCCCTTATTACTGATAATTCTTTTTAGCTTCAAGTCAGCCTCGCAGGAAGCTTTGGAAGAGTCAGAAGTCTTGCTCACCCCACTGTGCCGCTAGCAGCAGAAGCAGTGGGAAGGGTGTTCTCTGAGCTGCCCTGGACATTCAAGTGAGTTACAGATGGTGGGAACGGGAACATCCTTCCTGGTCTTTTGGCTGTGAGACAAGGGGCCATGACTGCCCCTGTGGCAAGGACTTCCAAACCTAACCCAGGCTGATAAACATTCTTTGGCCTCCTCTCCAGTGTCCTGGCTTGTAGTTGGCAATTGTGCTATACCAGGGAGACCAGCTGTTGGCAGTCTGTGTGGAAACACCGTGTGGGGGAGGGCACAGGGCTTTGCGTAGAATCTTCAGGGGAAAGAGTCCCGTTCTCTGCTGCAGAGCAGGAGAAATCACTGGGCTCTTTGGGTGAGAGTTGCAAGCTCTGAGACCCCAGCCTGCCTGTGTGGGGGGAGGGCTCTGCCCTCAGGGCCTCCTCCTGCTAATCCCCCTCCGGCAAACCCTAGGAAAGCAAAGGTAGAAGAGGTGTCTCAAAAGGCAGAGAAACAGTTAAGGGAACTCAGGGTTACTTTTATGCGGGGTGATCCCTTCGTGCAAATGAGGAAAAGCACCTCCTTGGCGCGCTTTGCTGCCATCTACAAAGAAGTTGCTCTAACGCAGATACAAATCTCCCATCACTGTGATCTGGCCGGTGCCCCCTAGAGTTACGCAGCACACGCCCTGTAGCCCTGAAGGAGCCTTTGCTTTCTCCGAGGCGGTACGAGCTCAAATAACGACCTTCCTCCAGCTTCATTCTGTACTTGCAAATCTCCCCCACCTCACCCGTCCTTCTGTAGCTAAGTCGGGACACCTGTCCTGCCACACAACAGGCATGATGATAATGGTCTCCTACACTCCTCCTCTTTTCCCCTCAAAATTGGAAAAAGGGAAAATAATCCATCTATCAGAGGATTTTTGTTTGTTTTTTGGAGGGGGGCACTTCTGGTCTCAGAGGCAGTCAGAGAAAGCTGATTTGGATGCCAGATTGTTAGAGTCTCCAAATATTTTTGAAAGTTCAGGAAGCCAGTGATGAGGAAATGTAAAGTCTGAGAGGGCAGCATTGTTCCTGAGACCAGGGAAGGAAACAGGGAGGCGAGGAAGGAAGGAGCTTTGTGATGTGCTAGAGAGAGCGATCATGCCCACCTCACAACTAGGCTTTCTCCCTGCAGGGGTTTCTTTTCCTGGCTCCTTATAGTCCTTCTTTCTCTGGGCTTGCCGCTTCCAGGAGTGGCTGTGAACCAGCGGCTAAGGACTTTGTGCCTGAGGGCTTCGAGGTCCAAATTCCTGGAATAGCCTTCTGGGTCACTTGAGGGAACAGTGGCATTGGAAGAGCGACTGCTATTGAAATAGCCAAGCGAGGTGAGCAGCCTGCTGTGTGTCCACTCGAGGTCAGCCTGTGGCCGCTCCACACTGGGGAGAGAGCCCGATGACACAGGCAGGTCAGGAAGGGCCCAGCCAGCATGGCCAGGAGTTGACGGTGATCCGGTGGTAATCAGCTGCTGATTCTGAGATGGGCATTGAGCTTCCAGCTAGAGGTGGATAGAGCACGTGACCGGCAGAGCCTGTCCTCAACTCTTAATTAATTCACAGGAGAGCTCGGGTCACGGCCACACATCATTAAGAGCAGTGAGGGGCTCCCAACCCTGGGCATCTGAATCACCAGTAGAACTGGGACCCACCTCATGTGTTGTCATTGAGCCTCTGTGGGGGGATGTAGGGAGGAGAGTGGGAGTCCACTGCAGTTTGGCTGTGGATCCTACTTAAGAATCATTGCCCCCAGAATAACTGGAGAGTCCTTCCTGGGGTCCAGCCTCCAGGCTTAGAGCAGCTGGAGATGACCTCTTATTTCTCTTCCCTAACCTTGATTTTGTGAAAAGACTCTCTGGGTTCCCTGTCAATTTTTCCATCAGCTGAAGTCTTCCTCTGGGTAAACACCAGAATTTCCTGCACAAATTCAACTGCCCTGGGTCATGCAATGGCACTGTGGTGGCTAGAAAAGGCCACCGTGTCTATCCGGAGACTCTTCTCCAGAAAAACGGTGCTCCAGCAGAAGTTGGAGAATAGGTTGGGGATTTATCACTTTTCAAGATGCTCAAAGGTGGTTTTTTTTTTCCCCTCTAAAATCAAGTTAGGCATTTTCCAGGGCAATATTATACCATTTGGGCTGTATTTCATTATCTACCCAGTCAGGGTGAGGAGTAAGTGCATCTCAGCAACTGGGAGATCCCTCGGAAGTGTTTGGGGAGAAGGAGAGAGGCTGGTTACGTGGTTAGCTGATAGCCTCCCGTGAAACAGACTCCATTTAATAAAGCGGGCTATTTTAAGTGAAGAAACCAGGCTCTGTAATGATCATTTTTTAACTGCCACAGCCGAGGAATTCCCCCTTTACACTTTGATTGATGACGGTATCGTCTTTGCTGGAATAGTCTAAGTGCCATTTATGGATTCACCCACTCAGTAAATATTAATCGAGTCCCTGCTACATGTTAGGCCAGTGCTTCTGAACTCGGGTTGAGCATTAGGCTCATTTGGGAGCTTTTAAAACATACCTAGGCCTAGACCCATCATCTGGAGCTTTAAGAACTCCCCAGGTGAGTCTGAAGTGCAGCCAGGTTGAGACCTGTGTGTCAGGTGCTATGGGAGATGCTAGGGACGCATCTGCGACCAAGACCCACACTTCTTATCCTTGATGTGTCCTGACCCCTGCAAAAATCAGGACCTTCTCCTGGGTGCCCCATCAGTCAGCCCATATAGGCAGGAGGTCGGGTTCCAGGATCACCTTCACTATTACACCTGCTGCCCTAACTGTGGGGACCATGCATCTAGATTTTCCAGAATAGTCTCAGTTTCAGGTATTCTTCCTGCGAGCCTGTATGTCTTAATTCATTTGGAAAAGCTGGTCTCCACGGCCATAGCTGTCGCTAGAACTCACAGATGGTTTCATTGAATTCCACCAGGTGGCACAGTTCACCCGGTGTGTCGAGATAGAGACCAGGAAGGAGGTGCCAAAGGTGAGATCATCAGGGAGAGCGGTAACCAGGTGAGCTGCTCTTTGCCCCTCCCGCTGAGGGTTTCTTGCATGCCGACCTCGTCAGCTGCTGCGGGGGCCGAACTGCTGCCCGCGCTCCCTGGCCTTGGCAGTGGCCTGTGTTGGTGCTTCTGCGTTGGAGGCAGCCCCCAACCCCCCTGGGAGCTGGAGCCGCGCTTGCTTTTCCATGGCTGGGTTTGACCCCACGCCCTGGGCTGCCCGTGAGGCAGCAGGCGGGGGCCAGTCCCTGCTGCAGAGATGTTATACTGACTGTGACTCTCTTGGGATTTCTACCAGGGAAGGAGCCCGGGTCAGTGAGACACATCGAGGGGGACTCGGGCACCACAACCCAAGCTGTGAACTGACCCAGTGGCTTTCCAATAAACAGGCAACAGTTAGCTCTTGACGAGAGCCACGTCCTCACGAGAGCTTTCAGAGCTGGCCCACATCTTGTGCTCTCCCCTTCCTAAAACAGTCAGAGCCAGGACCGGCTGCGTAATTTGTGGGGCACAGCACAAAATGAGAATGTGGGCCCCCGTGTAAAAAGTATTAAACACTTCAAGACGGTGAAGGCAGACCCCCCCTGAAAGTGTGGGGCCCTTCCGAGGGTGGGGCTTGTGTACCTACACGGGCTAGACCCCGTGAAGCTGGCCCCCAGATGGAAAACCCGGGGAAAACCCACTGTAAAGAGAGCTTGGGCAGTGTTCTTCGTTTCCCTCAACCTCAGTTTTCTCCTCTGAGAAATGGGGGTGATATCATTCTGTGTTTGAACATATGTTTGAGAGTGAATGCTATGTCAGACTGCCTGCTAGGAGCTGGAGACAGAAAGAAGACGGAAGGGGCCCCTCGCGTTCACTGAAGAATGTCCCTCTGTCCTCCCTTCCATTCTGCCGAAGTCTCCTCCTCTCTCCGGGGGAACCCTCTGCTCCAGCGGGTGGGCCCGTGGGAAGGGACTGGGTGGGGACGCAGCACCCCCGGCCCCCTCAAGCTTGGACCTTGGCCAGAAGGAAAAAATGCCCCAATCTAGAACGGAGTATTTCGCATCTGCTCCTGAAGGCTGTTATTATTATTTCTTAAATAACGTTTTCAAAGCAAGCCCCGTTCTTTCTCTTCTCACCACGCGTCTGTGGTCTCTGGCCGTCAGATGCCGCACAGAGGCTCAGCGCTGGCGGCGAGCGTGAGGGTCTCTAAATCTTCTCTAATGCGTGAGTGCCGCCGCGATCTGGGGCTGCAGTTCTTGAGATTGAAAGCTGGCTGTCTGCCTGCTGATAACTTTCAGTTGTGCTGCTGCGGGATGCAACAAGAATACTAATAGGCCACAGGCGGGCCAGGGATTGCCTGGATTCCAGCCTGCTGTGGTTTGGGCTACATTTTTGACAAAGTGGATTGATACGGAAAAAGGTGACAGTATGGTTTTGTTTGTAATAGTGAGCCATCCTTAAATCCACCTCCACCACCGTTGGGAGCGTAGAGCTGGAAAGAGGGAGCAAACGTGTTTCCGAGGCTGGGGAGAGAGGCAGCCCGTTATTTACTGCCCCCGGCCCTCCCCGTGTACGTACCCAAGGTGGGGTCGGAGCTCACACAGTGGAGATTCCTTTTCTTGTGTTTGCAAGTGGCCTCCGGTGCAGAGAGCTCTGAGGGGCCGGGGCTGACAGGGCCTGTCCGCTCATCCCCGTGGCGTGGTGTCCTGTCCCTGACTCAGTGTACCCCCCCCCCCAGGCTCTGCCAGGGAACAGCCGCTCCTCCCCCTTTATGAAAGAGAGAGCTCCATAGCTTCATCTGGTCTAGCGCATGCAGCCCCCACACAAACGTGGGGCGTGGGAAGGCGCCGGGCTCGGATCGGAGTCTGGTTGTGCGCTCGCTAGCCCTGTGAGCTTGGGCAGTGTTCTTCGCTTCCCTGAACTCCAGTGTCCTCAACTGAAAAGTAGGAGTGATATTACTCTATATTTGATCATATGCTTGAGTGTGAACCCTATGTCGGGCAGTGTGCTGGGAGCTGGGGAGAGGACAGAGTCTGACGCAGTGCCTCACGGTCTTGGAAGGGATGATGTGGTTGACAAGCAGTTGCAGGAAGCGTGGGAGTCCACCCCGGGCCTGCCGGCTCAGCTCCGCAGCACAGAGGGGGCAGGTGGGG